>NW_028270176.1:48021109-48333560 GCF_037043375.1 Chiloscyllium plagiosum
ACCCCTCTCTTGTCCCTCTCTCTCTGTCCACCTCTGTCTGTCACCCCACTATCTGTCTCCCCTCTCTCTGTGCCTCTCTCTGTCCTCCTCTCTCTGTGTCCCGTGTTTCTGTGCACCTCTCTCCCTGTCCCCCTGCTCTGTCCCACCCCTCTCTCTTCCCCCTCACTCTGTCCCCCGTCTCTGTCCCCCTCTCTCTCTGTCAACCCCTCTCTGTCCCCTCGCTCTGTTCCTCTCCTCTCTGCCCCCCTGTCCCTCCCGCTCTCTGCACCCCCTCTCTGTGTCCCCCGTCTCTGTCCCCCTCACTCTGTCCCCACTCTCCCTGAAGCCCTTTCTAGGCACCCCACGTTCCCCTCTCTCTGTCCCCCACTCTCTGAAGAGGAGAAAGTAAGGTCTGCAGATGCTGGAGATCAGAGCTGAAAATGTGTTGCTGGAAAAGCGCAGCAGGTCAGGCAGCATCCAGGGAACAGGAGAATCGACGTTTCGGGCATAAGCCCTTCTTCAGGAATGAGGAAAGTTTGTCCAGCAGGCTAAGATAAAAGGTAGGGAGGAGGGACTGGGGGGAGGGGCGTCGGAAATGTGATAGGTGGAAAGAGGTCAAGGTGAGGGTGATAGGTCAGACTGGGGTGGGGGCGGAGAGATCAGGAAGAAGATTGCAGGTTAGGAAGGCGGTGCTGAATTCGATGGATTTGACTGAGACAAGGTGGGGGGAGGGGAAATGAGGAAACTGGTGAAATCCGAGTTCATCCCTTGTGGTTGGAGGGTTCCTAGGCGGAAGATAAGGCGCTCTTCCTCCAACCGTCGTTTTGTTGTGGTAAGGCGATGGAGGAGTCCAAAGACCTGCATATACTTGGTGGAGTGGGAAGGGGAATTGAAATGTTGAGCCACAGGGTGGTTGGGTTGGTTGGTCCGGGTGTCCCAGAGGTGATCTCTGAAACGCTCCGCAAGTAGCCGGCCTGTCTCCCCAATATAGAGGAGGACACATCGGGTGCAGAGGATGCAATAGATGATGTGTGTGGAGGTGCAGGTGAATCTGTGGCGGATATGGAAGTTTCCTTTGGGGCCTTGGAGGGAGGTGAGCGGGGAGGTGTGGGCGCAAGTCTTGCACCTCCTGCGGTTGCAGGGGAAGGTGCCGGGAGTGGAGGTTGGGTTGGTGGGGGGTGTGGATCTGACGAGGGAGTCACGGAGGGAGTGGTCTTTACGGAATGCTGATAGGGGAGGGGAGGGAAATATATCCTTGGTGGTGGGGTCAGTTTGGAAGTGGCGGAAATGACGGCGGATGATGCGCTGTACATGGAGATTGGTGGGGTGGTAGGTGAGGACCAGTGGGGTTCTGTCCTGGTGGCGGTTGGAGGGGCGGGGCTCAAGAGCGGAGGAGCAGGAGGTGGAAGAGATGCGGTGGAGGGCATCGTCGACCATGTCGGGGGGGAAATTGCGGTCCTTGAAGAAGGAGGCCATCTGGGTTGTGCGTTTTTGGAACTGGTCCTCCTGGGAGCAGATGCGGCGGAGTCGAAGGAATTGGGAGAATGGGATGGCGTTTTTACAGGGGGCAGGGTGGGAGGAGGTGTAGTCCAGGTAGCTGTGGGAGTCGGTCGGTTTGTAGTAGATGTCCGTGTTGTTTCGGTCGCCTGAGATAGAAAAAGAAAGGTCGAGGAAGGGGAGGGAGGAATCTGAGACTGTCCAGGTGAATTTGAGGTCGGGGTGGAAGGTGTTGGTGAAGTGGATGAACTGTTCAACCTCCTCGTGGGAGCACGAGGCGGCGCCGATACAGTCATCGATGTAGCGGAGGAAAAGGTGGGGGGTGGGGCCAGTGTAGTCTGAACCCCATCTGTCTATCCTTCTCTCTCTGTCCGCTTTCTCTCTGTCCCCGTTCTCTCTGCCTCTCCTCTGTCTCTTCCTCTGGCTCTTCCCCACCCCCCTTATCTCCCCACTCTCCATGTCTCTCTCTCACTGTTCACGCTCTCAATGTCTCCGTCTTTCTGTTCACACTCTCTCTGTACCATTCTCTCTACCCCCTCTTCTCTGTCCCCCTCTCTCTATTCCCGCTCTCTCTGTACCCCACTCTCTGTCAACCCCGTCTCTCCCCCTCTGTCTCTCCCCCTCAGTCTCTCCACCCTTTCCGTCTGTTCTCTCTCTGTTCACGCTCTCTCTGTTTCCCTCTCTATGTCCTGCTCTCTTTGTCCCTCTCTCTCTGAGACCGCCTCTCTCTGTCTCCCATCTCTCAGTACCCTCCACTCTGTGTCCCCCCAATCTCCGTGCCACAATCGCTGTTTCCCCGTCCTTCTTTCTCTGTCCCCTATGTCTCTGTACCCCCATCTTTTTCGCCCACTCTGTGTCCCCCTCTCTTGTTCCCCTGTCCCTGTTCCAATCTCTCCGCGCCCCTCTCTGTCATTCTCTCACTGTCACCCTCTTTCTGTTCCCCTCTCTCTGTCACCTCTCTCTGTCCCCCTCTCTCTGTCCCCCCTCTCTCTGACCTCATCTCTCTGCCCACTCTCTGTCCTCCTCTCTCTGACCCCCCTCTCTCTGTCCCTCTCGCTCTGTCCTCTTCCTCTCTGTCCCTTCTCTCTGACCCCCCCTTCTCTGTGCCCCATCTCTCCGTCCATCCTCTGATCCCCCACTCTCTGTACCCATCTCTCTGCCCCCTCCCTCTGTCCTCCTCTCTCTGTCCCCCTCTCTCTGACCTCCATCTCTCTGCCCCCTCTCTGTCCTCCTCTCTCTGAACCCCCTCTCTCTGTCCCTCTCTCTCTGTTCTCTTTCTCTCTGCCCCCCTCTCTCCGTTTCCCCCCCTCTGTCCCTCTCTGTCTGTCCCCCCTCACTCTGTACCCTCTCTCTGTCCTCCACTCACTGTCCCCCGACTCTCTTCCTCCATCTCTATTTGACCCATTCCCCCAGTCCCCCTCTCTCTGTCCCCTCTCTCTGTCCCCACTCTCTCTGCTTCCCTCTCTCTGTCCCCCTCTCTCTGTCCCCACTCTCTCTGTCCGCCCTCTCTATCCCTCTCTGTCTGCCCCCTCTCTCTGACCCTTCCTCTCTGTCCGGCCACACTCTGTCCCGCCTCTCTCTCTCCCACCCTCTCTGTCCCCCTCTCTCTGTCCCCCCTCTCTGTGGCACCCCTCTCACTGTCGGCTCTCTCTCTGTTCCCAATCTCTCTGTCCCCCTCTCTCTGTCTCCCCTCTATATCCCCTTTACTCTCCGCTCTCTCTGTCCTCCTCTCACTGTCCCCTCACTCTCTGTACCCCGACTCTCTGTCCCCCCCACTCTGTCCAATCTCTCTCTCTTCCAGCTCTCTCTGCCCACCTCTCTCTGCCCCCCTCTCTCTGTCCCCTTCTCTCTGTCTCCCCTCTTTCTGTCCCCCCACTCTTTGTCCCCCTTCTGTCTCTTCCCCCTCTCTCTCTCCCTCTCTTTTTACCTCTCTCTCTCTGTTCATGCTCTCTCTGACCCCCTCTCTGTCCCTTTCTCTCTGGGTGTCCTCTCTCTGTCCCCCATCTCTCTTCCCCTACTCTCTGCGACCCCCTCTCTTTAGCCTCTCACTCTGTCCGCCTCTGTCTGTCCCCCCACGATCTGTCCCCCTCTCTATGTGCCCCTCTCTGTCCTCCTCTTTCTGTACCCCGTGCTTCTGTAGCCTCCTCTTTGTCCCCACCTCTGTGCACCTCTCTCTCTGTCCCTCTCGCTCTGTCCCACCACTCTCTGTACCCCCTCACTCTGTCCCCCTTCTCTGTCCCCCTCTCTCTCTGACCCCCCTCGCTCTGTCCCGATCCTCCCTGCCCCCTCTCTCTATCGCCCCCTCTCTCTCTCCCCTCGCTCTATTCCCCTCCGTCTCTATCCACCTCTCTCTGTCCCCACTCTCCCTGAAGCCCTCACTCTGCACCACAAGTCACCTTCTCTCTGTTCCCACTCACTCTGTTCCCCCTCTCTCTGTCCCCCCTCTCTGTCCCCTCTCTCTGTCCCCCTCTCAATGTCCCCCTCTCACTGTCCCCTCTCTCTCTGTCCCCCTACAGTCTGTACTCTCTCTCTGTCCCCCTATCTGTCCTCCCTCTCTCTGTCCCCTGTCTCTGTACCCCATCTCTCTGTCCTCTCTCTCTGTCCTCCCTCTCTGTCCCCCTCTATCACTGCCCCCTCTCTCTGTCCCCCTCTGTCTGTCCCGCTACCTCTGTAGCCCTCTCTCTGTCCCCTCTCTCTGTCCTCCTCTCACTGTCCCCCCACTCTCTGTCCCCCTCTCTCTCTCTGACCCCTTCACACCGGTCCCCCTCTCTCTCTCACCCCTCTCTGTCCCCTCTCTCTGTTTCCTTCCCTCTATCCCCCTCTCTCTGTTCCTCTCTCTCTGCCCCACACTCTCTGCCCCACCTCACTGTGTTTCCCTCTTACTGTCGGCTCTCTCTCTGACCCCCCCTCTGTCCCCCACTCTCTGTCCTCCAACTCTCTGTGCCCCCTCTCTATCCTCCCTACTCTATCCTCCTCTTTCTGTCCCCGTGTCTTTGCACCGCCCTCTTTGTCCCCACCTCTGTGTCCCCCTCTCTCCGTCCCCCTCTCTCCGTCCCCTTCTCCCTGACACCCTCTCTGTTGCCCCGCACTGTCCCCCCTCTGTCCCGCACAAGTTGCCCGCATCTCTGCCCCCTCTCTCTGTCCCCTACTCTCTGACCCCCCCCTCTCTGTCCCTCTCTTTTTTCCCTCTGTCTCTGCCCCCTTCTCTCTGTCCCCATCTGTGTCCCCCTCCCTCTGTCCCTCTCTATCTGTCCACCTGTCTTGGTCCCCCACACTCTGACTACCCACTCTCTGTCCTCCATCTCTTTGTTCTCTTTCTCACTGTCCCCCACTCTCTAAACCCCATCTGTCTGTCCTTCTCTCTCTGTCCACTTTCTCTCTGTCTCCCTTCTCTCTGTCTCCCCTCTGGCTCTTCCCCCTCTGTCTCTCCCCCCGTCTCTCCGCACTCTCTCTGTCCCGCTTTCACTGTTCACGCGCTCTCTGTCCCCATCTCTCTGTTCTCGCTCTCTCTGTACCATTCTCTCTACCCCCTCTTCTCTGTCCCCCTTTATCTGTTCATGCGCTCTCTGTGCACTTCTCTCTGCCCCCTTTTCTGTCCCCCTCTCTCTGTTCCCGCTCTCTCTGTACCCCACTCTCTGTCAACTCCGTCTCTCCCCCTCTGTCTCTCCCTCTCTTTATTTTCCCCCACACTCGGATCTGCCTCTCTCTGTTCCCCGCTCTCTGTCCCCCTCTCTCTGTCCCACCTATCTCTGCCCGTCTCTCTCTGGCCCACACTCTCTGCCCCCCCTCACTGTGTTCCCCTCTCACTGTCGGCTCTCTCTCTGACCCCGCCTCTGTCCCGCACTCTCTATCCTCCAACTCTCTGTGCCCCCTCTCTATCCCCCCTACTCTATCCTCCTCTTTCTGTCCCCGTGTCTTTGTACCGCACTCTTTGTCCCCACCTCTGTGCCCCCCTCTCTCCGTCCCCCTCTCCCTGACACCCTCTCTGTTTCCCCGCGCTGTCCCCCTCTGTCCCGCACAAGGTGCCCGCATCTCTGCCCCCTCTCTCTATCCCCTACTCTCTGACCCCCCACTCTCTGTCCCTCTCTTTTTTCCCTCTGTCTCTGCCCCCCTTCTCTCTGTCCCCCTCCCTCTGTCCCTCTCTATCTGTCCACCTGTCTCGGTCCCCCACACTCTGACTACCCACTCTCTTTCCTCCATCTCTTTGTTCCCTTTCTCACTGTCCCCCACTCTCTGAACCCCATCTGTCTGTCCTTCTCTCTCTGTCCACTTTCTCTCTGTCTCCCTTCTCTCTGTCTCCCCTCGGTCTCTTCCCCCTCTGTCTCTCCCCCCGTCTGTCCGCACTCTCTCTGTCCCCCTTTATCTGTTCACGCGCTCTCTGTGCACTTCTCTCTGCCCCCTCTTTTCTGTCCCCCTCTCTCTGTTCCCGCTCTCTCTGTACCCCACTCTCTGTCAACCCAGTCTCTCCCCCTCTGTCCCCCCACACTCGGATCTGCCTCTCTCTGTTCCCCGCTCTCTGTCCCCCTCTCTCTGTCCCACCTATCTCTGCCCCCCTCTCTCTGTCCCACACTCTCTGTCTCCCCTCTCTGTGTCCCCCTCTCACGGTCCCCTCTTTCTCTGTTCCCAATCTCTCGGTCCCCCTCTCTCTGTCTCACCCCTCTATCCCCCTCTCTCTGTCACCTCTCTCTTTCTCCCTCTCTGATCTCTGATCTCCCTCTCTGTCCATTTCTCTCTGTCCACTTTCACTCTGTCCCCTTCTCTCTGTCTCCCCTCTTTCTGTACACCCACTCTTTGTCCCCCTCTGTCTCTTCCCCCTCTGTCTCTCCCCCTCTCTTTGTCCCCCTCTCTCTGTTCACGCTCTGTCTGTCCCCCCCTCTCTGTTCCTCTCTCTCTGTGCCCCACTCTCTGTTCCCCACTCCCTGACCCTTCTCTCTCTGTCTCCCATCTCTCTTAAGTATCCCCTTCTTTGTCGCATACTCAGGGCCCCCCTCTTTCTGTCCCCCTCTCTCTGAACCCTCTCTGTCTGTCCCCATCTCGCTGTCCCCCCACTCTCTGACCCCACTCTCTCTGTCCCCCTCTCTCTGTCCCCCTCTCCGTGACCCTCACTGTGACCCACTCTGTCCCTCGCCATTTATCCCCTTTCTCTCTGTCCCCTTCTCTCTGACACCCTCTGTCTCTTCCCCCTCTCTCTGTCCCCTACTCTCTGTCCCCTCTCTCTGTCCCCCTTTCTCTGATCTCCCTCTCTGTCCCCCTCTCTGTCCCCTTTCACTCTGTACCTCTTCTCCCTGTCCCCTCTCTTTCTGTCCCCCACTCTTTGTCCCCCTCTATCTCTTCCCTCTCTTTCTCTCCTCTCTCTGTTCACGCTCTCTCTGCCCCCCTCCTCTGTCCCTCTCTCTTGCCCTACTCTCTGTCCCCTCTCTCTGTCCCCCTTTCTCTGATCTCCCTCTCTGTCCCCCTCTCTGTCCCCTTTCACTCTGTACCTCTTCTCCCTGTCCCATCTCTTTCTGTCCCCCACTCTTTGTCCCCCTCTATCTCTTCCCTCTCTTTCTCTCCTCTCTCTGTTCACGCTCTCTCTGCCCCCCCTCCTCTGTCCCTCTCTCTTGCCCTACTCTCTGTTCCCCACTCTCTGAGCCTCCTCTCTCTGCCCCCATCTCTCTGACCCCCACTCTCTGTCCCCCCACACTCTGCGCCACCGTCTCTATTCCCCCTGTCCTCCTCCTCTCTCTGCCCCCCGTGTTTCTGTACCACCCTCTTTGTCGCTCACTCAGTGTCCCCCTCCGTCTGTCCCACCACTCTGTCCCACTCTCTCTGTTCCCATCTCTCTGAACACTCTCTGTCCCCCATCTCGCTGTCACCACCCTCACGAACCCCACTCTCTCTGTACCCATCTCTCTGGCCCCCATCTCTGTTCACCCTCTCTCTGACCCCCCTCTCTGTCCCCCTCTCTCTGTGCACCTCACTTTATCCTCCTCTCTCTGTCCCCTTTCTCTCTGTCCCCTTCTCTTTGACCCCCTCTTTCTGTTCCCCCTCTCTGTTCCCGCTCTCCCTGTACCCCACTCGCTGTCCCCCCTTCTCTCCCCATCTCTCTGTCCCCATCTCTCTGTTCAGCTCTCTCTGTCCCCCTCTCCCTGTCCCTCTCTCTGTGCTCCACTCTCTGTTACCCGCTGTCTGAGCCTACCTCTGTCTATCCCCCATCTCTCGGTCCCCCCACTCTCTGTGCCACCCTCTCTGTCCCCCCTTTTGCCCTCCGCTCTCTGTCCCCTGTATCTCTGTACTCCCCTCTTTGTCGCACACTCTGTCTCCCCCTCTGTCTGTCCCCCCTCTCTGTCCTCCTCTCTCTGTCCAACTCTCTGTCCACATCCCTCTGACCCCTCTCTCTCTGTCCCCATCTCTCTGCCTCCCCGACAACCCCCTGTTTTCACAATTCTCTGTCCCCCTATCTCTGCCTCCCTCTCTCTGTCTCCCCTCTCTCTGTCCCCATCTCTCGGTCCCCACACTCCCTGTGCTACCCTCTCTGTCCCCCTTTCTGCCCTCCTCTCTCTGTCCACTATGTCACTGTACTCCCCTCTTTGTCACCCACTCTGTCCCCCCCCTCTGTCTGTTCCCTCTCTCTGTCCCTCTCTTTCTGTCCACATCTCTCTGACCCCTCTCTCTGTCCCTCATCTCTCTGACCCCCGTCTCTGACACCCCCCTCTGTTCCCAATTCCTTGACCCCCTCTCTCTGTCCCCCCTCTCTGACCCCCTATCTCTGTCCCTCTCTCTCTATCCCCTTTCTCTCTGTCCCCTTCTGTCTGTCCCTCTCTTTCTGTCCACCTCTCTCTGCCCCTTGTCTGTCCCCCTGTCACGACTCTCTCTGTTACCCCTCTCTCTGTCCCCACACTCTGTCCCCCCCACTCTGTCCCCCTCTCTGTTCCCCCTACTCTGACCCCCTCAGTCCCCCTTCTCTTTGTCCCCCTCTCTCTGTCCCCCTCTCTGTGTTCCCCCTCTCCACCTCTCTTTGTCCCCCTCTCTCTCTGCCTCTCTCTGTCCCCCTTATCTGTCCACCCTCTCTGTGCCCCCTCTCTCTCCCGTCTCTCTGTCCCAATTCTCTTTCCCCTTTCTCTGTCACCCCTCTCTGTCCCCCTCTCTCTCCCCCTCTCTCTAACCCCCTCTCGGTCCCCCTTCTATGTCCACCCTCTCTGTCACCGCCCCTCTCTCTCCCTCTCTCTCTGTCCCCCTCTCTCTCTCCTCCCCTCTCTCTCCCTCTCTCTGTCCCCATCTCTCTCTGTCCCCACTCTCTGTCCCTCTCTCTCTCTGTCCTCCCTCTCTCTCCCCCTCTCTCTGTCCCCCTCTCTCTCTCTCCTCCCTCTCTCTCTCCCCCCTCTCTCTCTCCCTCTCTCTGTCGCCCCTCTCTGGCCCCAACTCCCTGTACCCTCTCTCTCTCCCCCTCTCCCTGTCCCTACCTCTCTGTCCCCTTCTCTCTCTCCCCCTATCTCTGTCCACCTTTCTGTCCACAACTCTCTTTGTCACCCTCTCTGTCCCCCCTCTCTGTCCCCACATTCTCTCTGTTCCCCCTCTTACTGCCTCCCCTCTCTGTTCCCCCATCCTGTCCACCCTCTCTCTGTCTCTCCTCTCTCTGTACCCTCTCTGTCCCACCCTCTGTCCCCCTCTCCCTGTCCCACTCTCTCTCTGTCCTCCATCTCTCTCTCCCTCTCTCTGTCCACATTCTCTGTCCCCTTTCTGTCCCCCCTCTCAGTCCCCCTTCTCTGTGTCCCCACTCTATGTCCCCCATCTCTGTTCCCTTCTTTCTCTCTCTCCCATTCTCTCTGTGACCTTCTCTCTGCCCACCCTCTCCTTCCCCCTGCTCTGTCACCCCTCTGTCCCCTCTCTCTCTCCCCCTCTCTCTGCCCCCCTCTCTGTCCCCCTCTCTCTACCCTCTCTCTGTCCCCCACTCTCTGTCCCCCACTCTCTGTCCCCCTTAATTGTCCACCATCTCTGTCCCCCCCCTCTCTCTCCCCTCTATCTGTCCCCATTCTCTCTCTCCCCTCTCTCTGTCCCCCACTCTCTGTCCCCCTCTCTGTTCCCCTTAATTGTCCACCCTCGCTGTCCCCCCTCTCTCTCCCCTCTATCTGTCCCCATTCTCTGTCTCCCCCTCTCTGTCCCCCTCTCTCAGTCCCCCCACTCTGCCCCCCTCTCTGTGCCCATCTCTCTGCCCCCTTTCTCTCGCTCCCCTCTCTCTGCCCCATTCTCTGTTCACTTGTCTCTGTCGCTCATCTCTCTCTGTCCCCCTCTCTCTGTCCCCCACTCTCTGAACCCCTTTGTGCTCACCCACCCCTCTCTCTGACCCCCCTTATCTTGGCAGCTCTCTCAATGAACAGCCTCTCTGCCGCCCTCTTTCTGTCCCCATCACTGTCCCGCCTATGCCTCCACTCAGTCCCCCATCTCCCTATCCCCCGTCTCCCTGACCCCCTCTCTCTGTCCCTCTCGCTGTCGCCCTTCTCTCTCTGTCCCCCTCTCTCGATGTCCCCCTGTCTCTCTATCCCCCGCTCTCTGTCCACCTCTCTCTGCCCCCTTCTCACTTCGCCTCTCTGTCACCCTCTCTCAGTCTCACTCTCTCTCTGTCCCCGTATTTCTCTGTCCCCGCTTTTTCTGTCCCTCTCTCTGTCCACCTCTCTCTGTGCCCCGTTCTCTGTCCCTCACTCTGTCCTCTCTCTCCCTGCGCTCTCTGACCCGCATCTCTCTGTCCTGCCTCCCTGTTCCCCCTCTCTCTGTACCTCCTCTGTTGTCCCACTCTCGCTGTCCCCCTCTCTCTACCCCTCTCTGTCCCCTCTCTCTGTCCCCCTCATTCTCTCTCTCTCTCACTCTCTCTGTGCTCCTCTCTCTGTCCGCATTCACTTTCCACCTTCTCAGACCCCCTCTCTCTGTTGCAGTCTCTCTGTCCCCCCTCTGTCCACTTTCTCTGTCATCCCTCTCTGTCCCCCACTGTGCCCACCTCTCTGCCCCCTCTCTCTCGCTCCCCACTCTCTGTCCCAGCTCTCTCTGTTCACAACTCTCTGTCGCTCATCTCTCTCTGTCCCCCTCTCTCTGTCACACTTTCTCTGAAACCCTCTCTGCCCACCCGTCTCTCAGACCCCATTTTATTTGCCCCCGCTCTCTCAATGAACAGCCTATCTGCTGCACACTCTCTGTCCCCATCACTGCCCCACCTCTGCCTCCCCTCAGTCCCCCATCTCCCTGTCCCCATCTCCATGTCCCCCCTCTCTCTCCTCCCTCTCCTTCCTCTCCCAGTCCCCTCTCGCTGTCGCCCTTCTCTCTGTCCCCATCTCAAGTACCCCCCCTCTCTATGGCCTCCTCTCGCTATGTCCCCCTCTCTCTGTCCCCCACTCTCTGTCCGCCTCTTTCTGCCCCTTCTCTCTCCCCGTTCTGTCCCCCTCTCTCTGTCCCCTCTCTCTGTCCCCCCTCTCTCCCCGTATCTCTGTGCCCCGCTCTCTGCACCCACATCTATTGAGTGTCCTTGATAAGTATGTACCCGTCAGGCAGGGAGGAAAGGGTCGTGTTAGGAAGCCGTGGTTTAATAAGGAATTGGAATCCCTTGTTAAATGGAAGAGGGCGGCCTATGTAAAGATGAGGCGTGAAGGATCAATTGGGGCTATTGAGAGTTATAAGGAAGCCAGGAAGGACCTGAAGAGAGAGCTAAGAGCAGCAAGGAGGGGACATGAAAGGTCCTTAGTTGATAGGATTAGGGAAAACCCTAAGGCTTTCTATAGGTATGTCAGGAATAAAAGAATGACGAGGGTAGGAATAGGTCCAGTCAAGGATAGTAGTGGGAAGTTGCGTGTGGAGGCTGAAGAGATTGGGGAGACACTGAATGAATACTTTTCGTCAGTATTCAATCAGGAACAGGACATTGTTGTCAATGTGAGTACTGAGTCACAATTAAGTAGAATGGATGGCTTTGAGGTATGTAGAGAAGAGGTGTTGGAAATTCTGGAAAGGGTGAAAATAGATAAGTCCCCTGGGCCTGATGGCATTTATCCTAGGATTCTCTGGGAAGCAAGGGAGGAGATTGCAGAGCCATTGGCCTTGATTTTTATGTCCTCGTTATCTACAGGAGTAGTGCCAGAAGATTGGAGGCTAGCAAATGTGGTTCCCTTGTTCAAAAAGGGGAGTAGGGATAACCCTAGTAACTATAGGCCGGTGAGTCTCACTTCTGTTGTGGGCAAAGTCTTAGAGAGAATTGTAAGGGATAGGATTTATGAACATCTGGATAGGAATAATGTGATCAAGGATAGTCAGCATGGTTTTGTGAAGGTCAGGTCGTGCCTCACAAACCTTATTGAATTCTTTGAGAAGGTGACTAAGGAGGTGGACGAGGGGAAAGCGGTAGATGTGGTGTATATGGATTTCAGTAAGGCGTTTGATAAGGTTCCCCATGGTAGGCTACTTTAAAAAATACGGAGGTATGGCATTGAGGGGTAGTTGGAGGTTTGGATTAGGAGTTGGCTGGCCGGAAGAAGATAGAGGGTAGTAGTTGATGGCAAAGGTTCATCTTGGAGTGCAGTTACTAGCGGTGTTCCGCATGGATCTGTTTTGGGACCATTGCTGTTTGTCATTTTTATAAATGACCTGGAGGAGGGGTTAGAAGGTTGGGTGAGCAAGTTTGCAGATGATACGAAAGTCGGAGGAGTTGTAGACAGTGAGGAAGGATGTGGCAGGTTACAGCGGGATATAGATAAGCTGCAGAACTGGGCAGAAAGGTGGCAAATGGAGTTCAATGTAGCTAAGTGTGAGGTGATTCACTTTGGTAAGAGTAACAAAAAGATGGGGTACTGGGTTAATGGTCGGATACTTGGTAGTGTGGATGAGCAGAGGGATCTTGGTGTCCATGTACACAGATCTTTGAAAGTTGCCACCCAGGTAAATAGTGCGGTGAAGAAGGCATATGGCGTACCAGCTTTTATTGGTAGAGGAATTGAGTTCCGGAGTCCTGAGGTCATGTTGCAGTTGTCTAAGGCTCTGGTGCGGCCGCATTTGGAGTATTGTGTGCAGTTTTGGTCGCCATACTATTGGAAAGATGTGGAGGCACTGGAACGGGTGCAGAGGAGGTTTACCAGGATGTTGCCTGGTATGGTAGAAAGATCGTATGAGGAAAGGCTGAGGCACTTGGGGTTGTTTTCATTGGAGAAAAGAAGGTTTATGGGTGACTTGATAGAGGTGTACAAGATGATTAGGGGTTTAGATAGGGTCGACAGTGAGAATCTTTTTCCACGTATGGAGTCAGCTATTACAAGGGGGCATAGCTTTAAATTAAGGGGGGGGGGTAGGTATAGGACAGATGTTAGGGGTAGGTTCTTTACTCAGTGAGTCGTGAGTTCGTGGAATGCCCTGCCAGTAGCAGTGGTGGACTCTCCCTCATTATGGGCATTTAAGCGGGCATTGGATAGGCATATGGAGGATAGTGGGCTAGTGTAGGTTAGGTGGGCTTGGATCGGCGCAACATCGAGGGCCGAAGGGCCTGTACTGCGCTGTATTCTTCTATGTTCTATGTTCTATGTTATATCTGTCCCGCCTCTCTCTCTCCCACCTCTCTGTCCCACTCTCTCTGCTCCCCCTCCCTCTGTCCCGCCTCTGTCTGTCCCCCATCCTCTGTTTACCCTCCCTGTACCCCTCTCTCTGACCTCTCTCACTGTCACCCTCTCTGCCCCCTCTATGTCCCCCACACTGTCTGTCCCACTGTCTCTGTCTCGCCCTTTCGCTGTTCCTTTCCGTGTCCCCTCTCTCTGTCTCGCGCTCTCTCTCCCCCACTCTCAGTCCCCCCTTCTCTCTGTCCCCCTCTCTCTGTCCCCTCTCTCTCTTTCCCCCTTCTCTCTCCCCTCACTCTGCCCCCCCCTCTTTCTCTCCCCCTCTCTCTGTGCCCATCTCTCTTTCCCCTCTCTATCTCCCGCTTCTCTGTCACCCCTCTTTCTCCCCTCTCTCTCTCTCTCTCCCCCCTCTCTCTCCCCCTCTCTGTCCCCTTTTCTGTCCCAACTCTCTGTCCCACTCTGTCTCTCTGCCCCTCTCTCTGTCCCCTCTCTTTCTCCCCCTCTCTCTGTGCCCCCTCTCTGCTCCCCTTATCTGTTTACCTTCTCTTCCACCCCTCTCTCTCCCTCTCTCTGTCCCCATTCTCTTTCCCCTTCGCTGTCTCCCCTCTCTGTACCACTCTCTCTCCCCCCTCTCTCTGTCCCTCGTTTCTGTCTCTCCACTCTGTCCCTCTTCTCTGTCACCCTCTCTGTCCCCCCTCTCTTTCCCCATCTCTCTGTCTCGCCCTCTCTCTGTTCCCCTCTCTCTGTCCCCCCTCTCAGTCCCCCTTCTCTGTGTCCCCAACTCTCTCTCCCCCATCTCTGTCCCCTTCTTTCTCTCTCTCCCATTCTCTCTGTGACCTTCTCTCTACCCCCTCTCAGTCCCCGTGCTCTGTCCTCCTCTCTCCCCCTCTCTCTGCCCCCCCTCTGTCATCGCTCTCTGCCCCCCCTCTCTCTCCCCCCTCACTGTCCCTCTCTCTCTGTGTCCCTCTATGTCCCCCTTATTAGTCCACCCTCTCTGTCCCCCTCTGTCTCTCCCCTCTCTCTGTCCGCATTCTCTGCCCCCCTCTGTCTCTCCACTCTCAGTCCCCCCATTCTGCCCCCCTCTCTGTGCCCATCTCTCTGCCTCCTCTCGCTCCCCTTTCTCTGTCCCACTCTCTCTGTCCCACTCTCTCTGAACCCCTCTGTACCCACCCCTCTCTCTGACCCCCCTTATCTTTCCCCGGTCTCTCAATGAACAGCCTCTCTGCCGCCCTCTCTGTCCCTATCACTGTCCCGCCTCTGCCTCCACTCAGTCCCCCATCTACCTGTCCCCCTCTCTCTCTGTCCTCTCTCGCTGTCGCCCTTCTCTCTCTGTCCCCATCTCTCTGTCCCCCGCTCTCTATGTCCCCCGTCTCTCTGTCCTCCGCTCTCTGTCCACCACTCTCTGCCCCCTTCTCTCTCCCCCTCTCTGTCACCCTCTCTCAGTCTCACTCTCTCTCTGTTCCCGTATCTCTCTGTCCCCGCTCTTTCTGTCCCCTCTCTTTCTATCCTCCCCTCTCTGCCCCCGCTCTGACTGTCCCCCTCTCTCTGTCTCGCCCTGTCTCTGTCCCCCTCTCTGTCCCCCTCTCTCTGTCCTCCTCTTTCTGTCCCCTCTCTCCCTCTCTCTCTGTGTCCCTCTCTCTCTCCACCTCTCTCTGTCTCGCCCTCTCAGTTTCCCCCCCCCCTCTGTCCCCCTCTTTCTCTCTCTCTCCCACTCTCTCTGCGCCCCTCTCTCTGTCCCCATTCTCTGTCCTTCTTTTCAGACCCCCTCCGTCGTCTCTCTCTCTCTCTCTCTCCCCCCTCTCTCTCCCCCTCTCTCTGTCCCCCCTCTATGTCCCCCTTATCTGTCCACCCCCCTGTGTCCCCCTCTCTCTCTAACTCTCTCTCTGTCCCCCTCTCTGTCCACCCTCTCTCTGTCTCCCCTCTCTCTTTCCCCCATCTATCCCCCCTCTCTGTCCCCTCTCTCTGTCTGCCTCTCTGTTGTGACCCCGTGTCTGTACCCCGTTCGCTCTGCAGCCCCCCCTCTCTGTGCCCCCTCACTTTCTGGCCCCTATATCTGTCCCACCCTCTCTGTCCCCATTGTCTCTGTCCCAATCTCTCTGTACCACCTCTCTGTCCCCTCTCTCTTTTCCCCCTCCCTCTGTCCCACCTCTGTCTGGCCCCCTCTCTCTGTCCCCGCTCTGCACCCCCTGCCACCCCCTCTGATTGTCCCACTGTCTCTGTCTCGCCCTCTCGCTGTCCCCCCCATCCCCCCTCTCTCTGTCCCCCTCTCTCTGTCCCCTCTCTCTCTCTCCCATCTCTTTGTCCCCCCTCTCTCTCTCTCTCCCTCTCTCTCTCCCCCCCTCTGCCCTCTTATCTGTCCACCCTCTGTCCCCCTCTCTCTCTCCCCTCTCACTCTCCCCTTTCTCTTTCCCCCTTCTCTGTCTCCCTCTCTGTACCCCTCTCACACGCTCCTTCTCCCCTTTCTCTGTCCCCCTCTCTCTGTCCCCCCTCTCTGTCTCCTTTCTCTGTCACCCCTCTCTGTCCTCCTCGCTCTCTCCCCCTCTCTCTGACCCCCTCTCGGTCCCACTTCTCTGTCCCCCTCTCTGTCTCCCTAATCTCTCTGCCCCCTCTTTCTGTCCCCTCTCTCTCTGTACCCATTTCTTGCCCACTCTCTGTCCCCCCTGTCTCTGCCCCCTCTCTCTTTCCCCGACACTCCCTGTCCCCCACCCTGTGCCCCTTCTCTCTCCCACTCTCTCTGTCTACCTTCTCTGCTGCCCCCTCTGTCCTCCCTCACTGCCCCCCTCTGTCGCCCCTTTCTGTCCCCATCTCCCTGTCCCCCTGTCCCTCGCTCCCTCTCTCCCTTTCCCAATCTCTCTGCCCCCCCTCTCTCTCTCTCCCCTATCGCTGTCCGCCTCTCTCTGTCCTCATCTCTCTCTGCCCCCTCTCTGTCCACCTCTCTCTCCGACCCACCTTTATCTGTCCACCTCTCTCTGTACATCCTCTCTCTCTCTGTCCCACCCTCTCTCTGCCCCCCTTTCTCTGTCCCCCCTCAGTCCCCCAACTCTGCCTCCCCTCTGTGCCCATCTCTCTGCCACTCTCTCTTACTCCCCTCTCTCTGTCCCCCTCTCTTTGCCCCCCTTTCTCTCACTTTCCCACTCTCTCTGTGCCCCTCTCTCTGTCCTCATCTCTGTCCCTCTCTCTCCCCCCTCTCTCTGTCTCCCCCTCTGTCTCCCTCTCTCTCCCCCGCTCTCTGTCTCCCACTCTTTTCCCCCTCTCTCTCTCCCGCTCTCTGTCCCCATTCTCTGTTCCCTTCTCTGTCCCCTATCTGTACCCCTCTCTCTCCCTCTCTCCCCCTCCCTCTGTTCCCCTCTGTCTGTACCCCTCTCTGTCCCCTTTCTCTGTCACCCCTCTCTGTCCCCCTCTCTCTCCCTCTCTCTGACCGCCTCTCTGTCACCATTTTCTGTCCCCCCTCTCTGTTACCCCCTCTCTCCCCCTCTCTCCGTCCCCCTCTCTCACTCCTCACTCTCTCTGTCCCTCTCTCTGTCCCCATCTCTCTCTGTCCTCTCTCTCTTTCATCCCTCTTTCCCCTACTCTCTCTATCCCCCCTTTCTGTCCCCCCTCTCTCTCTGTACCCCTCTCTTGCCCACTCTCTCTGTCCCCCCTCTCTCTGCCCCTACATCTTTCCCCTACTATCTGTGCCCCTCTCTCTCTCCCCCCGCTCTGTCTCCCCTCTCTGCCGCCCCTCTCTATCCCCCACTCTCTGTCCACCTCTCTCTGCCCGTACTCTCCCCCTCTCTGTCGCCACTCTCTCTGTCGCCCCTCTCTCTGTCTGCCACACACTGTCCTCCTCTCTCACTGTCTGTCACCCTCTCTCTGTCTCCTTCTCTTCGTCCCTACCTCTCTGTGCCCCCTTCTCTCTCCGTTCCCACTCTCTCTATCACCTCTACCTCTCTGTCACCCCTCTCTCTGTCCCCTCTCTCTATCTGTGCCCAACTCTCTCTGTCGCCTCTCTGTCCTCCCTCTGTCTCCCTCTCTCTCACCCCCTCTCTCTGTGCCCCTTCTCTCTGTCCACAACTCTCTGTGTGCTCCCTGTCTCTGTAGCCCGCTCGCTTTGCAGCCCCCAACTCTCTGCCCCCCCTCACTTTCTGGCCTCTCTGTCTGTCCCACCCTCTCTGTCCCCGCTCTCTGTCCCCCCTCTCTGTCCATCCCTCTCTCCGTCCCGACCACTCGCTGCTCCGCTGTCCCCCCTACTCTCTGTCCACCTCTCTCTTTCTCGCCCGCTCTCTGTCCTCCCTCACTCTGTCCCAATCTCTCAGTCGCCCCTTCTCTATGTTCCCCCTTCTTTCTTTCCAACTCTCTCTGTCCCCATCTCTCTGTCCATCCCGCTCTTTCGCACCCCTCTTTCTGTCCCCACCCTCTCTGTCCGCCCCTCTGTCACCCCTCTCTCAGTGCCCCCCTCTCTGTTCCCCCTCTCTATCCCCCCTCTCTCCCGCCTCTCTCTCCCCCCTCGCTCTGCCCACCTCTACCTGACCCCCTCAATCTGACCGCCCTTCCTGCACCCCTCTCTCTCTCCGTCTCTCTGTCCCCCATCTCTCCAACCACTCTCTGTCCACATCTCTCTGTACCCCTCAGTCTCTCCCCCCTCTTTCTGTCCCATTCTCTCTCTGTCCTCCTCTCTATCCCACCACTCTGTCCCACCACTCTGTCTCCCCACTATCTCTCCCCCTTCTGTCCCTCCTCTCTTTGTACCACTCTCTCTTTCCACCCTCTCTCTGTCCCTCTCTCGCTGTCGCCCCTCTCTGTCCACCCTCTCTCTGTCCCCCAATCTCTGTTCACACTCTCTGTCCCCCTCTCTCTTGACCCCCCCGTCGCCTTCTCTCTGTCCCCTCTCTCGCTGTCCCCCTCTCTCTGTCCCCTCTCTCTCCATCACCTCTCTCTGTCCTCCCTCTCTCTGACCCCCTCTCTCTTTGCCCCCTCAATCTGTCCCCCTCTCTGTCCACCATCCCTCTGCCCCTCTCTGTTCTCCCTCTCTGTCCCCCTCTATCTCTGTCCTCCCCTCTCTGTCCCCCCTCTCTCTGTAGCCCACTCTCTCTCCCCAGCTGTCCCGCCTCCCTCTTCCCCCTCTCTGTCCTCTCTCTCTCTCTGTCCCCCTCTCTCTCTCTATCACCTCTCTCTGTCCCCCCTCTCTCTGTCCCCCCCAGTCCCACCTTCTCTCTGTCCCACTCTCTCTCTCTCCCTCTCTCTGTGCCCCTCTCTCTGTCTCCTCTCTCTTTCCCCCTACTCTGTTCCCCTCTCTCTCCCCGTCTATCTATCTAGCCCTGTCTATATCCCTCTCTCTGTCTCCCCCCTCAGTCCCGCCTTCTCTGTGTCCCCCTCTCTCTGTCCCCCTTCACTGTTCCCCTCTTTCTCTCTCTCCACTCTCTCTGTGCCCCTCTCTATGTACCCACTCTCTGTTCCCCTTCTCTCTCCCCCTCTGTCCCATCTCTCTCTCTCTCCCTCTTTCTGTCCCCCTCTCTGTCCCCCTTCTCTGTGACCCCTCTCTGTCCCTCTCTCTTTCCCGTTCTCTCTGTCTCCCTCTCTCTCTCTCTCCTCCCTCTTTCTCACCCCATCTCTCTCTGTACCCCACTCTTGCCCTCTCTCTCTGTGTCCCCTCTCTGCCCCCTCTCTTTCCGCTACTCTCTCTGTCCCCCTCTCTCTCTCCCCCTCTGTCCGTCCCCCTCACGCCCCCCCTCTGTCGCCCCTCTCTGTCCCCATCTCCCTGTCCCCCTCTATCTCCCCCTCTCCCTGTCCCCATCTCTCTGCCCCCTCTCTCTCCCCCTCTCTGTCCACCTATATCTGTCCTCATCT
Organism: Chiloscyllium plagiosum; assembly: GCF_037043375.1. Taxonomy (NCBI): domain Eukaryota; kingdom Metazoa; phylum Chordata; class Chondrichthyes; order Orectolobiformes; family Hemiscylliidae; genus Chiloscyllium; species Chiloscyllium plagiosum. Next base: position 48,039,973 of record NW_028270176.1, read on the forward strand.
CTCCCTGTCCCCCTCTCTGTCCCCACACTCTCTCTGTCCCCCTCTTTCTGCCCCCCTCTCTGTACCCCTCATCCTGTCCACCCTCTCCCTGACCCCCTCTCTCTGACCCCCTCTCTCTCTCTGCCCCCTCTCTGTCCACCCCTCTCTCTGACCCACCTTTATCTGTCCCCCCTCTCTCTTTGTAGCTCCTCTCTCTCTGTCCCACCCTCTCTCTGCCCCCTGTCTCTTTCCACTCTATGTGTCCCCCCTCTGTGCCCATCTCTCTGCCCCCTCTCTCTCTCTCACTCTCCTCTCTCTGTCCCCTTCTCTCTCTGTTCACCTCTCTCTGTCGCTCTTCTCTCTCTGTCCCCCTCTCTCTGTCGCCCCCTCTCTCAGTCCCCCCTCTCTCTGCCCCCTCTCTCTGAACCACTCTCTGCCCACCCCTCTCTCTGAGCCCACTTTTTCTGACCTCCTCTTTCAATGAAACCACCCTCGCTGCCGCACTCGCTCTGATCCGCTCACTGTCCCACCTCTGACCACTTCAGTCCCCCATCTCTCTGCCCCCATCTCCCTGTCCACCTCTCTCTCTCCCCTCTCCCATACACCTCTCTCTGTCCCCTCTCGCTGTCTCCCTTCTCTCTCTGTCCCCCTCTCTCTGTCCCCTTCTCTTTGTCGCCCGCCTGTCTGCCCCCTCCCGGTCACCCTGTCTCGGTCTCCCTCTCTCGATTTCCCCTCGCTCTGTCCCTTACTCTCTGTCCAACTCTCTCTGCGCCCTCTCTCTCCCCCTCTCTGTCTCTCTCTCTCTGTCTCCCTCTCTCTGTCCCACCTCTCTCTGTCCCCGTATCTCTCTGTCCCCACGCTCTCTGTCCCCCCTCTCTCTCCCCCTCTATCTCTGTGGCCCGTTCTCTGTCCCTTGCTCTGTCCCGCCTCTCTCTCCCCGCCCTCTCTGTCCCGCATCACTCTGTCCCAATTCTCTGTCCCGCCTCCCTCTTCCCCCTCTCTCTGTATCCCCTCTGACTGTCACACTCTCACTTTCCCCCGACTCTCTATCCCTCTCTGTCCCCCCTCTCTCTGGCACCTCTGTCTGTCGCCCCTCTATCTGTCCCCCTCTCTCTGTCCCTCCTCTCTCTGGCACCTTGTCTGTCGCCCCTCTGTCTGTCCCTTCTCTCTATGTCCCCCTCTCTCTATCCCCTACTCTCGGTCCACCTCTCTCTGCCCCTTCTCTCTCTCTCCATCTCTGTCGTCACTCACTCTATTGCCCCCCTCTCTGCCCCCCTCCCTCTGTCCCCTTCTTTCTCTGTCCCCCTCTCTCTGTCCGCTTCTCTCTGTCCCCCCTCTCTGTCGCCCCTCTGTCTGTCCCTTCTCTCTATGTCCCCCTCTCTCTATCCCCTACTCTCGGTCCACCTCTCTCTGCCCCTTCTCTCTCTCTCCATCTCTGTCGTCACTCACTCTATTGCCCCCCTCTCTGCCCCCTCTCTCTGCCCCCCTCCCTCTGTCCCCTTCTTTCTCTGTCCCCCTCTCTCTGTCTGCTTCTCTCTGTCCCCCCTCTCTGTCGCCCCTCTGTCTGTCCCCCTCTCTATGTCCCCCTCTCTCTATGTCCCCCTCTCTCTATCACCACTCTCTGTCCACCTCTCTCTGCCCCCTTCTCTCTCCCCCTCTCAGTCGCCACTCTCTCTGTCGCCCCCTCTCTATCCCCCCTCTCTTTCCCCCTCACTATGTCCGCCTCTCTCCCTGTCCCCCTCTCTCTGTCCCCCCTCTCTCTCTGTCTTCGCTCTCTCTGTCGCCCCCTCTGTCCGCCTCTCAGTCCCCCCTCTCTCTGTCGCCCTCTCTGAAACCCTCTCTGTCCACCCCTCGCTCTGACCCCCTTTATCTCCCCCCACTCTCTCTCTGACCCCCACTCTCTTTCGCCCTCTCTTTGTCCACTTCACTATCCCGCCTCTGCCCCCGTCAGCTCCCATCTCTCTGTCCCACTCTCTCTCTCCCCCTCTCTCTGTCTCCCTCTCTCTCTGTTCCCCGCTCACTGTCGCCCTTCTCTTTCTGTCCCCCTCTCTCTGTCACCCCTCTCTCTGCTGCCCTCTCTCTGTCCCCCCTCACTGCCCCCCCTGTCCCTCCCTCTCTGGCCCCCATCTCCCTGTACCCCTCTCTCTCTGTTGCACTCTCGCTGTCGCACTTCTCTCTCCCCCCTCTGTCGCCCCTCTCTTTGTCCCTCCTCTCTCTGTGCCCCCCTCTCTGTCCCCCCGGTCCCCTTCTCTCTCTGTCCTCTCTCTCTCTGTACCCCTCTCTTTGTGCCTCGCTCTTTGCCCGCACCCTCTGTCCCCCGCTCTTTCTGTCCCCTTTTCTCTGTCCCTTTCTCTCTTTCTCCCTCTCTCTATCCCCCACTCTCTGTCCACCTCTGTCTGCCCCTTCCCTCTCCCCTTCTCTGTCGCCACTCTCTCTGTCCCCTCTCTCTGTCCCCTCTCTCTGTCCCCTTCTCCATGTCCTCCCCTCACTGTGTCCCCCTTCTTTCTGTCACCACTCTCTCTGTCTCCCCTCTTTATCCCCCTCTCTGTCTCCCCCTCTCTGTCCCCCCTTTCTGTGCACTCCTCTCTTCCCCCTCTCACCCCACCTCTCCTCATCTCTCTGACGCCCCCCATCTGTCCCCCCGCTCTGCCCCCTCTGAGTACCCCCTCTCTCTGTCCCCCCCAGATCCACCCTCTCACTCTGTTTTCCTCTTCTATCCCCCCTGTCTGTTCCCCCATCTCTCTGTCCACCCCGCATTCTGTCCCCATCTCTGCCCCATCTCTGTCGCCCCCTCTGTCCACCCTCTCTGTCCCCATCTCTCTGTCCCCCTCTCTTTTTCCGCTCTCTCTGTCGCCCATCTATCTCTCTGTTCACCTCTCTCTGTCCCTCTCTCTCTCTGTCCCTCCTCTCTCTGTTTACCTCTCTTCCCCCCCACTATGCCAACTCACTCTATGCCCCTCTCTCTGTCACCCCTCTCTCTCTGTCCCCCCTTCTGTCCCCCTCCCTCACTGTCCTCTTTCTCTCTGCCCCCCTCTCAGTCACCCCCTCTCTGTCCGCCCTCTCTCTGTCCCCCCTCTCTGTCCCCCGCTCTGTCCCCATCTCTCTGTCCCCCAACTCTGTCCCTCCACTCTGTCCACCCAATCTATCTCCCACCTCTCTCTATCCCCGCTCTCTGTCCCCCCTCTCTCTCAGCCCCCCTCTCTGTCCAGCCCTCTCTGTGCCCACTCCGTAGCGCCTCTCTCTCTCCGCCCTCCCTCTGACCCCCTCTCTCTTTTCCCTCGCTCTGTCCCCCTCTCTCTGTCCCACTCTGTCTGTCCCCCTCTTTCTGTCCCCCCATCTCTGTACCCCTCTCTCTGTCCCCGTCTCTCTCTGTCCCCCTCTTAGTCCCCATTCTCTGCCCCCGCTCTCTGTCCCCCTCTCCTTCGTCTCTCTCTGTCTCCCCTCTCTCTGCCCCCCTCTGTGACCCCCTCTCTGTCACCATCTCTCTGCCCAACTCTCTCCCCCCTCTCTCTGTCCCCACTCTCTCTCTCTGTCCCCCCGTAGCCCCCTCTCTCTATGCCCCCGCTCTCTGTACCCCGCTCTCTGTGCACCGTCTCTGTGTCCCCCCTCTGTCCCGTCTCTCTGTCTCCCCTGTCTCTGTCCACCCTCTCTCTGTTCCCCCTCTCTGACCATTCCTCTCTCTGTCGCCCCTCTCTCTGTCGCCCCTCTCTCTGTTCCTACCGATGTCTCCTGTCTCTCTCTGTCCCTCCTCTCTCTCTGCTCCCATCTCTGCCCCATCTCTGTCGTCCCCTCTGTCCACCCTCTCTATCCACCCTCTCTGTCCCCCATCTCTCTGCCCCCTCTGTCTCTCTCCCCCTCTCTCTGTTCCCCTCTCTCTCTGTTCCCCTCTTTCTGTCGCCCTTCTCTCTCTGTTCCCCTCTCTGTGTCGACCATCTCTCTCTCTGTTCACCTATCTCTGTCGCTCCTCACTCTGTCGCCTCTCTCTCTGCATCCCTTCTCTATAACACCTCTCTCTGTCCCCCTCTCTCTCTGCCCCCCTCTCTCTGTTTCCCTCTCTCTGCGCCCCGTCTATCCCCCATCTCTCTCTGTCCCCTGTCTATGTCCCCCTCTCTCTCTGTCCCCCCTTTCTGTCCCCTTCCTCACTGTCCCCTTTCTCTCTGTAGCTTCTCTCTTTCCCCCGCTCTCTCTTCCCCTCTCTCAGCCCCCCTCGCTGTCCCCCCTCTTTCTGACCCCTCTCTCTGTCCCCCACTCTCACTGTGCCTCTCTCTCTGTTCACCCCTCTCTGTCCCCTTCTCAGTACCGCCTCTCTGTCTCCCGCTCCCTCTGACCCCCTCTCTCTGTTCCCCTTTCTCTGCACCCTCTTTCTGTCCCACTCTGTCTGTCCCCCTCTCTCTGTCGCCGCATCTCTGTAGCCCTCTCTTTGCCACCTCTCTCTGTCCCCCTCGCAGTCCCCATTCTCTGCCCCCGCTCTCTGCCCCCCTCTTCCCCCCTCTCTGCCCCCTCTCTCTGTCCCCCTCTCTCTGTCCCCACTCTCTCTCTCTGTCCACCCTCTGTCCCCCTCTCTCTGTACCCATCTCTCTGTGCACCGTCGCTCTTTCCCGCCCTCTGTCCCCCTCAGTCTGTCTCCCCTCTCTCTGTACCCTCTCTCTGTCCCCTCTTCTATCTGTCCCCCCTTTCTCTCTATCCCACTCTCTCTGACGTCCACCTCTGTCCACCGCTCTCTCTGTCCCCCTCTCTCTGTCCAACTCTCTCTCTGTCCCCCCTTTCTCTGTACCCCTCTCTCACTGTTCCCCCACTCTCTGTACCCTTCTCACTGTCCCCCCACTCTCTATACCCCTCTCACTGTCCACCCCTGCCTCAGTTCCCCCCTCTCTCTGTCCACTCTCCCCGTCTCACATCTCTCTCTGTCCCCTATCCCTCTCCCCGCCTCTGTCCAACCATCTCTCTGTCCCCCTCTCTCTATCCCCCACTCTCTGTCTCCCCCTCTGTTTGCCTCCTCTCTCTGTCTCCCCCTCCTTCCATCCCCTGTTCCTTATCTCTCTGCCCCCCCCTCTCTCTCCCCCTCTCTCTGCCCCCCCCCTCTCTCTGTCCCAATCTCTCTGTCGACCTTCTCTCCCTGTCCCCCTCTCTCTCTGGCCCCCTCGCTCTGTCCCCCTCTCTCTGTCCACCCCTGTTTCTCTGATCGCCCTCTCTCTATCCCACCCGCTACCTGTCCCCCTCTCTCTCTGTCCCCCCTATGTCCCGCTCTCTCTGTACCCCTCTCTCTCTGTGCCTCCGCTCTCTGTACCCCTCTCTCTGGGCACCATCTCTCTTTCCCCCCTGTGTTCCCCTCACTCTGTCTCCCCCTCTCTCTGTCGCCCGCGCTCTCTGTCCCCCCTTTTTCTGTACCCCTGTCTCACTGTCTCCCCACTCTCTGTACCCCTCTCATGTCCACCGTCTCTCTGTCTACTCCTGTCTCAGTTCTCCCTCTCTCTGTCAACACTCTCCCCGTCTCACATCTCTCTCTGTCCCCTATCGCTCTCCCCAATCTGTCCCCCCTCTCTGTCCCCCTCTCTTTGCCTCATCTCTCTGTCTCCCTCACCATTCATCCCCCTGTCCCCCTGTTCCTTATCTCTCTGTCCCACTCTCTCTCTCCACCCTAACTCTGTCCCCCTCTCTGTCTGTCCCCATCTCTCTGTCGCCCTTCTCTCCCTGTCCCCCTCTCTCTCTATCCCCCTCTCTCTGTACCCCCTCTCTCTGTCACCCGTATCTCTGTCGCCCTTCTCTCACTGCCCCTCTCTCTCTGTCCCCATCTCTCTGTCATCCGGTCTCTCGGTCCCCCTCTCTCTGTCCCCTCTCTCTGTCCCGCACTCTCTGTGCACCCCCTCTCTCTGTACCCCTTCTCTCTCTGTACCGTCACTCACTCTTACCGTCTCTCTATCCCCTCTCTCTCTATACCCTCTCTCTCTCTGCCCCCCTTTTTTTCCACCCTCGTTCTGTCCCCTCTCTCTGTCCACCCCTCTCTCTCTCATACCCCTCTCTCTGTCCCCCCCGCTACCTGTCCCCCTCTCTCTGTTCCCCTCTCTCTTCCCCTCTATCCACCCCCTCTCTGTCCCTCTCTCTCAGTCGCCCTTCTCTCTGTCTCCCCATACCTCTGTCCCCCTCTCTCAGTCCCACTCTCTCTCTCCCCTCTCTCTGTCCACCTTTCACTGTTCCCCTCTCTCTGTCGCCCTCCTCTCTCTCTATCGCACTCTCTCTCTGTCCACCACTCTCTCTGTACCCAACTCTCTCTGTCGCCTGTCTCTCTGTCGCCCTTCTCTCCCTGCCCCCTCTCTCTGTCTCCCCTCTCTCTGTCACCCCCTCTCTCGGTCCTCCCTCTCTCTGTCCCCCTCTCTCTGTCCCACCTCTCTCTCTGTACCCCTCTCTCTCTACCCCTCTCTCTGTCCCCCCACTCTCTGTTCCCTCTCTCTGTCCAGCCCCCTCTCTCAGTACCCCTCTCTCTGTCCCACGCTCTGTCCCCTTCTCTCTTTCCCCTACTCTGCCCCTCCACTCTGTCCACCCAATCTCATTCCCCCCACTCTCTGACCCCTTCTATCTCCCCCTCTCTGTTTTCCCCTCTCTCTATCCTCCTCTCTTTCTCCCCCCCTCAGCCCCCCACGCTGTCCCCCTCTTTCTGACCCCTATGTCTGTCCCCCACTCTCTCTGTGCCCCGCTCTCTGTCCACACCTCTCTGTCCCCTTCTCAGTAGCGTCTCTCTCTCTCTCCCCCTCCCTGTGACCCCCTCTTTCTGTTCACCCTCTCTGTCTCCCTCTCTCTGTCCCACTCTGTCTGTCCTCCTCTCTCTGTCGCCCCATTTCTGTACCCCTCTCTCTGCCCCCTCACTCTCTGGCCCCCTCTCAGTCCCCATTCTCTGCCCCCACTCTCTGTCTCCCCTCTCTTTCCTCCCTCTCTGCCCCGTCTCTCTGTCCCCCTCTCTCTGCCGCACTCTCTCTCTCCCCTCTCTCTGCCCCCCTCTCTCTGTCCCCTCTCTCTCTGTCCCCCCTGTCCCCCTCTCTCTGTACCCCTTCTCTCTCTGTACCGTCACTCACTCTTACCGTCTCTCTATCCCCTCTCTCTCTATACCCTCTCTCTCTCTGTCCCCCCTCTTTGTCCACCCTCGTTCTGCCCCCCTCTCTCTGTCCACCCCTCTCTCTCTCATCCCCCTCTCTCTGTCCCCCCCGCTACCTGTCCCCCCTCTCTTTGTTCCCCTCTCTCTTCCCCCTCTATCCACCCCCTCTCTCTGTCCACCAACTCTCTCTGTCGCCTGTCTCTCTGTCGCCCTTCTCTCCCTGCCCCCTCTCTCTGTCTCCCCTCTGTCTGTCCTCCTCTCTCTGTCGCCCCATTTCTGTACCCCTCTCTCTGCCCCCTTACTCTCTGGCCCCCTCTCAGTCCCCATTCTCTGCCCCCACTCTCTGTCTCCCCTCTCTTTCCTCCCTCTCTGCCCCCTCTCTCTGTCCCCCTCTCTCTGCCCCACTCTCTCTCTCCCCTCTCTCTGTCCCCCCTCTCTCTGTCCCCACTCTCTCTGTCCCCCCTGTCCCCCTCTCTCTGTACCACTCGCTCTCTGTGCCCCCGCTCTCTGTACCGCTCTCTCTGTGCACCGCCTGTCTTTCCCCCTCTGTCACCCTCACTCTGTCTCCCCCCTCGCTGTCCCCTCTCTCTGTTCCCACCTCTATCTGTCCCCCCTTTCTCTCGATCCCACTCTCTCTGACGGACCCCTCTGTTCACCGCACTCTCTGTCCACCTCTCACTGTCCACCGTCTCTCTGTCTACCCCTGTCTCATTTCCCCCCTCTCTCTGTCCACTCTCCCCGTCTAACATCTCTCTCTGTCCCCTATCCCTCTCCCCGCCTCTGTCCAACCATCTCTCTGTCCCCCTCTCTCTATCCCCCACTCTCTGTCTCCCCCTCTGTTTGCCTCCTCTCTCTGTCTCCCCCTCCTTCCATCCCGCTGTCCCCCTGTTCCTTATCTCTCTATCCACCTCTCTCTGTCCCCCTCTCTCTGTCCCCCTCTCTCTCTGTCCCCATCTCTCTGTCGCCCTTCTCTCCCTGTCCCCCTCTCTCTGTCCCCCTCTCTCTGTCCCCCTTTCTCTGTTCCCCCCCATCTCTCGGTCCCCCTCTCTCTGTCCCCTCTCTCTTCCCGCCTCACTCTATCCACTCCTCTCTCTGTCCCTCTCTTTCTGTGCCCCCGCTATCTGTCTCCCCATCTATCTGTCCCCCTCTCCCTATCCCCCACTCTCTGTCTCCCACTCTGTTTGCCTCCTCTCTCTGTCTCCCTCTCCTTTCATCCCGCTGTCCCCCTGTTCCTTATCTCTCTGTCCCACTCTCTCTCTCCACCCTCTCTCTGTCCCCCTCTCTGTCTGTCCCCATCTCTCTGTCGCTCTTCTCTCCCTGTCCCCCTCTCTCTGTCCCCTCTCTCTGTCCACCCGCTCATTGTTCCCCCTCTCTCTCTCCCCTCGCTCCATCCCCACTCTCTCTGTCCACCCCTCTTTCTCTGATCCCCCTCTCTCTATTCCCCCCGCTACCTGTCCCCCTCTCTCTCTGTTCCCCACTCTCTTCCCCCCTCTCTCTATCCACTCCTCTCTCTGTCCCCCTCTCTCTGTGCCCCCGCTATCTGTCTCCCCATCTCTCTGTCCACCCCTCTCTCTGTCCACCCCTCTCTCTGTGCCCCCGTTATCTGTTCCCCCTCTCTCCGTCCCACTCTCTCTCTCACCCTCTCTCGCCCTCCTCTCTCTATCGCCATCTCTCTGTCCACCTCTCTCTGTCACCCCCTCTCTCTAGCACCCTCTCTCTGTCCCCCCTCTCTCTGTCCCCCTCTCTCGGTCCTTCCTCTCTCTGTTCCCCCCTCACTGTCCCCCCTCTCTCTCTGTCTCCCACTCCCTCTACCCTCTCTCTGTCCCCCCACTCTCTGTTCCTTCTCTCTGTCCCCCACTCTCTGTTCCCTCTCTCTGTCCACCCTCCTCTCTTAGTACTCCTCTCTCTGTGTTCCCTCACTCTCTCTGTCCCCTATCTCTCCATAACTCTCTCTCTCTCTGCTCCCCCTCTCTCTCACACCCCCTCTCTCTACCCCTTTTCTGTCCCCCTCTCTCTATCCCCTCTCTCTCTGTCGCTGCTTCTCTCTGTCCATCCCTCTGTTCGGCCCCTCTCTCTGCCCCCCTCTCTATCCCCCTCTCTGTCCCCCCACTCTGTCCCCTTCTATCTTCCCCTCTCTCTCCTCGCCCTTTGTCCCCCGCGCATTGTCCTCCTCTCTCTCCCCCTCTTTGGACCACCCTTCTCTGTCCCACCTCTCTCTGTCCCGCGCTCCCTGTTCCCCCTCTGTCCCCCTTCTCTATCCCCCATCTCTCTGCCCCCTCTCTGCACCTCACTTTTTTGTCCCCACTCTCTCTTTCCCCCCTCTCTGTCCCCCTCTCTCTGTGACACCCCCTCTGCTCTCCATCTGCCCCCTTCACTCTGTCCCACTCTCTCTGTCCTCCCTCTCTCTGTCCCCCCTCTCTGCCCCCCCACTCTCTGTCCCCCTCTCTGGCCCCCTCTCTCTATCCCCCATCTCTCTGTCCCCTATCTCTGTCCCCCTCTCTTTGACCAGTCCCCTCTCTCCCCCTCTCTGTCCCCCCTGTCCCTTCCTTCCCTGTCCCCCGTCTCCCCTCTGACGCCATCTCTCTGGTTTCCCTCTCTCTGTCCCCTCTCTCTCTATCCCCCATCTCTCTGCCCCCTCTATGTACCCTATTATTTTCTGTCCCCACTCTCTTTCCCCCCTCTCTGTCCCCCTCTATCTGTGCATCCCTATCTGCTCCCCCTCTGTCCCCATCTCTCTGTCCCCCCTCTCTCTGTCCTTCCTCTCTGGCTCCCTCTCTCTGTCCCCCTCTTTGGTCCCCTCGCTCTGTCCCCCATCTCTCTGTCATCCCCCTGTGCCCACCCTCTCTCTACCCCTCTCTGCCCCCCCTTTGTCCATTCCTTCCATGTCCCCCGTCCCCCTCTGACCCCCCTTTCTGTTTTCTCTCTCTCTGTCCCCTCTCTCTCTGCCGCCCCTCTGCTCCGCCTCTCTCTGTCCCCTCGTTCTGTGTCCTCCACTCCGTCCCCACCTCTCTCCATCCCCCCACTCTCTGTCCTCCCACTTTCCGTCCCCCTCTCTCTGACCCCCTCTATCTCCCCCTCTCTCTGTCCCCCATCTCTTTCTCCCCGTCTCTCTGTTCCCCGCTCTCTGTACACTCCCTTCTCTCTGTACATCCTCTTTCTCTGCCCCTTCACTCTCTCTGTACACTCTCTCTCCTTCCCCTCTCTCTCTCTGTCCCCCTCTCTGACCCCCATTTCTTTCCCCCTCTCTCTGTGTCCCCCCTCCCTCTGTCCCCCCGTCTCTCTTCCCCTCTTTCTGTCCACCCGCTCTCTTCACCCCCATCTTCTGCCCCCCCGATCCGCCCCTCTTTCTGCACCCTCTCTTTACTCCCTCTCTCTGTCCACACAATCTTTCCCCACACTGTCTCCCCACGTTTCGGCCCCCACTCTCTGTCCCCCCTCTCTGTCTCCCTCCCTTTGTACCCCCCTCTCTCTGTCCCCCTCTCTCTGCCCCCTCTCTCACCTCCCTCTCTCTGTCCCTTTCTCTCTCTGTCACGCCTCTCTGTGCCCCTCCTGCCCCCTCTCTCTGTATCCCTCTCTCTCTCTCTGCCGCCCGTGTTCCCATCTCTCTGTCCACCGTCTCTCTGTCCCACTCTCTCTATCTCCCCCTCTCTGTCTACCCCTCTGTCTGCCGCACTCTCCCTGACCCCCTCTATCTGTCCCACCTCTCTCTCTGTCCCCCCTCTCTGTCCTCTCACTCTGTCCCCCGCTCTCTGTCTACCCTCTCTGTCCCGCTCGCTTTGTACCTCCCTCTCTCTGTTCCCCCCTCTCGCTGTCTCTCCACTCACTGCCCACTCTCTCTGTCCCCTCTCTCTGCCCCCCGTCCCCCTCTCTGTATCCCACTCTCTCTGCCCCCTCTCTGTTCCCCTCTTTCTGTCCACCGTCTCTCTGTGCCCCTCTCTCTGTTTCCCCCTCTCTATCTCAACTCTCTCTGTCCATCCCTCTGTCTGTCCCCCCTCTCCCTGTCCCCCTTCTATCTCTCCCACCTGTCTCTCTGTCCTCCCCTCTATCTGTACCCCCTCTCTCTGTCCCCCACTCCCTGTCCCCGCTCTCTGTCCCTCCTTGGTCACCCCCTCTGTTTCCCGCACCTCTCTGTCCCACTCTCTCTTTCCCCCTCTCTCTGTCACCCCCTCTCTCTGTCCCCCTCTCTCTGTCACCCCTCTCTCTGTCCCCCTCTCTCGGTCCTCCCTCTCTCTGTCCCCCTCTCTCTGTCCCCCTCTCTCTCTCTCTACCCCTCTCTCTGTCCCCACACTCTCTGTTCCTTCTCTCTGTCCCTTCTCTCTGTCTCCCTCTCTCTGTCCACCCCCAAGTACTCCTCTCTCTCTGTCCCCCTCTCTCTCCATCCCTCTCTCTCTCTGCACCTCGCCTCTCTCTCTCACCCCTCTCTTTATCCCCCCTTTCAATCCCCCTCTCTCTAGCCCCTCTCTCTCTCTGTCCCCGTCTCACTGTCACCTCCTCTCTGTCCACCCTCTCTCTGTCCCCCTCTTTCTGTCCCTCCCTCTGCTCCGCCCCTCTCTCTGACCCCCACTCTGTCCACCATACTGTGTCCACACTCTTTGTCCCCTTCTAACTTCCCCCTCTCTCTTCCCCTCCCTTTGTCCCCCGCGCTCTGTCCCCCTCTCTCTCCTCTTTGTACCACCCTCTCTCTGTCCCCCTCTCTCCGTCCCGCTCTCCTTCCCCCCTCTGACCCCTCTCGCTATCCCCCATCTCTCTGCACCCAACTTTTCTGTACCCAATCTCTCTTTCTCCCTCTCTGTCCCCCTCTCTCTGTGCTCCGCTCTCTGCTCCCCCTCTGTCCCCCATCTCTCTCTGTCCCACTGACTCTGTCTCCCATCTCTCTGTCCCCCCTCTCTGGCCCACACTCTCTGTCCCACTCTCTGGCCCCTCTCTCTCTCCCCCATCTCTCTGTCCCTTCTGTCTGTCCCCCCTCTCTCTCTGTCCACGTCTCTCTGTCCCCCCTCTCTGTGTCTCCTCTCCCTCTCCCCCTTTCTGTCCCCCCTCTGTCCCTTCCTTCTCTGTCCCTCTGTCCCCCCTCTGACCCCCCTCTCTCTGTTTCCCCTCTCTCTGTCCCTCTCTCTCTCTGTCTCCTACTCTCTGTGCCCCCCTCTGTCCCGCCTCTCTCTGTCCCCTCGTTCTGTGTCCTCCCCTCCGTCCCCACCTCTCTCCATCCCCCAACTCTCTGACCCCCACTCTCAGTCCCTCTGTCTCTGACCCCCACTATCTCCCCCTCTCTCTGTCGCCCTCTCTCTCCCCTCTCTGTTCCCCTCTCTCGGTCCTCCCTCGCTCTGTCCCCCCTCTCTCTGTCCCACCTCACTCTGTCATCCCTCTCTCTTTGTCCCCATCTCTCTCTCCCCTATCTCTGTTCCCCGCTCTCTGTCCACTCCACACTCTCTGTGCACCCTCTTTTTCTGTCCCCTCACACTCTCGGTCCCCTCTCTCTATCTATCCCCTCTCTCTCTGTTCCCCCCTCTCTCGGACCCCCATTTCTTTTCCCCCTCACTCTGTCCCCCCTCTCTGTGTCCCCCCTTCTCTGTCCACCCTCTCTCTGTCCACCATCTCTCTTCACCCCCCTCTGTCTGCCCCCCCGGTCCGCCCCTCTCTCGGCACCCTCTCTGCACCCCCCTCTCTCTCCCCAATCTGTTCGCCACTCTAGCCCCCCACTCTTTGTCCCCCCACTCTCTGTCCCCCCCACTCTCTGACCCCTTCTAGCTCCCACCTCTCTCTGTCCCCCGCTCTCTGTCCCCCACTCTGTCCCCCTCACTTTGTACCCCTCTCTCTGTACCCGTCTCTCTGCCCCGCTCTCTCTGCCCCCTCTTTCTGTCCCCCTCTCTCTCTGTCACGCCTCTCAGTGCCTCATCTGTCTCCCCTCTCTCTGTATCCCTCTCTCTCTGCCCCCTCTCTGTCCCCTTCTCTCTATTTCCCCCTCTCTATCCACCCCTCTTTCTGCCCCCCCAATCCCTGACCCCCTCTATCTGTCCCACCTCTCTCTCTGCCCCCTCTCTCTGTCCCCTCACTCTGTCCCCCGCTCTCTGTCTACCCTCTCTTTCCCCCTCGCTATGTACCCCCTCTCTCTGTTCCCCTCTCTCTGTCATGCTTCTCTGTGACCCCTCTGTCCCCCCTCTCTCTGTATCCCTCTCTCTCTGCCCCCTCTCTGTTCCCCTCTCTCTGTCCACAGTCTCTCTGTGCCCTCTCTCTGTTCCCCCTCTCTCTGCCCCCTATCTGTCCCCCCTCTCTCTGTCCCCCACTCCCTGCCCCCTCTCTCTGTCCCCCCTCTGTTCCCCCCTCTCTTTCCCCCTCTGTCTGTCCCCCAACTCTCTGTTCCCCCCCCTCGCTGTCCCCCTCTCTGTACCCCCCGCTCTGTCCTCCTACTCGTTGTCCCACTTCTCTGTGTCCCCCGCTCTCTGTCTACCCTCGTTGTCCCCCTCGCTTTGTACCCCTCTCCCTGTCCACCGTCTCTCTGTGCCCCTCTCTCTGTTCCCCCCACTCTATCTCCCCTCTCTCTGTCCACTCCTCTGTCTGTCCCCCCTCCCTTTCACCCCTCTATCTCTCCCATCTCTCTCTCTGCCCCCCTCTCTCTGTTCCCTCCTCTCTGTCCCCCCGTCTGTCCCCAACTCTCTGTTGCCCCTCTGTCTCCTCCCACTGCCTATCTCCCCACTCTCTGTCCACTACTCTCTCTGTCCCTCTCACTCTGCCCCTTCTCTCTGCCCCCTTCTCTATGTCCCCTGTCTCTCTGTTCCCTCCTCTCTGTCCCACTCTGTCTGTCCCCCAACTCTCCGTTCCCCCTCTCTCTGCTCCCCTTTCTCTGCCCCCTGTCCCGCCCCATCCATCCCCTCTCTCTGCCCCACCTCTCTGAACCCCCTCTCTCTGACACCCCCCTCTGTCCACCCCTCTCTATCCCTTCCTTATCTGTCTCCCCTCTGCCCCCACCATTGTCCCCCTCTCTCAGTTCCCCCCTCTCTGTCCCCCTGTCTCTCTGCCCCCCCTCTCTCTGCCCCACCGTCCCGCCTCTCCTTCTCTTCCTACTCTGTCCCCCCTTTACCCCTCTGACACCCCTCTCCCTTTTTCCCCTCTCTGTCCCCGCTCTCTCTCAGCGCCCCATCTCTCTGTCCCTCCTCTCTTTGTCCTCTCCCTCCATGTTACCCCCTCTGTCCCCCACTCTCTCCATACCCCCACTCTCTGTTCGCCCACTCTCTGATCCACTCTCTCTGTCTCCTTCTCTGGCCCCCTCTTTCTCCCCCTCTCTCTGTCACCCTCTCTCTGTCCCCCTCTCTTAACCCCCTTTCTCTGACCACGTCTCTCTGACCCCCTCTGTCTTCCCCACTCTCTGTACACCTCTGCCTGTCCCCCACTCCCTCTGACCCCTCTATGCCCCCCTCTCTCTGTCCCCCCTCTCTGACCCCGTCTATCTCCCCCAACTCTCTGTCCCCCACTCCCTGTCTCCCTCTCTCTGTTCCCTCTCTCTGCCCCCTCTCTCCAACCCTCTCCCGCACACTCTGTCCCCCTCTCTCTATCCCCCTGTCTTTGTTCTCCTCTCTCTGCCCCCCCCCTCTCTATCACCCTCCCTATGTCCACCACTCTCTGGACCCCATGTTCTATCCTCCTCTTTCTGTCCCCCTCTATCTCTGTCTTCCCTCTCTCTGTCCGCCCGCTTTCTATCCCCCCGCTCTCTATCCCCCCACTCTCTGTTCCCACTCTCTCTGGCCCCTCTCTTGTCCCCCTCTTTCTGTCCCCCTCTCTCTGTCCCCCTCTCTCTGTCCCCCTCTCTCTGACCCCTCTCTCATTATGTCCTCCCCTGTTTCTCTCTCTCTCTCCCTCACCTTGTCTCTGCCTTGCCTCTCTCTCTCTCACTCTGTTATCCCTGCTCCTTTATTCTCTCTCCACCTTTTCTCACTCTCGATACCCATCCCTCGATCTCTCTCTCTCCCCACCTCCCTCCGTTTCTATCTGACTGAATCTCATTCCCTCCTGTCCCTCCCATCCTCTCTTTGTGACGTTCTCTGTCTCCCTGGTCCGTCCCTCTCCCTCTGACCCAGAGACTGGGGGTTGGTGGTGAGGCTGCGCGTGGGGGGGGGGGGGGGGGGGTGGTGAGATAATAGAGAGATGTGGGAAGTGGGAGGAGGGGAAAATGGGGTGGAGACGGAATTGCGGGAGGGAGAAAGAGATTGCTGGAGAAAGAGAGAGTAAGGGTGAGGGGGAGAGGGAAGAGTGGAGGCAGGTGGAGAATCTCGTGTTGAGGGTGTGAGAGAGAGAGCGGGAGGGGAGGGAGAAAGAATAGTGGGTTGGAGGGTGTCTGAGAGGGGACGAGAGAGTGAAAGGGAGAGGTGGTGAGAAAGAGACAGTGTGCAGAGAAAGAGAGAGAGAGGGAGAGAAGTGATGAGAAAGAGTAGGGGAGAGGAAATGGGGAGTCCAGGTTGGAGTGGGGAGGTCAGAGGGAGTTAAACCCAGCTCCTGAGCTCAGGGTGCAGTGCCTTTCCCTTCCCTGAGGATCAGGACTTGGGGCGGAGTCTGTCTCTTTCCAGCTCAGCTTCTCCAACACAAAGACACACGACAACATCGGTCACTCTGCTGCCCGGCACGCTTTAATGAACATTTTTATTGTTTACAAATGGCAGTGATGGGGACAGTCAGTGGGATGGTGCCTTTTCTCACAGGTCCCTGAGTTGTGTGAAACATTGAAATGTTTCCCTGTAACCCCCCTGTGGGATAAAGATGGACAAACCAGCGCTACCCTCAGTCTGTTACCATAGCGACAGTGAACTGAACTGAAATGAGAAAATCCCGGATGGATTGATTAATGAGGGAATTTGATTGATGGATGGATTTGGGTGAAGGGATATTTCAGCACATTCTTCAACTGCTGCCTGAACTTAGTCTGGGTCACGGCATAAATCACGGTGTTTGTGCAGCAACTGAGGAGCTGCAGCATAAAGCCCAATTCCTGAACAAAAAGATGGAGATACAGAGGGGAATACACAATCCACAACATCCGGTCCCATATAAAATACAGCATGAACGTTGACCATAACAGGATGAAATTGGCCGAGATCACAAACAGTAAAATGATGGATTTCTTTCGGTTTCTCATTTCAGTGTCAGACTGAGCGTCCCCTTTGATGTGAACGCGAAGTCTCCTGCGGGCTCTGCTGGTCACTAAAATGTGTCTGACGGTGAGAACATTGAGCAGCAGAATCAGGAGAAATGGGACACCCGGGGTTAGAATGTGGTGGAGGGACTCGATTGTGACCCAGACACTGGACAATCGAACAGCGGCTGTTGCATCACAAAACCCGGGTAAGTTCACCAGCCAATACCGGCCCGTGAGCATAAAATACCAGGAAATGTTCTTTAAAAAGCTCAGCACAGTCACTGCTCCCAGAACCACAGCCGCCGTTTTCTCACTGCAATATTTCCTTTTCAGCTTCTGGCAACAAATGGCCACAAACCGATCAAAGGTGAAAGTGACGGTGAACCAGACAGAGCAGTCAGTGGCTGCATAAAGCAGGACGGCGTGGATATTACACACGGGGACGGAGTCCATCAGGAAATAAAACTGTTCCCGATAAACAATGGGAATGTGTCTCAGTATCAGGTCGAGGATAATGACCAGGAGATCCGCCGCTGCCATGGCCCCCAGGTAACGTCTGACACATGGAGACAATCCACAATCTTTATAAAGCAGGACGTAGATGGTCACTACGTTAACTGTGAGGAAGGAAAAGAAACCCATTATCCATCAGCCTGGATGCAAAGGGACCCGTTTGATTGGGGACCCAGTGAGATTTTCAAATGTGTCCCTGTATTCAGGGATTTATTAAAATAATTGGAGCTGGACTAACAAATGGGAAGGTCGGAATTACTGATAAAAATGTGACATAAACCACAAGAAACCCTCTCTCCCCAAACACACAGAGACACATCCATCAAAACAGACTGTTTCTTGAACATTCCCACACACTCGATCACTCGAGAGCAGACACAGGTCACTCCTTCCCAGTTTCTAATACGGAGGGTGGGAACGTTGCTGTCCTGAAGGATTCTCTCCCAGTTTACGAAAGACACACGGAGTTTGGGAATTTCCTGTGTTTTGGTCTAAATTGTGGTCGATCCTGTGTCGTTAAGAAATGTAAACGCAGGGAAAACATATTCACCCCTTTAACTGCCTGAGGGGCCTTCGGTACAGTGTCTCCTTCTCCCTGGAACGGGATCTCTTCCCTCGGGATCTTATCGTTTGTTCAATTCACTGACGTCCGGCCGTTCACAAACAATGTCAGGGACAGAACGTTCCGGGGAATGTCAGTTATAGAATGTCAGGGACAGAACGTTCCGGGGAATGTCAGTTATAGAATGTCAGGGATAGAACGTTCCGTGGAATGGCAGTAATAGAATGTCAGGGATAGAACGTTCCCGGGAATGTCTTTTATAGAATCTTGGGGACAGAACATTCTGGGGATTGGCAGTTATAGAATGCCAGGGACAGAACGTTCCGGGGAATGTCAGTTATAGAATGTCGGGGACAGAACGTTCCGGGGAATGTCAGTTATAGAATGTCAGGGACAGAACGTTCCGGGGAATGTCGGTTAAAGAATATTGGGGACAGAACGTTCCGGGGAACACCTTGACCTGTCCATCACCTTTCCCCCCATCCACACCACACTCCTCTCTGACCTATCACTTCTCCTCTACCTCCATCTAACGATCAGATTCCCAGATCCCTACCCCCTAACCCCAGCCCCCTCCCATTTATCTCTTATCTGCCCGGCCCACAAGCCTCATTCCTGATGAAGGGTTTATGTCCTGAAACGTTCATTCCCCTGAACCTCGGATGCTGCCTTTTTGAGCGCCACACTCCCAGTCAGGAAACAATCCAACACCGTCATAATCACAGGATAAGGCCTGATGGGTAATTTAGATTAGATTATATTCGATTACTTACAGTGTGGAAACAGGCCCTTCAGCCCAACAAGTCCACACCGACCCGCCGAAGCACAACCCACCCAGACCCATTCCCCTACATTTACTCCTTCACCTAACAATATGGACAATTTAGTATGGCCATTTACTCCTTCACCTAACAATATGGACAATTTAGTATGGCCAATTCACCTGCACGTCTTTGGACTGTGGGAGGAAACCGGAGCACCCGGAGGAAACCCACGCAGACACGGGGAGAATGTGCAAACTCCACACAGTCAGTCACCTGAGGCTGGAATTGACCCTGTGTCTCTGCCGCTGTGAGGCAACAGTGATAACCACTGTGCCACCGTGCAGCCCATAATGTTTCCTGAAGCTCCATCACCATCCCTGGAGATATTCTGTCCCACCGGCAGGACAGACCCACCAGTGGTGTGGACACCCTGGGAGAGTTAATGAAGGAGTTACCATGCAATTCCCCAACATTGATTCCAGAACCCAGGAATTCTTATGGTAACAGATCACACATGGTCAAGTAAATCTTCTGAGGATGGTTATCTCCTGCAACCCCACCCTTCCTCTCGGTGATAACTCAGTTCCCCTCGATGTTGGAAACACATCCGAGGCAGCACTGAGGGTGACAAGGACACAGACCGTCCTCTGGGTGTGGGACTTCAATGTCCATCACCAGGAGTCTCCCCACAGGCCCACCGCTGCCTGAGCAGGGACAGGCTTCAATACACAACAGCCAGACTGGGGGAAACATCCTCACCAAACTCCTTGTCCCAGAGGGATCTGTCCCTGACAGTATCTGCAGGAGCAGCCAGCACACAGTCCTGGTGGAGGGAAAATCTCAGCCTCATATTTCACATACTCAAGATTAGTGTGTTGCTGGAAAAGCACAGCAGATCAGGTAGCATCCGAGAAGCAGGAAAATCACCGTTTCGGGCAGCAGACCTTCATCACGAATGAGGCTGAGAGCCTCCGGGATGGAGAGATAAATCATATTAGGCGTACTGCTCACTGTGTGATGTGGCACACCCTCCTGTGAAGTAGGATATACGTCTAAAGGACCGAGCACATGGAAACTGGCCACCATGAGGCACTGTGGGCTAGTAACAGCTGCAGCATCAATGGACTTCCCTCGATCATAAAGTCAGAAGTGGGATATTCACTGATGGTTTCAAAATAGTTAGCACCATTCACAACTACACCGATACTGAAGCAGGCTATTCAGCCCATCAAGAGTTTTACACAGGAATAGAATGAGGCCATTCAGCCATTGGAGGCTGTTACTCAGCGATTGGAGCAGATCTTTTAATCTCTCATACCTGTTACACAGGAAATGGAAGGGAACAATAAGCATTTCAAAACTGCTACACAGGAATACGGGAAGCTGTGTCGACCACAGCAGTGCATTGATCTATAAACCCAGAATAGATATCTGTCCAGGACGGGGAGCTGAGTAGACCACAGCAGTGCATTGATCTATAAATCCGGACTACATATCTGTCCAGCACCGGGAGCTGTGAAGACCACAGCAGTGCATTGATCTATAAACCCAGACTAGGTATCTGTCCAGCGCCGGGAGTTGTGCAGAATTCAGCAGTGCACTAACCTGCGAAACTGAACGGAATATCCATCCAGAATGTAGAGCTGCACAGACTACACCATTGCATTATCTATGATACTCAACCAGTTAGTCTGACCAGCACAGCGACCTATGCAGTAATCACCCGTGAATTAATCTGGAAAAGAGGAGCAGTTACCCTCCCAGCATGTAGGACTGTGTACACCACCCCAGTGCATTGATCTGTAAACCAGGAGCAGTTACCCTCCCAGCATGAAGGACTGTGTACCCCACCCCAGTGCATGGATCTGTAAAGCAGGAGCAGTTACCCTCCCAGCATGTAGGACTGTGTACACCACCCCAGTGCATTGATCTGTAAACCAGGAGCAGTTACCCTCCCAGCATGAAGGACTGTGTACACCACCCCAGTGCATGGATCTGTAAACCAGGACTAGTTACCCTCCCAGCATGTAGGACTGTGCACACCATCCCAGTGCATTGTTCTGTAAGCCAGGAGCAGTTACCCTACCAGCATGTAGGACTGTGTACCCCAAACCAGTGCATTGCACAGTAACACTGTGTTAGATCACTGCCCAGCGTGGGCAAACTTGCAGCCCATACTGGTGTTGACAGGATATGCAGCTCACATCCATTTCCAGCTCCATCTCTCCATTGTGCCATGACAAGAGGGTCTTGTGGGTGTGAACATCACTGCCAGAGAGAGATGGCAGGGGAATCAGTTTAAATATCACCACATGGGAGGGGTTTGGGAAATAGACAGAGAGGAGGAGACTGAGGGACAGTTTCATGGAAGGATGTGCTCCCAGGTTGCAGAATGCTGAAATGTAGACACTTCGATAGCATCCTGTAACATGAGCCTTTCTTCCCAGGAAAGATGGGAAAAAGGGATATTGGTGTGAGATCAGATGATAGAGAGGTTTGGATGAGCATTTGTTGTACAGCTTTGTAAATGGGCACATGGTTGAGATTTCTCAGTTCGGAGCTGCCCTGCACAGTTTACCCCGAGCATGGCAGATAAGGGGCAATTACATCACGGTTTGTCGACAGGAACACGGAGGCCCTGGTGGATGGGCTAGTACAGAGGGGAACCATTCTCTTCCCAGTGGAGGCCACGTCACCAGACCCACCGACGATGGCCTGAGCTCCCCACCCATCTCAGTGCAGTATCTGCGGTCTGAAGAAATGTCCAGCAATACAGGACAAGCATCTATAACATTCCCTGTTCTGTCAGGATAAGGGTCACTGTATTCTCTCTACTCCCTCACACTCACTGTATATCTGTTATAGCAGCGACCACCGAACAAGGTTCATGCTCCACCACTCTCACTGCCGAATGCAGCTCCTTCCCCCTCCTCTTCCCTCCACGTTACCCCCCACACTAATAACATTGCATGGATGCAACACTGTGGACTGACGCTCTCCGGATCCCTCACCATGACCCCGTCCCCCACCTACACCAGCACTAACAGCAGGGTCACCCACTCCCACCCTCACTCCCTCCCTCCCCTTCTCCCAATCCAGAAGAAACAGCCTGGAATAGGACAGAAAGGGCCAAGCCGGGTGGTGGAGTGCCCGATATCCGTTACCGCACCCCCGTCCCCCCGCCATGTGGGGAGGACTCTGGTAGGAGCCGGAGAGGACCGGGACACCACGTGTGGAGATTCTGAAACATCCACGTCCCACCGACCGAATAAGGAGCAATGTTCAGTGAAGGGCAATTCTCACTTTTAACCCACTGGCAGTTCCGTTTCCCCCGGCACAACTGAGAAGCCATGGCCCTGAAGCCCTCTCCCTTTTGGGTCAAGCTGGTACAAATGGAATCCCTACGGTCTCGGTGGGCAGAAGGTTGGGCTCACATCACATCGTCACCACCACCTCCCAGGAAGGGAGCACCGAGACTCCCTCCGACACCTCCTCCTGTAAACAGATCAGATACTGCAACTAATCTGTGATAGTTACTGCTCTCCCCTTGTCCTGACATCTTCCACAATCTGTGCTCATATGCACCCAGGACCCTCTTTATAATGGCACAGACTGTTTTAAACTGTCTATCTTTATCTTTCTTACCAAAGTGCATCACCACGCACTGCTCTGCATTGATCCCCGTCTACCTTACATCTGAACACGATACCAACGTGTCACTGTCCTGTTAGAGTTCCACAGTGTCCTCCATAGACTTTACAGTTCTTCCAGGTTTGGTTCCATCTACAAATATTGAGATTGTCATAGCGTCACAGTCCCCATGAAACAACTGAAAGAGTGTGAGCAAGTGAAGTACTGATGTATTCCCACGGACAGAGTCGAATAATGACGTGCTGTCAATGGAGCAACAAAAGTCCTGACACACACCAGACGGAGCAAATGAAATATTGACAAACCACAGAGCAAGAGAAATCTGGATTGGTTCCACTTATCGATATTCATCAGGGTATAATGTGGTGAAGTTGAAAGCGTGTACTGTACCTTTAAGAGAGGGTGACTGCTGTTCTGAACTGAGAGCTTAAAACCACCTGTGGTATTCGAGGATGGCAGACCCATAACAGTATATTGCTGTAGAGCTGGAGTCGGGTAATAAGCAGTTAAGAGAAAGGGGGTCTCAGAGTTGTGAATAGTTGATGTAAAATGTTCACTTTCAGAGTGAAAAAATAAATTGATGTTTTTATTTAAACAGTGGAATTTGGGAGTTCTCTGTCACTCATATTTTAACAGTTTCCGAGGCGAATTGAGCATTTCTTTACGCTTAATTTAAGTTACCAGATGAGCTTCACGCCGTGTCCTAACCATTTTCGTGTGTGTCTCTGTGTGGGGCAGGTCTGGCAGTCTCTGTGGTGCTTAAAGTGATGCAATGCCACCCTCTCCTGGCCTCCCCACACCACTGCACCGGCATTGGCAGAGGGTGAAAATCAACAGGGATTCATTCAGAGAGGAGGAGGGAGAGGGCAGCTGCTTACAGCATCATCCAAACTGATGTCTTACCCATGTACTGATCTTAAACGTCCCTTAAACGTTGTAACTGTCCCTGCTTTCACCACTTCCTCTGGAAGTTCATTCCACACACAAGCCAGATTCTGTCTAAAATAATTACCGCTCATGACTTTTGTAAATCTTTTTCCTCGCACCTTCAAATATCCCTCAGTTTTGAATCCACAACTCTAGGGAAAAGACATCAGCCCTTCAGCGTATCTGTACCCCTCATCATTTTATAAATCTCTGTAAAGCTACCCCTTAATCTCCAATGAAAAAAGTCCCAGCCTACACAGCCTCTCCTTATAGCTCACTCCTCCATTCCCAGTAACATCCAGGTTAATCTCTTCTGAACCCTCTCCAGCTTAATAATATCAAGGTCAGTAATATCAAAGTATTTGACATGGAGGTATTTTCTAAGGGTAGGGGAGTCCAAAACTAGTGGAAATAGTTTTAAGGTGAGAGGGGAGACATTTAAAAGTGACCAAAGGGGCAGCTTTTTTACCCAGAGGGTGGTGTGCCTATGGAATGAGTGGGCAGAGTGACCAGACTGGATACAAGATTCCAGAAGAGGTCTCACCAGTGTCCTGTACAACCTCAACATAACGCCCCAATTCCGTTCCTCAAAGGTCTGACCAATGAAGACAAGCGTGCTGAACGCCTTCCTAACCACACTATCTTAATGCGATGCAAATTTTAAAGATTTATACCTGACGGCCTAGGTCTCTGTTCTACAACACTGTCAAAGAACCTATTTTTTAATTGTATTGGTCTTGCTCTTTTTTGATTAACCAAATCCAATACCTGGCATTAATCCAAACTAAACTCCGTCTGCCACTCCTCAGCCCAGTGAGTGTTATTGCCATCACCCCACCATCCCCCTTCAAATTAAAATTTCTTCCTCCTCTCTAAGAGGCCTGCACACTCTGGCCTTGATTTTCACAAAGACCCTGAGCTTGGTTTGCCTTGTGTGGTTAGGGGGGTAAGGACAGATTTCAGACACAGTCAGGGGGGAGGAGAGGCTGGACAGTAATTAGCGGCCTGGTATCATTTCATGGTTTTAGGAAGCGGGCAGTCGCATGTTAGAGTTGGGTAATACTGATCGGTGTTTTGCGACCAGGCATTATGCTCTATTTTTTCCTCTGGTGTTCAGTTATAAATATCCATTTGGGACCCTTCATTGAGGCAGAGTGTGTCTGCAGGATTTCTTTCCCTAATATTGCAGACTACAGATTATAGCGATTAAAGATGTTCATACTTAATTTCGATAGCACAGCACGTGCACTCAACAGTTGAGACAAATATCTTGCATTTGTTTAACAATCCAAAGTGTTTTTTGTAGTTCAGTAATGGTAACCTGATTATAAAAAATCCAAACTGAGCTTGGAAAGCGGGCACTTAAAATATGACTCAGAATCTGGGTATGCAAGTGTAGTGGGTAATGTCCCTCTCTCTGAGCCTGAGCTCTGGATTTGAGTCTAATTCCTGAACGTGTGTGGTAGTCTTCCAAGTTCTGGACCAGAAATTCTGAATTCAAGTCCTGCCAGGTGCAGAGGCATGTCACAGCATGTCAGAAGAAGCTGATGAACAAACACACAGGAGAATAATGTTACAGCTTTATGGGTATTGCCGAGTGGTCCCTACCTCCGGGCACAAAGGTCTAGGTGTAAATCCCACAGAGGTGTCTCATGATACATCTGAACAAACTGAATAGAATGGATTTAGAATTGTGACTTGATGGATAAGGAAGAGGTGTCAGTATTGAATTTCAGAATTTAGGTCCGGGATAAGTAAAAGCACAGGTATTCGTGTTGAGTGGAGTCACATTTGGCAGCAGTAGAAGTTTATAAAATCAGAACGGTCATGGATAGGGTGAGTAGTCAGGGTTTTTTGCCCAGGTTGGGGCATCCAAAACTAGAGGGAATTGGTTGAAAGTGAGAGGGGAAAGATTTTCAAGGGGCCTAAGGGGCACCTTTTCACACAGAGGGTGGTGTGTATATGGAATGAGCTGCCAGAGGAAGTGGTGCAGCCTGGTACAACTACAGCATGTAAAAGGCATCTGGGTACTGGCAAATCTGCCGACCTTTTCCAGCAATTTCTGTATTTGTTACAAAATGCATTCATTTTAATACAGGTATTCTGAGTATTTTAAACATTTTTTTTAATGTCGCAGGGATAAGTAAACATATCTTCAAATCGACCAACACCATTTTCTGTTAAATGTATGCCTTTGTGCATGACAGCAGCAATGATGCATCTACATGGAACAGGGAATGTGATGAAAACATAGTTTGGACAATGTACAAGGAGACCTCACATGATTAAGATTGGATGACATTATTGTGTGATTCAGCTCAGAGAGGGAGAAAATGTAATCTGCCCGAGAAGGAACGGCCTATTGCACTCTCTCTCCTTCATTGTTCCTCATCACAGCAATGTGTGCGAGCTGAAACAAAAAAGCCCTATACTCATCATTACCGTTCTTAATTTTATGGCATTCCTATAGTGTGGAAACAGGCCCTTCGGCCTAACAGGTCCATACCAACCTTCCCAGGCCCATTCCCCTACATTTACATCTGACTAATGCACGTAAATCTAGAAATCCCCGAACACTCTGGACAATGTAGCGTGAACAATCCACCAAACCTACACAGTTTGAGCTGTGGTTGGAAACTAGAGCACCCATTAGAAGCTCACATAGACAAGAGAAGAATACGCAAACTCAACACAGATAGTCGCCTGAGGCTGGAATCAAACCCAAGACCCTGGTGCTGTGAGGCAGCAGTGCTAACCATTGAAGGATTCCTGACCAGAATTCATTGGAATCTCCTCACTGTCTAATGTGAAGGGAATTCAGCCACGTCCAACTGTTCCAGGATGAAATTTCACGCTAGCAGCTTGTGTGAGTAGAATATTTTCAGAGGCAGAATGACATTTTGTAAATCTCTCAATTTTTAGAAAGGGAAATATCGATTATATATTTGCAATACACAAACACTTTGCCATTCATCTTTCCATCTTCGCTTGAGTAATATTGCTCTGAATCATAAACGTGTTGTTTTAGCAGATTAAAGAAACGAGCCTGATTTGTTCCTAAAATTGACTCTGACCCAGTCTGAGACCAATATCATCGGCTACATCACCAACCTGGTTATATTAAACATTTGTTGTGAGCAGTGGAGGAGTGGGACTAGAAAAGGAAACAGTGACCCAAAAGCCGGGGAACTATAGACCGGTGAGCCTGATGTCAGTGGTGGATACGTTGTTGGAGGGGATTCTGAGGGACAGGATTTACATACAATTGGGAAGGCAAGGACTGCATGCAAAATCATGTCTCATTAATTTGATTGAGTTTTATGAAGAGGTGGCAAAGGCGATTGATGAAGGCAGTTTATTGGACATTGTCTATATGCACCTCAGCAAGCTTTTCATAGCATTCTGGTTGGTAGGCAGATTAGTAAGTTTAGGTTACATGGGATACAGAGGAAGCTAGTCAATTGGATTCACACTGGCTTGAAGGTAGACGGATAGGAGGCTTGTGGCCTGCAGTGTGCTGCAAGAATCATTTCTGATTTCACTGCATTTCATCATTGATATCAAGGATTTAGGTGTGAACATCGGAGGCATAGTTAGTGAGTTTACAGAGTACATCAGAAAGGTGGTGTAGTGGATTATCTCAGAGTACAACGAGACCGTAATTAGATGGGACAAAGGGATAAGGAGTGACAGATGAAGCTTAATTTAGATAAATACGAAGTTTTGCATTTTGGAAAGGCAAATCAGGCCTGGAATTCTACACTTAATGGTAAGGTCCTGGGAGTGTTGTGGATCAAAGGGACATAGAGCTGCAGGTGCGTTGTTCCTTGAAAGTGGAGTCGCATGTAGACAGACTGGTGCTGAACACATTTGGCACATTTACCTTAATCACTCAGAGCATTGAGTATAGGAGTTGTGGTGGCATGTTGCATCTGTACAGGAAGTTGGTGAGGCCGCTTTAAGAACATTGCATACAATTCGGTTTTCTCCAGAAAATATTCACAAAGATGTATCAGGACTGCACAGTTTCAGCTTTTGGGAGAGGCTGATTAGGTTGAGGTGTTTCCCCCTGGAGTCAGAGACTAGGGTGACATTATAGAGGTTTATAAAATCATCAGTGGCATGGATATTCTGAATAGCCACTATTTCTTTCCCAGGATAGCGGAGTCCAGAACAAGAGGGCATAGGCTGAAGGCAGAAGGGGAATGATTTGGAAGGGATATTAGGGGTAAATGTTTCACACAGAGAGTGGTGTGTGTACGGAAGGTGCTGTCAAAGGAAGTGGTGAAGGCGGGTACAATCGCATATTTAAAATACGTCTGATACAGGAGGGATATTGACCAAATACTAGCAATTTGGACTTGATCAGATTTGGTTATCTGGTCCGAGTGGACAGATTGGACGAACGGGTCCGTTTCCATTCTGCATGACTCTCCGATTCTATAAGAGGTATGAGGAGAAATTCTGAAACGACCTTTGGAGAGGGAATTCTCTTCACCGAAAGTTTAGTGTGCCTATATGTTCACATGGATGCAAAGCTGAGTTAGTTAATTATTTAACAGAAAAGTGAGTTACGGATAATGGGATACAGACAGGAAAGTGGGGCTGAGACCACAACCTGATCAGCCACAATCTTAGCGCCTGGTGGAGAAGGCTCAGAGTCTAATGACCCACTCCTGCTCCTCAGTCCTGTGTGTCTGTGTTCCATTCAGCCCCTCAAACCTGCTAGACAAGGAGCAGTTAAAGGATACTTCCCCCTATAAACTGGTGCACGAAAGAGACGAAACCATTCAATCCCTCAAGACTGTGCCACATGGTTTGGGGTGGTTTGGAAAATGTGACTTGAAAATCCAAGCTGTGAATGAAAGAAGCCCCTCATCTCTCTTTACAGAGCTTCCCCTCTGCAACTTGTGCTTCATTTGTTTGTCATGTTATAGACCCAGGTTCACTGTGAATACAGCCCACAACCCTCTCCCAGGGATTGCTCACTGAATCCTCCGGCCTCCCCGACTGCAATATTCACTAACAGAACTTCCAGGAAAATAACACCCACTAACCTTCCAATAACAGAATGGGAGAACATCAGAAACAGGGCTAGTTCGTTCACCACTCCCCCAAGCTTGACTTGTCCTTCACTAAGACCATGGCTGACCTTCTCCTGGTCTCAGGTCCTCTTTAATGCCTGATTCTTCATATCCCTTACCTCTACAACAGGTCAATATCCATCCACCTCCTCTTCAAGTAATTCATCTTCTCGCTCCCCAAACACTCTGGAAAAGAGAATTCCTGACATTCAGTACAATCTGTTTGAAGAAAACACTTGCTGCTACTATATCCTGGCCTGTTATATGATCGAAAGCCGTGAACACTAGGGTTCAAGTAAGAATGAATGGCCCTTATATCAAAGCAGTGGTTGACTAAAGTTGACATCAAAGTACTTAACAAAACTGGATTTGGTGGGAATCAAAGTAAACTCCCCACTGGTTGGAGTCAATCATAGCACAAAGGAAGACGTTTGTTGTTCATGGATGTAAATCATCTCAGTCCTGGGTCATCTCCATGGGAGATCCTCAGGGTAGTTTCCTCTTCACAAACATCTTCAGCTGCTTCGTCAATTTCTCCCCGCCCCCACCCCCATCCTCCCCATCATAAGATCAGAAGTAGGGATGCTCATTGAAGATTCCACAATGTTCAGAATAATTTGTTCCCCTTCCTTCAGCTCCTGAACCAGTCTGTGTCCATGTGCAGCAAGAACCAGCCACCATTCAGGCGTGTGCTGTTAAAGTGTCAGTAACATTCATGTAGCAGATCTGCTAGACTGTGCACATTGTCACAGAAAAATTCATGGGTCAAATCTTATCTGCACTTTATCCTTTAAATCTGCGATAACACATCAGCTATCACATCTTTACGGCCCACGCCATGTATATTTTGTAAGTTAAAAGTCAGTAACATAAGAGTCCAATGAAATATTCTCATATTTTAGTCTTTAAATCTTCCAAAAAATGCAAGGGGATTGTGGTGCATTCGTCTCCGACAGCCTGTTTGTCACATGAACAACAAAATGCTGTCAGGCCAGTACTAAACTCAATAATCCTTTTTAAATAGTGGAGCATTTTCTATCCGGTTGGTGCTTGTTTTTTTTACAGGTAGCCAACTGGCCATTCCGTTCCATTCTCATATTCCTACCTCAATACATCTCCAACCCATATATCGCTCGCAAGAGTCACAACTTTGAAGGCTTTCAAAAGTTTTGGTGTAGCTAAAACTGGTGCGGTGGTTAATGCTGCTTTTGCATTCTCAAATGCCTGCTGGAATTGTTCGATGCACCAACATTTCCTGTTCTTCTTCAGTAAATCCATCAGCGGTTCCACGATGCTGCTGAAGTTTAGAACAAACTTCCAATGCAATCCTCTCAGTCCCAAAAATCGAAGCTTCACTTTCTTTGAGGATGGCTGTGGAAAATCCTAAACGTCCTTCGTCTTTGTGTTCCATCGGCTCAATCTTCCATGTCCAATGTAATGTCCCAAGAACGTCAACTCTGCTTTCGCAAATTCTGTTTTCTTTACGCTTATTGCCTGTTTTCCTCCTTGTAATCGTTCCACGAGCTCTGCCAACTGTAACATGTGATCTTTCCATGAATTGCTAAAGATCACTGCATCTAACAGATAAACTGCACAATTTGTTAATCTGGCCACAGCTCTGTTCATGAGTCTTTGGAATGTGGCTGGTGTATTATTCATTCCAAAGAGCATCACTTTGAATTGATATTGCCCATTTAAAGTTACAAACGCAGAAACTTCTTTCACTTCCTCGGATCAAGTTAAATGCCAATAACCATGCAGTAACTTTGTGATGTGTGTGTGGCATGTCAAACTTTACGTATGCAGTCTTTGAATCTTGGTATTGGATAGGAGTCTGATTTTGTTTCAGACTTCTGATAGTCCACACAAAATCGCTGAGCTCCATCAGGTTTGGGAACTAACAGGATCAGCATACGCCACTCACTCTGATTAGGTTTAATGATATCTTCATTGAGCATCGCATCTACTTCCTTCTGGACCTCAGTGGCTTTGTGAGGATTACGCCTGCACGAGTGTTGTTTATTAGAACAGCATTCGCTACTTTCACCTCTCAAACAAAAGAGGAAGTCCTCCCATCTTGTTTCTCATACTGCTGCAATGAACAATCAACTGGGTTCATTGCTCTTGCATTGAAACAGGTTCATTGAAACAGGTCGCTATCCTATCCCACACCACAATGACGTCCTTGTTATTTAAAGGATTTTGCGTCACATCAAACTCCATGACATCTGTATTTGATTCCTCACTCTGTGGGGCAGTAGCTAACACCTGTTTCCCCAGTTCCCAATCTCTAGATTAGTAAGATTACAGTGTATTCACATGACATACCTGCTACCAATTTTTTATATCCAGCATCTTTACCAGATAGTTTACCTGGCTCTACATTTTCTCCATTTCGAACGGTCCACTAAACTTGGATTTGAATGGATTGGCTACCACTGGTGGCATCAACATGAAAAAATCATAGGTTTTACCTGTCACTTGCTTCATTCTATGCTGTGCCCTCTTCAGGTGCTGTTTAGCTAACTCAATACTGTATTTCATCTCTCCCTCACCTCAGATACATAATCCAAGTTTGAGATCTCCGACTTCAGTCCGATTAATTTTTTTTTAAATTAATTCAAATATACCTCTCACTTCATATACAAATATTAACGCAAAGGGAGTAAACTGAGTAGATTCATTCGGGACATCCCTAATGGCAAACAATTTAATGGGACACCTTTATCCCAATCATTCGGGTAATCCTGACAGTACGCTGTTAACATGATCTTCAGCGTCTGATGCTAACTTTCCAAGGCTCCCTTTGATTCAGGCTGGGACGCACTTGATTTGAAGTGCTGTATGCCTAAGCTATCCATGATTTGCTTAAACAGCCGAGCGGTAAAATGACTCCCTTGGACTGACGGAAACTCTCTGCGTAGCCCGTACTGAGTAAAGAACGCTACCAACCCCTCCGCCAGCCTTTTTGCCTGAATTCTCCATAATGGATTTGCCTCTGGTAATCTGACAGACACATCCATTATGGTCAGAAAATATTGGTTTCAACTTTTGTTTTAGAAAGGCGGCCTACACAACTCATCATAACCTTCATGAAAGGTCCGTCGAATGCAAGAATTGGCAACAAAGGTCCTGGTTTCAGTCCTGCCTGTGGCTTACCTGCCATTCGGCACGTATAACAAAAGTAACCACGTCCTTGTGCATTCCAGGCCTGTGGAAATGCTTTTGTACCTTAGCCTGAGTCATCCAGGTGACCTCCTGCAGGTATACCTAGTTAATCTCCTGCAGGTAGTTAATGTGATACCCATAACACTTCCTGTCTGTATGTTATCACTAACACAATCTGGTCAACTTCAGCCCATTTCTCCTCGACACTAACCTGCTGTCATCTCCATTTTTATTTAGGATTCTATCTTTAAGTTGCTAACGCTCGACAGTATATTGTGATTCCTTTTCTGAGTATGCATCAATTTATGTAAATTTCTGTTGTTAAGGCCATTAGCCTTTGAGGACTAAACACCTTTGTCTTACCCTCTGCCTGTTCAGGTTTTTTCCCGCACTACTACATGAAACAACGGACCAGCTAATTAAACTTCCACTCCTTTATCTTTCTCTTTCCTTTTTGCATCTTGTTGTAACTTATGACAGTGAGATCTTGTTATTAAGCAGTCTGGAAAATTTCCTGGGTATATGTCTTTTAATCCCTCAATTTCCCGGTCTTCCTTTGAGTTCTCCACCACAAAAGTTGTCATTCCAAACTTTGATCCTGCTAAATTATTCTCAAGAATAAAACAGTATTTCTGAAACTGACGGTCTGTCACTCACTCCCATTGTTACATCCCCAATCTTGATATGGATCTCCAACCTGATTTTACACAGGAGAGCACTATATTTCTGTCCCCATAGCACAAATTATCAATCTCTCAGGTAACATGTCAGAAAGAGTGCAAATACTTTCATCATTTACTTTTAGAGGCTGAGAGAATGTGAGGAGTACGGACTCTGGAGATCACAGTTGAAACGTATGGCGCTGGAAAAGCACAGCAGGTCAGGCAGCAGCCGAGGCGCAGGAGAATGCACGTTTCAGGCATAACCCATTCATAAGGCAACTGGGGTAAAGCGTTCTGAGAGATACATAGGTTGGTGGGAGTGGAGCTGGGCCGAAGGTAGCTTGGAAGGCGATAGGTAGATGCAGGTGGGGGCGATGGTGAGAGGTCACAGGGCAGGGTGAAGCAGATAGGTGGTAGATCAGATGTGATACTCCAACCACACGGCATCAACATCAATTTCATCAGTTTACAATTCTCCCCTCTGCCAACCTCATCCCAGATTCCACCCTTCAACTCAGCATTGTCCTCTTCGACTCTCTTGACTGTCCACCTTCCTTCCCACATGTCCACTCCACCTTCCTCTCTGACGTATCACGATCACTCTCACCTTCATTTTCCTATCGTCTCCCAGTGACCTTGCCCCCAGCCCCACCTCTACCCTGCTTTTAACTTATAGCCACCTTATATCCCCTTCCCACCACTTTCCAGATGAAGGGCTTGTGCCTGATATGTCGATGTTCAGATGCTGCCTTCCTGTTGTGCTTTTCCAGCACCACACTTTTCCAATTTTAGAGACTGAGCAGATCCCGTATCTCATAAAATTATGCCTTGTTGTCCTTCTCCCCTGTTCTTTCTGAGTAAACTTTCCCCACAGAGGTGAATTCTTTATAGAGATCAGGTACTAACTTCATACCCACCCCCTGCCTAGGCTGTGCACTCTCCTACAGCTCTTCAACTTTTCTTGGGGTTTCCTTTACTACTTCCACTAATGCCACTGGCTTAGCCTCTTTTACCACATCTTTTCCCAGAGTGCCTTTCTTCCACGACTAGCATTGTGACTTTGTGTATCCCACTTATGGCAGGGAAGAGATCTTTTTCCAGTGCCAGTGCCATTCTTAAGCCAGCGGCACTGTAATTCTATATATTCCACTCCGGTATTGTGAAACAACCTGAGGCCGTTAACTTCCTTTAAACCCTCTTGGGCGTCTTTATTAACCTAAACAAACCATTCCCAGTGTGCTCTCAATCTTTGCTTTGTAGAGTAGAATCTCCCCTTCTCCCAATTTCTATCCCTCACAGGAGGGAGATCCTATCAGAAGCTGAATTGCAGCTCATACACCAATGCATATTGATCTGCCATCTCTGCCACTCTTCTTGAAAGTCCTGTTCATCCGCATAAACTCTGATCATCTCTGGAAGTCAGTTTTTCAATTCCTCCAGCAGAATGATCTGTCTCAGAGCCTTATATGTCTTGTCTATTTTAAGGCCCATGCCCATCTATCAAAATTACTATGTTTAACTCTTTCAAACTCAACATAATTCTGATCTGGCTCCATTATTATGTTTCTAAACCGCGCTCTGTATACTTCTGTTATCAATTCATAGGCAGTAAAATAGCCAGTTTGACATCTGCATAATCTTTTGACCCCTCATCTGACAACGCTGCACATACATCACTAGCTCTGCCTACCAGCTTAGTCTGAACTAGCATTACACACATGTTCTCTGACCACTCCATCTGTCTATCCAATTTTTCAAATGAAATAATGAAGGCAGCCACATTTTTGTTTGCAAAATATGGTAATATTTTAGTGTATATATATATCCCTACCTTTTAGTTTAATCTCTATCCTGTTAACTTGACTTTACTGACAAATGCACACCTTCTCAGGTTCAAATTCTCTCTCTCTCCTCTCTCTTTCTCTTTCTCTTCTACCTCTCTTCCTCTTGTTTCTCTCTTTCTTTTTGTCTCACATTTTTAATCTTCTAACTCCAGTTACTGCATTTGCAGTCTATTTTTTTTTCGAACTCTGCTGCACTCACTGTCAGTTTCTCCGATACACTAAAGTGCTTGACCAACACCATTGCAATTTCAGCTTCCCTTTTGTCCCTGGTTAAACCCAATTATAACATATTTGCTAATTCGAAATGTACACCTTTCCTCCGTCTTTCTAAATTTCTTGACAAATTGGGAATCATTTTCAAACACCAGAACCTCTTTAGTATGTTTAGACCCATTTCTTTAACTTTTCATTTAATCATCCATAAGTAAGCAAAATGAAATACATTTTCTGACCTAAGTTTTATTTGAAGATCTAGAACAGTAATTGCCAAGTATTGGAATCCGCTGGTACCTTTTGTACCCCTAATCTGTTCACGTCTGTCCAAATCCTGAATGACAAGCCCCAAAACTGTTAAAACATCGATTTGTAGTACCTATGCTAATAAAAACCAAAGACCAAAAAAAAGCTCCCCTCACCTCGTAATCTGTTAAAACATGAGTGAGACAGAACTCTCAAAATACACCAGTCCAAGAAAAATAACAATATGTTTTATGAACCCGAACAGTAAACACTAAACAACAACTATTCACAAGTACAAGACCCCATTTACTCAACTGCTTACTATATGACTACAACTCTGAAAATACGCTGTTCCATTAACACACTCATTAAAAATTACATTAACTTAATCTCAACACCGCACACTCTCTGTCTTCCCCGATGTTTCAGTCTTCCAGCTGCTGATCTGCCTGGGTCAACTTCTTTCTTTTTTTACTGTAAGTAGGTTTAACATGAAAAAAGTGTATTGGATAGAAATTTTTGTCTAATGTTCCCACTAATTTTCAAAATACAAGGTTTATATACTCCCCATGACACATTAAATTCTCATAGTTTGATTGGTTTCCAGGTATTAAACAATAAAGTTGAGCTACCAGTGGTTTCTGGTATCCTGGGCATGATTCAAATTAATTGGTTCCATACGAAAGTGATTTTTGGTATCGCAAGGAAGAGTCCTGGCACTCTCTCTAATGGATGTGATAGATTAGGGGACATTCTTCTTTCTGGCCAGGGTATGTTAAATATCTGCCCCATTTATCACCATCCTCAAATAATCTCTGTTTCGCAAAGGAGATTGCCCTCTTTGTTGTCTGGTTAAGCGCAGCATTCAAAGTAGCCCTGAGGGCTGTAATCTGCTGCAACTTGGTTACAGACGGTCTGTCACACTATGCGGTCTGAGCAGCCTTCAGGAAAGCCTCAAGCATACGCTGCTGCTCTGCCTTCTGTCACTTCTGTGTCACCGAGTAAGAAATAATCAAACCCCTTGGATAGACCTTGGCAGTTTCCCAGAGCACTGACGGATTATTGGCCGTACCCAAATTAATGTCGCAAAAAAATTAAATTCCCTCAAAATTACTCAATAAATTTGCTATCCTTCAGGACAGAAGGAGCAATACGCCAGTGCTGTGAGCCTGTCCCATCACCACTGACGTTATCCTTCATGTTCACTGCTGCATGATCAGAAATGGCTATCTTCGCAATTCTGCAGGACAGTACCGAATTTAAAAAGGTCAACAGGGCAAATACATGCCAATCCTCGTGCCGCACTTACGTGGCTGAGAGAAAAAGGTGAAGACCCTCCCATCAAGATGGAGACAACTCCACACACCCACCAACCCCAGCGCCCTGTTCAGGTCCACCAACTGCTTGGATTGCAGAGGCATACCCGCAAGACACTAAGACACCCTGACCACTTCGGGTTAAAAAGTAGGTTCCAGTCTCCCCCTATTACTGTATGATGTGTCCAGAGGGCCATCAACCTGGAAAGTGCATCTGTTAAAAATTTGAGGGAATGTGCCTCGCGCAGCACACATTCAAATTCCCATACGTACCTCCATGTCTAAAAGCTTTATAAATCATAAAGCACCAATATTCATCCTTAATTTGGTCTCAAAGTTGAAACGGAAGATTTTTCTTGATGAGTTGGTAACCCCTCTGCTTTTCGAATTAAAGGATAAGAAAAACACACGTCTGAACACTCAGACCGAACGGCGAGGAGAGAAGGAGCAGTGAAGCGAGGGCTGCCAAGAAGGTAATGGCTTAATTTATATTTAGGCAGTGGCTAAACCCGAGATACTACACGTGTAGTATTACCCTCCCGCTCCTTCACCCTCTTCGAACCGGAAGGAGAAGACTCAGGAGGGTAAGGCTTTTATTTTGTCTTTATCTTTCTTTTTAATATATTCAAGTCCTTTGTTTGGGTTCAGTTAGTTCATACAAAGCTAAGCTTACAATGAAGGACCTCAGACCCGTGGCATGGGCCTCTTGCTTGATGTGGGAGCTCAGGAACGTGTCTGACATTCCTGACACTTCTAATTGCAAGATGTGTGTTAACCTGCACACAAAAGGCAGAACAAAGAGTAGGAAGGCAGTGCAGGTGTCCCCTGCGGTCATCTCCCTCCAAAGCAGGTATACCGTTTTGGATACTGTTGGGGGAGATGGCTCACCAGGGGAGGGCAGCAGTTGCCATGATCATCGCACCACGGTGGGCACTGCTGTTCAGAAGGGCGGGAAAAAGACTCGTACGGCCACAGTCATAGGGGATTCTATTGTGAGGGGAGTAGATAGGCGGTTCTGTGGCCGAAAACGGGACTCCTGAATGGTATGTGGCCTCCCAGGTGATCGGGTCAGGGATGTCACCGATTGACTTCTAAAAGTCCCCTTTTAGAAGGGTGAACAGCCAGTTGTCTTGGTGCATCTAGGCACCAACGATATAAGTAGGAAATGAAATGAGGTCCTGAAAGAAGTATTCAGGGAGATAGGAGAGAATTTAAAGAGAAGGACCTCAAAGGTAGTGATCTCGGGATTACTACCAGTACCACGTGCTAGCCAGCGTAGAAATGAAAAAAAAAGCAAGATGAACACGTGGCTTGAGAGATGGTGTAAGAGGGAGGGATTCAGATTTGTTGGACATTGGGAACGGTTCTGGGGAAGGTGGGACTATTACAAAAGGGACAGTTTACATCTGAATCAGACTGGAACCAATGTCCTTGGGGAAGTGTTTGCTCTGACTGTTGGGGAGTTTTTTAAACTAATGTGGCAGGAAGCTGGGAACCAGAAGAGAAAACAAGTAGGCAGTGAGGTCGAGACTGGAAACTGTATGAATTATGAAGATGGCATTAATAAAGGGAAGAATAGGCAGAGAACAGATGAGTGCAAAAAACTGGTGGCATGAAATGCATCTACTTTCATACAAAGAGTATAGTGTGCAAGGCAGATGAACTTAGGGCTTGGATTGGTGCCTGGGAGTATCATGTTATTGCAATCACAGAGGCTTGGTTGAAGGAAGGGCATAATGATTGGCAATTAAATGTTCCAGAATAGAGACGCTTCAGACAGGACAAGGAGGGAAGCAAACGGTGGGGTGGGTGGTGGAGTTGCATTGCTGGTCATATCACGTCTGTGCTAAAGGAGCACACTATGGAGGTCTTGGGTAGTGAGGCATTATGGGTGGAGCTGAGAAATAAGAAGCGTGCAGTTACACTATTGGAGCTGTATTACAGGCATCCCAACACTGAGCGTGAGGTAGAACAACAAATAGGTAAACATATTATGGAAAGATGTGGAGGCAATAGGGTAGAGGTGATGGGAGATTTTAATTTTCACAACATTGACTGGGATGTACTTAGCTTCAGAGGTCTGGATGGAGTAGAATTTGGAAAAAGTGTTCAGCAGAGCTTTCTAGAGCAGTAAGTCAATATTCCAACGAGGGAAAGAGCCATATTGGACCCGGTACTGGGGAACGAGCCAGGGCAGGTGGTAAAATTTGCGGTGGGGGATTTCTTTGGGAACAGTGACCACAATTCTCTAAGTTTTAGAATACTCGTAGGTAAACTAGAGAGTGGTCCTAAGGGAAGAGTACTAAACTGGGCCAAAGCCAATTATATCAAAATTAGGCAGGAACTCAGAAATGTGTATTGGACACAGCTATTTGAAGGGAAGTCCACATTTGAGATGTGGGAGGCTTTCAAGATAGGTTAAAGATAGTGCAGGATAGGCATGTCCCGTTGATGGCAAAGGATAAGAAGGGCAAGGTTCGTGAACCGTGGAATCCAGGAGAAATTGTACGACTAGCTAAGAGGAAAAGGGAAGCATACATAAGGTCTCGGCAGCAAAGAACAGAAGGGGCCTTGGAAAAATATCGGAAGATAGGACAAGTCTTAAACAAGGAATCAAGCGGGCTAAAAGGGGTCATGAAATCGCTTTCGCGAGCAGAATTTAGGAGTATCCCAAAACATTTTATTCTTATATAAGAAGCAAGTGGGTAACTAGAGGAAGGATTGGTCCACTAAAGGATAATGAAAGAATGCTGTGTGCCGAACCTGAGAGAGTGGGGGAGATTCTGAATGATTACTTTGCATCAATGTTCACTGAGGAGAGGAGCATGATGAATGTTGAGATTAGAGATAGACGTTTGATTATTCTGAATCACGTTGAAATAAGTCGGGAAGATGTGTTAGGTAGGCTACAGGTTATTAAAGTAAACAAATCGCCGGGACCGGATCGGATCTATCCCAGGTTACTGAGGGAGTCGAGATATGAAATAGCTGGGGCCCTGACAGATAACTTTGTGGCACCCTTAAATACTGGACGACTGGAAGGTTGCCCATGTTGTCCCCTTGCACAAGAAGGGTAGCAGGGATATTCCAGATAACTCCAGACCAGGGAGTCTGACGTCGGTGTGGGAAAGTTGCTGGAGAGGTACTGAGGGATAGGATCTATTTATATTAAGAAAAGAATGGACTTATATGTGATAGGTGACATGGTTTTGTGCAGGGAAGATCGTGCCTTACCAACTTAATAGAGTTCTTTGAGGAAGTGACCAAGTTGATAGATGAAGGAAGGGCTGTTGATGTCATATGCATGGATTTTAGTAAGGTGTTTGATAAGGTTCCACATGGTAGACTAATGGAGAAAGTGACGTCACATGGTGCGCAGGGTGTTCTAGCTATGTGTATAAAGAATGAGTTGAGCAACAGGAGAGAGAGAGAGTAGCAGTTGAAGGAAGTTTCTCGAAATGGAGTAAGGTGACCAGTGGTGATCCACAGGAGTCAGTGTTGGGGCCACTGTTATTTGTAATACACATAAGTGATCTGGAAGAGGGCACTGTTGGTATGATCAGCAAGTTTGCAGATGACACGAAGATTGGTCGATTGGCAGAAACATAAGGGTCTGTCAGAGAATACAGGAGGATATAGATAGACTGGACAGTTGGGCTGAAAAGTGGCAGATGGATTTCAATCCAGACAAATGTGAGGTGATGCATTTAGGCAAGACTAATTCGAGAGCGAATTATATAATGAATGGCAGAGCCTAGGGAAATGTTGATGGGCAGAAAAATCTGGGAGTGCACGTCCATTGTACCCTGACGGTTGCTGCACAGGTGGATAGAGTGATCAAGAAGACATACAGTATGCTTGCTTTCATTGGACGGTGTATTGAGTATAAGAGCTGGCAAGTCATGTTCACATTTTAAAAACATTGGTTTGGAACATATTTGGAATACTGTGTACAGTTCTGGTCGCCAAATTACCAAAGGGATGTAGACGCTTTGGAGCGTTTACGAAAGTTTACGAGGATGTTGTCTGGTATAGAAGGTGCTAGCTATGAAGTAACGTTGAGTAGGTTAGGTTTATTTTCATTAGAAATAAGCAGATTGAGGGGGGACCTATTTGAGGTTTATAAAATTATAAAGGGTATAGTAAGGGTGGATAGAGACAAGCTTTTTCCTTTTGTGAAGCATTCAGTAACAAAAGGTCACGCTTTCAAGGTGAGAGGTGGAAAATTTAAGGGGGATACACGTGGCAAGTACTTCACACAGAGAGTGGTGGGCGTTTGGAACGCGTTGCCAGCAGAGGTGGTAGAGGCAGGCACGGTAGGTTCATTTAAGATGCGTCTGGATAGATGCATGAATAAGTGGGGATCAGAGGGATACAGATGCTTAGGAATTGACAAGTTCAGATAGACAAGTTTGGATTGGCTCATTTGAATTCTTTGTTCTTCTTTGTACTCCCTGCTCTAACTTGAAGTGCTCCTTATTGGTTAGATGTGTTTCTTGCAGCAAGGTGACATTAATCCTGTTTTTTCTCAGGCTTAAAAATATCTTTTTACTCTTAATTGCTGAATGATTCCCCTTAACATTCCAGGTGCACCATTTAACTGAATGGTTCGCCATAGCCATCTGAAGTAGTGCATGACCCCTGAGGGGACGAGCCCCACTCATAGCGTGCCGAGGGAAAACAGCAAACAGTTTGCATAAATTTAAAAATGCAACTTCCAAACCTACCAGATCAAAACTTCGAACATCTACGTCTACACAGGCCAACGTCTAACACAAATGAAAGAAAACTTTGCCCCATTGCGCACAGGGAGCGCTCATACTACCTACTAATACCTTCATGGCTCCTTCCAGCTGAAGCTGTGACCCAAATCCAGACAGCATCTTCTAACAAGAAAATTAAAAGTGTGCACTCAACCTGTCCTATCCATGCTTTAATCCTCGGTACTCCTGGTTAAAACAAAACAAAACAAAACACCCTCTATTTCCCCCAACTACATCGCCATCCCATACCAAGGGAGAGAAATGAAAAGGAAATGATAAAATTAAAATTAAAGGATAACGGGAGGAGAGAGAGAGAAGGGAGAAAGGATCGTAAAAAGAAGAAAAGTAGAACACCCACAAATATATATATATAAAGAATGAACAGGTAAACCACAGAGAAAAAAATAAAGTAAACCATAATTCTCCATATTATTCGAGCCAGCCAGTCTATTATAAGATTTCCCGGAAGTCCTTTGCTTTTTATGGTGAGTCAAAATTAAACACGGACGCTCCATGGCTGAAATGCATCTTACAGAGTACTGGATATTCAAGTCCCTCAGCTGCCTTTTTAACTCATCAAATGCCTTCCTTTTGCGAATCACGATCGCAGAAAAGTCTTGGAAAAGCATAATTCACAATCCTTTGTGTACCAGAGGTTATGGCTCCTTCTCGCACCGTTTGCTTATCTCTGTTACTGTTGGTATCACACTAGGACCGGGTGGGGGCGCTGGTCCATTTCAGACCTGTACACTGTGACCGGTGGGCCCACTCACCCGAACCTGGCCCGACCCGACTACGAGCTTCAATAACTGCCGGAACCATTGCTCCAAGAAGCTGACCATGTGGAATCCCTCTTCCTGCAGCCCGATCAGGCAGACGTTGTTCCGACAGCCTTGATTTTCGAGCTCATCGACCTGCCCGTACCTGCTGTTCCAGGGCCTGGACTTGACACGCCAAGGATTCCACCACGGTTTTCGAAGCTGCAGCCCGTTGATCCACCTTCATGATGTGCTGCCTGAGATGCTGGATTTCCTGGCCATACTTCTGCAGCATAACTGAGATCGGTTCAAGCGTGGCCTGGTCTCCTCTATCACTGAAGCGATCTTCTCTGAGTCTCACCAACTCCAAGGCCAGGCTGTGCTCCGCAGCTGAGACCCCGGGACCGCTCGCAGAGGTCGATGATTCAGGCGCAGACGTGCTTCATGCTGTAGGGGAGTGCCCTGCTTATTGCACACCTCACAGTCCCTTCTCTTTACACATTTCTCTAACAATTTCAAACTCATACACAGCAATTCTGGGCGTTAAAAACTAATAATATCGACCACAATAGGTAATAAAGGGAGAGTGAGTGCCTCATTTTTTTCTGGGTTCTGGTGCAGAGCTCAGCAAAGCAAGCGTATTAATCGCCACCATCTTGAATCCCACCACCTATACCTTCTTAACATCCCTGTCAACCTGGCTGTCAGCTTACATGGATCTATGCACAATAACACAGAGATTTCTCTGGTCCTCCTCATGACCATCAATCTTCCCATTAGCCCAGTACTTTGTATGCCTATTGCTCCTTCTGAAGTGTATCACCTCACACCTTTACATATTAAACTCCATTTGCAACATCTAAGCTCAACTGCGCATTTTATCTATGCCCCTGTGTAACCTCCAACATCTTTCGGCACGATCCACAACTCCAAAGCCTTAGTGTCATCTGGAAATTTACTAAGCCATTCTTCTACGCCCTCATCTAGGTCTTTTATAAATATGACAAGCAGCAGTGGCCCCAAATCAGATCCTTGCGGTTCACCATTAGTAACTGAACTCCAGGATGAACATTTCCCATCAATCTCCACCCTCTGTCTGCTTTTAACTAGCCAATGTCTGATCCAAACCGTTAAAACGCCCTCAATCCAATGCCGCTGCATTTTGTGCAATAGCCTACCGGGGGGAACCTTATCAAATGCCTTACGGAAAATAATATACATCGCGTCAGCCACTTTACCATCACCCGCCTGTTTGTTCACCTTCTCAAAGAACTCAATAAGGTTTGGGAGGCACAATCTCCAGTTCATAACACCGGGTTGACTATCCCTAATCAACTTAGTCCTCTCGAGACCTTTATAAATCCTATCTTTTGTAAATTTGCCCAATACTCGATCCACAACCAAAGTAAGGCTCACTGGTCTATAATTGCCAGGGTTGTACCTACTCCCCTTCTTGAACAAGAGGACATTTGCTCTCCTCCAGTGTTCTAGCACTACACCGTTCCTTCACAGTGGTTGGGTCAAGATCCTGAAATTCCCTCCCTGCCGGCATCATTGGTCAGCCCATAGCAAGTGGACTGCAGCGATTGAAGAAGTCAGCTCACCACCACCTTCCCAAAGGCAAATCCAGATGGGCTATCAATGCTGGCCAGCCAGCGATGCCTGAGACCCACAAACGTATTTTTCAAAGCTCTTGGACAGGGATGGTATGGAATCAGATGAATGAAACGGAGTTTGTCACCGTAACAGAGGCTAGTGACGCCCATGCTCCCAATATGTAAATAGCAAGGGCAGTGAGGCAATGGGTCACCGCTAAACCTCAGTAGGTTAACATAGAGACCCATGAGTAACACAGCCAGAAGCAAGGAGGGAGACAGTAATTGAACAAGTTCTTTGATGCAGTTTGTAGTAGTCTGCAGAGTGAATATCTCGATTCAGAGTCTCAATAGGATCAATAATGGTGGCAAGAAGTGACGACTATATGAAAGTACAGTAAGGCAGTCACAACCGGTTTTTAGAAAAAAATAGCTGGAGAGTGAGACTTACCAGGGAGACCAACGATAGACAGGAGAGGATGATAAAAATATTGAATAATGCAAAGAGCAAAATAGATCCGCAATGAAAATGACAACCGATCATAATATGTAGAAAGGACAGAAAAATCATTGGATAAACTCAGTTCCATTGTTGGAACATTCCAGTCTAATGTTCCCAGATACTGATCTTTCCTCCCCTTCTCTCTGGAGGTGCTGATCTCTGTTAGTGCTGTCAGTGAAGCTCCCACCCATACAATACACATTGAACGGAGCTCATTTATCATTTAAAGATGGGAACTCTCCACTGGGATAATTAAAATCCATGGAGATCGGCATTAATCACAGTCACTGAACAAATGGGCTCAGTTAACCCCTTCGTTACATCCCTTTTCATATCACAATAAACGTGACCATTTACTCAGTTTGGGTGTAAAGGACGAGTTTTACTAATGGATGGACCATAAAACTTTCAATTTATTTAATCGCTTTTCATTGCATGTGGGCGTATTGCTGGAACACTGCAGGGTTGTATATCCCCCATCCTGTTTATAAAAGGAGACGGGGATAAAATAACAAAGCAGCTATAAAAATTACTGGTGGGGAAATCTCTAGAGACATTAAACAAAGGTACGATATTTATTGCCAAATGACGTTGTGTGAGACTACTCCTGGATGAAAGTGCCCAGTTATCACATCCTTTCATAACTTTGAGATAAAACATTGGGACAGATACTCAGGAATGGGGGAAGCAATTCTCTCCTAATGTGCCTGCTACAGAAGGATAGGAGGAGGCCATTGATCCCA
Organism: Chiloscyllium plagiosum; assembly: GCF_037043375.1. Lineage (NCBI taxonomy): Eukaryota > Metazoa > Chordata > Chondrichthyes > Orectolobiformes > Hemiscylliidae > Chiloscyllium > Chiloscyllium plagiosum. The sequence continues at coordinate 48,083,471 of NW_028270176.1, forward strand.
CATTAGATTCTTCCCACATGAAGAGGTGGAAAGATGGAATGTTGGTAAGTTTTGCAAAGAGAACTATTCAAAACAGAGAGAAGTGTTACTGAAGCTGTATGAGGTGTTACTGAGAGGGTACCTGGAGTACATTGTGTTGTATGAGATTCTGTAACTGAGAAGGGAGAGACCTTCATTTGAAACAGTTTACCAGCCGTTCATAATACATGGGTTGCTGTGTCATTTAATGTCTCGGGCTTATTACAGAGGGTTAGTAGGAGGTCATTCAGCATCTTGAGCCTGTTGCAGAAGGACAGGTGATGATCTGACACCTGAATACAGGCTGAGATGACGAGTTGTAGTCCGGGGTGACCCTTTAACAGATGCTCTTCATAATCTAGGTGGCAACAAGATGGCTTCTCGGTGCAAATAACATGCCAAAATGGCTTCTAAGCTGCAAACTGACAACTCTGTTAAAGCTGCAGAAAATGGCTTTTATGTTACCGAGTGCTAATTCAACATGTGTGACTAACCACAGTCAGCTTCAGTAGTGATTAACAGACAATGCGCCACTTAAAGCAGAGAAATAATTCAGCTAGATAAGGCAGTTTTAACCAGCCTTTGGGTGCAGGTGCAATGTCTCGGTTAGTGATACAAGAGTGGCCTGAGTGTTGGAAAATAAAGTTGGTTCCCAAGAAATATCATTGGACCAAGGAACTGTCACATAAAGCAATATCGAGTATTGATTGACAATTATCTGAATGTACTATACGATCATGGCCTGTATCCTTCATTAAAAATAGTATTTAAAAAAGTATTTGTTATCACTTTTGTGCACAGTTACACCAAGGAACACGAAAGTGTATCACCTCTGCGTTTCTGCACCCTCTGTACTCGGCCGTATAAAAAAAAAACATTCTTAACAGCCAGATCAATTACGAGTGTTTATTGACCGATCGCCGAAGAGAGACCCCCTCCTTGCCGAGGGTCCAGATCATCATTTGGTGTCATGACTCGGCTTCGGTATGGACAGATTGCAGATAATAGTGTGAGAGCCTTCAGACCTCCACGATTGTCCAGAAATTGGCCGGCTAGACGTGAGTATTTTCTCCATTTGGTTTTCCTCACATTCAAACTTGGTAAACTCGACCCCTCACTCTCTATCGTCCAAGTGCAGCCTGAAAAGGTCTTAATAAGATTACATTATGAAATGAAAAAAAAGAAGGGGACTCTAGGGAGTTATCCAAAAATTTGGCACACCAGACCAGTTTCAATTGGTTTAAGATTATAAAGCCATCAATGCTATGGCAGTGGTCACAAATCCATCTAATATTCTGGTCTTGTTACCATCAGACGCTGAATGTTTCACTGTTGTCGACCTGCAACATGTTTTGTTTTTTCTCTCTGATTCTTCATGAAGACAGTCAGTACCTATTTGTTTTTACTTTTATTGGCCAGCAGTTGATGTGGACTCGATTACCTCAGGGCTTCATACATTCTCCGACCCTTTTCTCTCTGGCCTTACAGAAAAAATTGCGGTCTCTCACCGTCACAGGTGGGTCTGCACTGAGCCAGTATGGAGATGACTTCCTTGTTGCCAGTCTAGATGAAGAATCTGGTCACTCCGATGTTGTCCTCCTCCTCATCTATCTGAAATGTCTGGGCTATGTTGCTTTTCCCGAAAAAGTCTCAATTGTACAACATCAGGTATAGTTTTTAGGTTTCATGCTGGCAGCTGATTCACACTCCCTTGAGCAGATCCGTATTACTCCTATCGTCAACTTCCCGGTCCCAACAACGGTGAAACAGGTTCGTCCGTGTCTGGGTATGGTCAAATTCTGCCGACAATGGATCCCTAACGCTACCCTCCTCGTTCAGATATTGATCCCCTTTATTTCCTATGAAGGCACCTTCGAGCTCTCCTCAGAGGCATAGCAAGCCTTCGACAAACAAGCCTTGTCACAAGCTTCAGCTTTGTGAAGATCCCTCTATGATAGACCTTTCCAACTTTACTGCACGATTCTGGATGACTGTGCTTCCTCAGTTCTCATTCAACTACCTGGAGATCACCACTGCCTGGTTGCCTATTTCTCTACTAAACTTGACTCTGTTGCCTTAGGATATCCCCGTTGTACTCAGATCCTTACCACTATTTATCTTAGATTACAGTCCACAGAAACCCTCACACTTCAGCAGGATATTGTGGTCTACCGTTCTCATGTGGTGATCGCCCAGTTGGGATAATTGCAAGCTCAACATTTGACTGGGACTCGCCAAAACTGTTATGAGATTTACCTCTTCAACAACCTTCGGCTGACCTTTACGTATTGTACCACCATTAATCCTGACAATTTCCTTGCACATACCCTATTACCCTGACCAAGTTCAGATCATGACTGAATTCTCCTCATCAATGAGGACATCCAAATTCGTCCTGACCTTTCCCATTCCCCTATCTCAGACACTGGCATCGATATGCTCACTGATGGTAGTTCTTCTACTGACCATACAGGCACTCACTTCTCATGCCACGCAATAATTGATGACCGTGGCTTCATCCTTGATTCAGCTTCTTTTGAGATGTCCTTTTCTGCTCAACAAGCTAAACTTTTTGACCTTCGTGTTAACCTGTACACTGACTCCCGATAAACCTTCAGAGTTGTGAATGGTTTTGGTCAATTCTGGAAAAATGCAAAGTTTTTGACCACTTCAGGTACTCGCATACCACTGTCCAATCCCCGTCGACATTGGTAACCCTGCTTTCGATGATAAAAATCACACAACACCAGGCTATAGTCCAACAGGTTTAATTGGAAGCACTAGCTTTCGGAGTGACGCTCCTTCATCAGGTGATTGTGATTTCGGAGCGTCGCTCCGAAAGCTAGTGCTTCCAATTAAACCTGTTGGACTATAACCTGGTGTTGTGTGATTTTTAACTTTGTACACCCCAGTCCAACAACAGCATCTCCAAATCATGCTTTCGATGAGGTCGCAATAGCAGCCTTTAATGGCCATCTTATGATTGTGTCTAACATGATAAACCAGACTGAATGCTCGAGAGTGCATCACAGCTTCAGACAAGAAGGTTGTTGAGGAAGGTTTGTCTACTTAGTCAGTATGAGTTGAAGTTAGGAACAGCAAGGGAACAGCCACCGCGTTGGTACTTTTCTACAGACCATCTAATAGCAGTAGAGAGATTGAAGATCTCATCGGCGGGCAGATTCTGGAAAAATGCAAACTTAGCAGGGTTGTTGTCATGGGTGATTTCGACTTTCCCAATATCGAATGGAACCTCCTAAGTGTAGATGGTTTGGACGGAGCCACCTTTGTTAGGTGTGTTCAGGAGGGTTGCCGACGAGGGGAGATGCCATTTTGGATTTGGTGCTCGGCAACTCGCGGTGGTGACAGTGATCATTACTGCCTAAAATTTAGCATAGCCTTGGACAGTGAAAGGAGCATTAACAAGAGAAAATATTTAATTGGGTAAAAGGAAACATGACTCTATCAGACAGGATTTGGGAAGTACAGACTGGGAGCAATTGTTCCACAGAAAGGGCACAGCAGGCATGTGGAGACTATTTAAGGATCAGTTGTTGCGAGTGATGCACAAATTTGTTCCTCTGAGCAGGTAAGAAGGGGTAACATTAAGGAGCCTTGGACGATGAGAACAGAGGAAGTTCTCATCAAAAGGAAGAAGGCAGCTTACAAGGAAGCAAGATCTGGCACAGCTTTAGAGGATTACAGGCTTGCTAGAAAGGAACTCAGAAATGGACTGAGTCAGGAGGTGGCACGAGAAAGGCTTGGAAAGAAGGATTGGGGAGAACCCAAAGGCGTTTTACTCATACGTGAGGAAAAAGAAAATTATCAGGGAGAAGTTAGGGTCGATCAGCGATAGCGGAGGGAATTTGTGCGTGGAATCTGAGTAGATAGAGGAAGTCCTAAATGAGTTTGTTGCTTCGGTTTTCACTAAGGAAAAGGAACTTGTTAAAAATGAAAACTTAGAGGAGCTAAACACAGTCATCGACAGCGCAATTAATACTTGTATTGGTGATTTATTTCTGATATTTTGGTAAGAAGTACACCTGTTTCGTCAGACTTAGAAATGCTCAATCCAGCTACATGTTCAAGTACTATCTTGTTACTGATATGAATTGATTTTGCTCTAGAAGTCCGATATGATCACTTGGTATTATTGGGTGATTTCCTGAATCCTCCTCCATGAAGATAGATTTTAAAAAAATGGTTAGTTTCTTGGCCATTTCCCTGTACCCCAGATCAAGCTATCCTCTCCCGATTACAAATTTCCACATTTGACCATGCTTTTATTTTGTTTCCTTTGAAATATAGATCGTAGACTGATGCAGTCGTTGTGTTCCTGCTTGTCAGCATGCATGTTCTGTTTCTGATTTCATGATCAGTTTCATGGCCTTTCTTTTATGGATCGTTACTTTCTGAGAATACTCAGGTTTCCTCAATATCTGGAATTCTTCAGAAGTCGCTTCCTACGATTAATATATTTTCTAATTTGCTATGTTAACCATCATTGAGTCACTTCCCCTTCCTTTGACGTTTGTATCTGAAATAAATAGATGTATTTTTCAGACTTTGCAATATTTCTGAAAATCTCTTGGTCCTGACCAGATATATTTAGGAACACTGCAGGAAGAAATTGTGGGAGCCCGGGTTGGTTACTTTCTATCATCTTTGGCCAATAAGTGAGGTCCCGGACGATCGGAGGACAGCGAATGCTGAGCCCATATTCAAGAAAGGCTACAAAGAAAATCCTGGGAACTAAAGACCGGTAAACCTAAAATCTAGTAGGTAAGTTACTCAAAAAGATTGTGATAGATAAAATATACATGTATTTGGAATGACAGTGTGTGATACAGAGAAAGATTATAATGGTGCTGGAAAAGCAGAGCAGGTCAGGCAACATCCGAGGAGCAGGAAAATCGATGTTTCAGGCAAAAGCCCTTCATCAAAGCCAGCACGGTTTGTTCATGGCAGACCATGACTCACACATTTGTTGGAGTTCTTTGATGAAGTGACGAGCAACGTTGAGGAGGGAAGGTTGGTATACGTAGTCTAGATGTATTCCAGTAAGGCCTTCAATAAGGTTCCACAAGGTACCCTACTCTGGAAGGTTAGATCACATGGAATTGAGTGGGGGCTGACAAATTAGATACAAAATTGCCTTGATGGTAGGAAGCAAAGTGCAATGCTGGAAGAATGCTTGTTAGACTGGTGGCCTGTGGCTACTAGAATGCCTCACGGAGTGGTGCTGGGACCACTACATATTACATATATCTATGATTTAGATGAGAATGTACAGGCATGATTTGTAAGTTTGAAAATGACACTAAAATAGGCAGCATCATGGAGAGTGAGGAAAGTTATCAGAAATTTCAGAAATTACAGCAGTACTTGATCAGCTGGGGAAGTGTGCTGAGAAATGGCAAATGGATTTTAATATAGATCAGTGTAAGTTCTTGCATTTTAGAAAGTCAAATCAAGGTTGGAGTTTCATGGTGAATGGTTGGGTCCTAAGGAGTGTAGTGGAACAGAGGGACCTTGGAATTCAGGTGCATGGTTCTCTGAAAGTTGATTCAGAGGTTGACAGGGCAGTGAAGAAAGTATTTGGCACACTGGCCTTAATCAGTGTATTTCACTGATTATCAAATTTAGGGAGTTATGTTGCAGTTATGTAGGATGCTGGTGAGGCCACAGTGGTAGCATTATGTTCAATTTTATTCACTTTGCTATAGGAAGGGTGTTATTAAACTGGAAATAGTGCAGAAGAAATTCACAAGGATGTTGCAAACGGCTCAATCGCCTGAGTTATAGGGAGAGGTTGGGCAAGCTAGGAGTTTTTATTTTTGCGTGTATGAGACTGAGGGGGGATCTGGTAGAAGTGTATAAGATCATGGGAAGGATGAACAGAGTGAATGCACTCAATCTATTTTTCCCAGGTTTGGGCAATTACAGACTAGAGGGCATCAGTTTAAGGTCAGAGAGGAACGAATAAAAGGGAACCTGAGGAGCAACTGTTTTACACACAGGGGCTGGTACACATTTGGAATGAGGTGCCAACGGAAGAGGGTTGAGGTGGGTGCATTCACAACATTTAAAAGGCATTTCGATAAATAAACGGACAGGAAAGGAGTAGAAAGACACCAGCAATAGCAGGGAAATGGGGTTAGCTAGGATTGACATTTTGGTCACAATGGACCAGTTTGGGCTGAAGGGCATGCCTCCGTGCTGTTGGACTCTATGACTTTAACAACCATTGCTTATCTCCCACTGAATGTTATATTGCACTTTCCCAATTCACTGAAGCGAACTTGACCCTCTAGCCTCCACTCTTCCATAATGTTTGACCAGAATGTTCAAGCACGGTATGCAGAAACCGGATAAAATGCACCTTATTAATGTCACTATTCCTTAAATGCTGCTTCAGCCCAAGGTTAATAATTCGTCCTTCTGACCACACAACATCAATTCCGAAATAACCTGTCTCTAGTTTGCTTCACAACATAATCGTCAACCTAGCTCATATGCACTTACAGAATTTATTTTTCACAGCCTGAGCGGTCACTTAGTTAATGCAGTTTAGATGCAGTTGAGACCACCCAATAAGACTGCGGTATCCACAATACTTGCCTATCTAATTTCCAGAGCATATGATGCCGATATTTTCTGCTAGGGTTTTGGTTTCGATATATAACACACCAATTTACTTCTCCTTTCTATCTGCAAGCTCTACCTAAACTGATTCTGTGGAATCTGAGGGACAGGTCTGTGTCGTTCTTAGTGATAGATCTGGATAAGACATTCGGTGAGGCTCACCTCGACGCTGAGATGATCTGAAGAAATGTACCACACTACAGGACAAGTAACAATATCCTCCACGCTCTGTCAGGATAAGAGTTAACAGATACTCTCTGCTCCCTCACACGCACTGTATATCTGTTATAGCACCTAACCCCGAACAAGGTTCACACTCTATCTTCAAAGAGGACTCAGGCACTACCAGTCTCACTATCGAATTCGGTAACTTTCTTCCTCAATTTCTCTGTCACCTCCGCAATACCTCCCACACTAACAATACTGTATGGATTCTGAACTGTCGCGTGACTCATTCCAGACTCCTCACAACTCCTCCCACCTACACAGCACGAACAGCTGGGTCACCCATGCCCACTCTCCCTCCCTCCCTTTCTCCCATTCCAGGAGAAACAGCCTGGAATAGGACAGAAAGGGCCAAGTCGGGTAGTGGAATTCCCGATATCCGTTCCCTCATCCCCTCCCTCCTCCATGTGGGAAGGACTTTGAAAGAGCCAAAGAGGACCAGGACGCCTCGTTTGGAGCTTCTTAAACATCCATGTCCCACCAACCGATTAAGGAGCAATGTTCAGTGAAATACAATTCTCACTTTAAACCCACTGGCAGTTCCGACAGCAGTCCTTTCACTTCCAATAAAAAGCACAGATACATCATTGCACAGAAACGCAGACACAAAAATACACAGAAGTATTGCTAAACATCCCAATGTACGAACACACACAATACTTACAAGGAGATAGGCATAGACACACGTATAAACACACAGCGACATATACATCACATACAAATAGACACAAACACAGATAGAAACACAGACTGAAACACAGACAGACAGATGTAAACAAGCAAACATACAGATAGTAAGCACATGGACACACACACGTATATATACACACACATACAGACACACACACATGCACACAGACAGACGCACACACACACACACAGAAGCACATTAAGACACAAATCGATATGTTTTTGATTTGCAAGTGAATCAAGGATTCTCAGGAGAAGGCTGAAGAATGAGGTCGAGGTATGTATAAGAAATTATTGAACAGAATTTCAGACTCGATAGGCTGAATGGCCTCAAACTGCTTATTTCCTTCATGCTCCTGCGGTCTTATGCTATCAGGCATTCTCTTCCTGAGACATCAACAGAGGCTGGGTGTGATACATATTTGATTGTAAAGCGTCAGTGGGAATGTGGGACAGGTTTAGTTTATCGTTATTCCTAATTAATCTGTCCTTATATCTGAAAAGAGGTGGTGATTTCGTGTTCAGTTAATACAGTTTTAAAATAACAGTCCCAGAATGAAATAAGGACGTCCCTTTCACTTTAGTGTTGTGCTACCTGTGGTGTCCTCATCCTCAGGGATCAGTAAAGACTCGGTTATTGAAGATTTACAAGGCTCAGTATGACTGATCGTTACTGGACAGAAGGGTCAGTGTTTATTGGGAACAGGCAGGAAATGGATGGTCAGACACAATCGAATCAGCCATGAGCATTCTGAGTGGTGCAGCCAAATGGACAACTTCTGCCCCACCCCATGTGTTGTTCCCTCAATCCATCCCTCGAGACTGTTACACAGATATACTGCTGCCCCTATCCCATGTGTTGTTCCCTAAATCCACCCCTCGAGGCTGTTTCGGGGTTCTGGACCACCACATTCAGTCAGATATGATCGTTACAATGAGACAGGTGGAGACCATTCTGCCCCTCTAAAGAATTACACAGGAATATAGAATGAATAAATTCAGCTCATTTAGTACACTACATTGTCCAGGAGGAGGCCATTCAACACGCCTGAATGGCTACACAGGAACAGGGAAGCTGTCGCGAACAGGAAATAGAGAAAAAAGACAAATGTTTATTTGCAGGCTGCAAAGCTGTAACTGATGGAGTGCCTCAGAGATCACTGTGGGGTCACCAATGACCAATAATCTGTATCAAAGATCTGGAGGAAGGGGAGGGAATGGCTTGGAGTTCAATTAACTCATAGACCAAGATGGTCATTCAATGTGCCATCAAATGGAGATAGTGAGTCTGCAATGTGATACAGGCAGGAACGTTAGTGAGCAAAACTTCAACAGAAATAACATCAGGTAAGTTGTCTATTTTGGCATGAAGGATGAAACAATGGTGAATAATTTAAATGGAGAGAGATGCAGAACTATTTGAGTCAGGCGTTTTCCATGTTCTTGGGACATGAATCATATTGGGTTGGCACGGTGGCACAGTGGTTAGCACTGCTGCCTCACAGCGCTAGAGACCCAGGTTCAATTGCCGACAGAAGCGACTGACTGTGTGCAGTTTGCACATTCTCCCCGTGACTGCATGGGTTTCTTCCGGGTGTTCCGGTTTCCTCCCACAGTCCAAAGATGTGCAGGTCAGGTGAATTGGCCATGCTAAATTGCCCATAGTGTTTGGTGTAGGGGTATGGGTGTGTGCTAGGTCGGTGTGGACTTGTTGGGCTGAAGGGCCTGTTTACACACTGGAAGTAATCTAAACTTTAAAAAAATATGAAGTCAGTCTGCAAATGCAGCAAGTGAATTGGAAGGTAAGTGGAACGATGCTGTTTTTAGCAAAAGGTATTAGGTTTAATCGCAGGAATGTTTAACTGCACCTGTACAGGCCATTGCTGAGACCACACCTGATGCACTATGTGCAGGTTTGATCCCCTAAACTAAAACGAAAGCATATAATTCTTTTGGAAGATTTTCAAAGAGGTTTCCCTTTGCTCATTACTGATTATGGGGTATAATCAGTTTCGATCTTAGCTGAGAAATAGTATTGAACCATCCATGACTTTCTGAAAAGTGTATCAACTGGATGGCAGTTATCTCTTGTCAGGGAGAATAAAGTTGAGAATAAATTTTAAGAAAAAGACGTATTCTTATTAACACACATACTATGAAGACACCTACCAATATTTACAACTTACATAGTCACATGTCAGCATGTCATCAAATTAAAAATTGTGGGCAATTTTTTTTGCGATTGAAAGGAACGACGCATTTGCATATAATCTATAATCAAGTTTTCCAGAGAATATTCCAGGAGAGCACACATGGCCCAGTTTGGTGTTCAGTTGACATTATTGTATGTTCCAACACAGAGAGGAAGAAAAATATTCCCCGCCTAAGAAGCAGCAGTCAATTGATCGCCCTCTCTTACTTTGTTCCGCCCAATAGCAAAGCGTGAGACCAGAAAATCCCTGCATTATCTTTACCACTTATGAACGATTCCTGGCGAGGATTCATTGGAATCTCTCCACTGTCTGAAACAAAGGAAAATCAGCCAAATCCAACTGTTCCAGAAAGAAATCCCACCACCAGTATATTGTGTGAGAAGAATAACTTCAAAGGCACAATAACCATTGGCACACTTGTTATGAGTTCAAATTTCTGTGTGTCATATTTTTCTAGAAAATGATCTACTCTGAGACTTATATCATTGGCCACATCACTAAACTGATTGCATTTAAGATTGGTGTAACCAGTGGAGGAGTGGGACTGAAAAAGGGAACAGTGACCCTCCAACTTTGGCTGGAACAAATGAGAAATTCTCAAAGGGCTGTTAAAGTGGAAATTCCCTTCCCCAGACAATTGTGATGCTTACATGTCTTCAAATTGTATTTGGTGACATTTGACGGGCAAGTGAATTTAGGAAAAAGGTATACATTCAGAAAAGTGATGCTGAGATCACAATCACCTCACCCATGACCTTTGTGCGTGGTGTAAGGGTGATAAAGTGTATAATGGCCCACTCTTGCTGCTCAGTCCTATGTTCCCATGTTCCTTTCAACCTCTCACATTTCCTGCAAGGAGCAGATGGAGGCTACTTCCTCCACATACCTGGTCCACAGTAACACAGGATCTCATTCATTCCCTCCAGACGGTCACACATGGTTTGGTGTGGGTTGGAAAATGTTATTGGGAAATCGAGGCTTGTTTCGAAAGACGACTCTGGTCTCTTTACAGAGTGCCTCCTCTCTGCAACTTGTGCTTCATTTTTTGGTCGTATTATAGACCCAGATTCCTGTGAATACAGACCCCATACCTCACCCAGAGATGACTCACAAAATACTTTACTCTGTCTAATTGCAACATTCAATAACAAAACATTTTGGAAAATTACAAACATTAACTTTGTCATTCAAGAATATGAGGACATGAGGAACAGGATCAGTAATTCGGACGATCAAGCCATTGTATGCAATCATGGCTGATCGACTGTTGACATTAACTCCTCTTTAATGCCCAATTCTTCACACCACTTTGCTCTCTGACAGGTCAAATATCCATCTACCTCCTCCTTAAATACTTTCAGTGATGTAGCTCCAATAACTCTCTAGCCCAGATAATTCCTGACAGTGATTACCCTCTGTGAGAGGAAAACACTTCCTATACATACACCGTCACCTATTGATATGAACAAGCGGTGAACACAGGGGCCCAGGAAAGAGTGAATGGCGTTGACATCAAGGCAGTATTTGACTGAGAATGGAATCGGGACCACCTACTTACTTGAGCTGTATGGGAATCAGGTGTAACTTCCCACTTGTCTGGGTCTTTCGTAGCACAAAGAAAGATGCATGTGGTCAGTGGCCAACACTCCTCTCAGTTCCGAGACATCTCTGCAGGATATCCTCAGGTTAACCTCCTCTGCACAAACATCTTCAGCTGTTCCGTGAATGTCTTTCCACATCATAAATTCTGCAGTGAGGATGATGACTGAAGATCACACAATGTTCAGAATATGTTGTCCCCCATCAGCTCCTGAACCATTCTGTGTCCATGTGCAGCAAGACCCGGACAGCATTCCGGTTTGTGCTTTTAAAGTGTCGGTAACGTTCATTTAACAGCGCTGCCAGACACTGCACATTTCCACAGTTAAAAGAGGAGCTCATTCAGCATCTCAAGCTGGTTACACACTGATACATGGAAACCATTCCGCCCATGGAAACTACTGAACACGAAGAGGGAGAGTCCATTTAATCCTCCTGCCTGTTCCACAGGAAAAGGGGTTTGGTCAGTACATCGAGCTGTTAAACAGGAACAGGAAGAGCCCAGTCAGACCCTTAAACCTGTTCCATGAGACCTGGAGAAGGCTATTCAGCCCCACGAGCCAGTTATAGAGGAACAGGAGGGAGTCATTGATTGTCCAACGTGACAAACCAATGAAACTGAGACTGGACTGATTGAGGGCTTTATGGCGTTAATCATGGCTCCATTCTTTGCATAACGTGTGCTACTTTAACATAATTTGCTGGCAGTGAGGAGAGAAGATAAATGTTTTTGTCAAGTCTCAAGGAGGCATCTTCCACCTCCGAGAAGTCGCACCCATGTTGTCCCTGCAGGTCAGAAGTTGTTGCGAAGAGTTAACTCCATTATAATAAAGGTATTGTGGCTGCTGACGTTCATTGCAGGATCACACACCAATTGAATTTATTAATTTTGGGAGAATTTATTCAATATTCTGAGCCCCGCCCCCCCCCCCCCCCCCTCTCTCTCTCTCTCTCTGTCTTAATCCAAAAATGGAGTGGGTGCAGTTGGGTGGAACGTTCTCGGAGGCTCTTAAACTATCGAGAATCATGTCACCTGGATGAAACAAAACATGGAATTTATCTCCACATCAGCGCCTGTTTAGAGCATCATGAGTGATTGTACTTCCCCCTTAAGGTTCAATGTAATCACCTTAGTCTGTCACTGAGCTTCACTCACTGCTCATGGTGCCATCATCCCAGGGATTAGACTGGTGAAACATGAGAGAAATCCTATCTACAGTACCGCAAATACTGCGTCAACAACAGTCTCAGGGATGATCGCAATAATCCTTTTCTCTCATTAGACATCGCCATTACTTTCCTGTGCCACAAAAAGCCATTCCTTCTCTATGCACTACGTCTGAAATGAAATTTACAAGTCCCTGTACGTCAGCATCAATAAAGCTAGCACCAGAGATGCCTATGGAGATGTGCATCACTCTCGGGGCGAACTTCAATGAGATTGAATACACACAAATTAGGGGATGATAACCTCTCTGAAGAGAAATGAGCTGTAGGAATACGGGAAACGGGCAGAGGGAGCCATCTTTACTTTTATTCTTCTCTCACAGGACGTCTGCAGCCCTGGACAGTCCAGCATGTTATGCCGATCTTGGACTGAATGGCTGGTTCAGCTGTTCCACAGGACAGTAAAGAGAAAAAACACATTGCTGGTGGTTTGTAGTGTTACAACAGAGGATACATTCTCCTGCTTAATTAAAATCAGAAATAGAGAAAAGATTTATCCCATGCAGTAATATGTGATGATTCTAGAGTTCAAATTCTGGAGTAACACTTAACAACTTTATTTCTTAAAATATAACAGAGAATAATAAACGAACGACTGTTTACAACTCCTTCCTCGAACCTATCTTTAACCTCCCCCCTCCACAATACTAGTCTGATAAGACGGCTAATTAAGATTTACAAAACAAAACTTCTAATCTAAAAACCAGGAAGCTTTCGGTTGTTCTCCATTTTCCTGTCTTCTTTTCTTCTTGGGGATTCTGCTTGACCAGCTACTAATCAATAAAAGGACCTTTAAGAGAGCTATTTTTCAGGCAGCCTTTGCATTCTGGCAGCTTGGTAGTTCTCCTCTCAACTGTTCCAGTTTCCACGGACTTGTACCCCTAAACCATTGGATTGTGTTATTGGCCTTTAAGATTGTCAATATATTAAATTCAAACTTGATTGGAGGTAGGTATTTTGGGGTATAATTTAAATTGTTTTGCTGAATTTGTTTTTTGTCTCGACACAATGAGCGAATTGAGTTGTTCAACCAAAGGTTACATTATATCTCTTTTTTAGAACACTTGGTGCCGTCAGGTAGTTATTGCTGGCTTTTAATTCTGTTAAAGGTACAGTACACCCACATGTTCATCACAGAAGTCACAATGAAACCTGACTAGGGAAGCATGACACATTGAGTTCCCTCAAGGACTTGAGGCAAGCAGATGGGTTAAAATAAGATATGATAATGGTTGCTCTTAAGTTCCACCAATTTCCTTCATGAGATACCAAGAGACTAGTATTCTGTGGATCCAGATTATGTGTCATTGACTGGATCACCATAAACTGTCTTCCCGTATGTGCAGAGAACAAGTTAAGCATCCTCAAGAACAATTGCTTAGTGATGAACACGTAGTTAGAAGGAACTTGAAACTGTTGCATCCGGATTGAACAAAGGCACAAATCATAGCTCATTCAGAAGTTGCACTGAGACTGCGGACGAGACTGGGATACATGATGGTGGTATTGGACAGGATTGGTGAGTGTGGAGGACATGGAGATGTAAATCTGTAAAGGACAAAATGGATTATGGAGTTTGAGAACAGTCTGGTTCCTTCTCGCATATCAGTGAGTAATTTATAAATAGTAGTTTGTTAGTTATAATTTATAAGGAAAGGAATTTTTGTTTGGAACTGTAGACATTGACTTGCACTTTCCAAAATTTATACATCATGAGCAGAAATTCAGATCAACCCAGTTTAGTAGACAAATATAATGACTTACCAGGAACACCAACTATCGCAAGGATGGGACAGTCACCACCTTGAATAATCCAAAGGATATCCTGGATCCGAGATGCTAATGATAACCAAGGCTGGGAAAGCCAGTAAAGACCCGAGGATAAACTTCTGTTCATTGTTGTAACATTCCAGTCTAATGTTCTCAGATTCTGATCCATTGTTGGAACATTCCGGTCTAATGTTCTCAGATTCTGATCCATTGTTGGAACATTCCGGTCTAATGTTCTCAGATTTTGATCCATTGTTGGAACATTACAGTTTAATGTTCTCAGATTCTGATCCATTGTTGCAACATTGCAATCTAATATTCTCAGATTCTGATCCATTGTTGGAACATTCCAATCTAATGTTCTCAGATTCTGATCTCTCCTCCCCCTTTCTCTCGAGCTGCTGATCCCTGTTAGTGCTGTCAGTGATGCTCCTACTCACACTACGGGATAGCATATTGAACAGAGCCCATTTATCTTTCAACGATGGAAACTCTCCACTGGGATAATTAGGATCCACAGAGATTGACATTAATCACAGTCTCTGAACAAATAGCTCCAGTTAAACCCTTTGAATTCAATATTGATTTTCTTAAAATTCAAACGAACGTTCAAAATTTACACATTTGGCATTGGATATGTGTGGGGGGTGAACAGAGCGACGAAATATTTGAGATGGTAGATTGATTGTATGTAATCATTTAATCTGCCTTAGATATGAGAGTAACGTAAAGAAGTTTCTCCGTTTATAAATGGAAACATACAGTCTGTTGCTACTGATCAATGATTAGAATGTCTGTAAAATGTGGAGAGAACTTGTCTAGTCGGACAGGAAAATTTGCCTACGACAACATGAGTGATAACAGACAAATAGCATGGCTATGTTAACAGAGAATATGATGTGACACACAATTCAGATGGTTATTCGAGGATCAGAGAGGGCAGGTGAGGGTCATGCTGTTAATGTTATCGATGTCAATCAACTGTGATTAAGTAAATTTCACTGGATTTCTATTGTAGTGTGATTATGATATTGGGGACATGGCTGCTGAGACTGGAAGGACGGAACATGATATTTCCCAGCCATCAGTATTGAAATGTTACTCTTTATAAATCATTTGAAGATCAAATTCCAGCATACATCTCCAATGAGGAATGAGGAGAGCCAATATTAACCATACGAGCAGAAGACATTGGAGCAGAAATTTGGCCATTCAGCCCATTGAGCCTCACCACCATTCAATGATGGCTGTTAAGCTTCTCAACCCCATTCTCCCGCTTTCTACCTGTAACCCTTGATCCCCTTTACAGTCAAGAACCTATCTGTCTCACTCTTAAATATACTCAATGACCTGGTCTAGACAGCCTTCTGTGTCAGTGAATTCCATAGATTCACCACTGTCTGGCTGAAGAGGTTCGTCCGTATCTCTGTTCTAAAAGGTCTTCTCTTTACTCTGTCCCCTCGGGTCCTAGTCTCTCCTACTATTGGAAATGTCTTCCCAAAATCCACCCAGTTAATTCAGTATGTTGTAAGTTTCAAATAGACCTCCTAACGTCCTCTGAACTCTATCAAATATAGACCCAGAGCCCTCAGATGCTCTTCATATGTTAAGCTTTTCATTCCTGGGACCATTCTCGTGAATCTCCATGGAAAACTCTCCAGGGCCAGTACATCCTTCCTGTGATATAGGGTCCAAAACTGCCCACAATAATACAAATGTGACCTGACCAAAGCCTTATAGAGCCTCAGAAGTACATCTCTGCTTTTATATTCAAACCCTCTTGAAGTAAATGTCATAATTGTATTTGCCTTCATAACTTTTGACAACCTGCAAGTTTACCTTTCGAGACCCTGGACTGGAACTCCATCGGCTTTTTGCACTTTTGATTTCTGAACCTGCTCGTTATGTAGAAAATAGTCCATGCCTGTATTCTTCCTGGCAAAGTGCATGATGTCACACTTGCCCACGTTATACTCCATTTGCCACATCTTTGCTCACTCCCCTAACCTGTATAAATCCTTCAGTAGGAGAATCTGAGGACCATAGATGCTGGGGATCAGAGTCAAAAAGTGTGATGCTAGAAATGCACTGCCAGACAGGCAGCATCCGATGAGCAGGAGATTCGATGTTTCAGGCATAAAGTCTTCATCGGGAACGAGGGGGTTGGGTGGAAGGGGGTGAGAGATAAATGGAAGGGACTGAGGCTGGGAGGAAGGAGCTTGGATAGCGATAGCTAGATGAAGATGGGTGGAGATAGTGATAGGTCAGAATGGAAGGTGGAGTGGATAAATGGGAAGGAAGATGTACAGGTATGACAGTTCAAGAGGGCGTACTAAACTAGAGGGTTAGATCTGCGATAAGGTGGAGGGAGGGAAGATGAGGAAATTGTTGAAATTGCCCTTGATACCGTATAGTTGGAGGGTCCCTCGGTGGAAGATGATGCGTTCTTCCTCCAGACGACTGCTGGCTAGAAATTGGCAGTGGAGGAGGCCAAAAACGTGCATGCCCTTGTTGTAGTGGGAGGGAGAGTTAAAGTATTGAAGGATAGGGAAGTGGGGTTGTTGGGTGTGTGTGTCTGAGAGTGTTACCTGAACCGTTCTGCAAGTTGATGTCCTGTCTCCCCGATAGAGAGGAGATCCGGTGCAATGGACAGAGTAGATGTGGTGTTTGGATGCACAGGATGTTCTTTGCCTGATGTGGAAGGATCCTTTGGGGCCTTGGATGGAGGTGAGGAGGGACTGTTGACACAGGTTTAATACCTCTTGTAGTGGCAAAGAAGGTGCCAGGAGTTGAAGATGTCTGAGGGGGTCGGGGGGACGTGCACCTCACGAGATAGTTGTGAAGGGAATGCTCTCTGCTAATATGGGTGGGAGGGAATTATACCTCTGGTAGTGGGGTCTGATTGTTGGTGGCGGAAATGGCGGACGAAGATGCATTGTGTCCTGTGTTTGGTGGGATGGAAGGCGAGCACCAGAGGGGTTCTATCTTTGTTGTAGTTGGAAGGGTGGAGATCAAGGGCGGAGGTGCGGAAAGTTGCAGAGATGCGCTACAGCACCCTCCTGCAGCAGAACCAGCTCTTCAATGCTACCTGTCCCTCTATCTATCTTGACATTGTTTGAAAACTTAGCCAGAATCCCCTCAGTTCCTTCATGTGAATCATTAATGCATAAAGGGAAAAGTTGTGGTCCCAACACTGAGTCTTGTGGAACACCACTTGTCCCTGGCTGCCATCCTGAGAAGGACTCTTTTATCCCAACTCTCTGATTTTTGTCAGACAGCCTTGCCTCTAACACCATGGGCCCTTATCCTTCTCAATAGCCTCCTGTGTGGCACCTTGTCAAAGGATTCTTGAGGAGCAAGCGGACGACATATATTGTTCTTCTTGGTCTCATCTGCTCGTTACTCCCTCAATGAATTCTGACAGGTTTGTCACGCCTGACCTCCCCTTGATGAAACCATGCTGACTCTGTCCTATTTTACCAAAGACCTCCAAGTATTCAGAAATCCCATTCTTCACGATGGATTCTAGGTTGTTACCCACAACTAAGGTAAGGCTAATCATTCTGTAATTTTCCACTTTCTGTTTAACTCCCTTATTAAACGGTGTGCCTTGTTAGCAATTTTCCAGCCTCTTGGCCCTTTCCTGATTTTAGTCATTCCTGAACGATTACCACTAACACTTGCACTACCTCTTCAGCTATCTCCCTTATAAGGCGGGGATGTAGTCCATCTAGTCCAGGTGATTTATCCACATTCTGGCTATTAAGTTTTCTAGCATGTTCTTCTTGATGATGGCCACCATACTCAGCTCTGCCCTCTCACTCTCTTCAACTTTTGTGAAATTATTCATGTCTTCCACCATGATGACTGATGCAAAGTTCCTTGTTCATTTCTTTGTTTCCCATTACTGTCTCTCCAGCATCATTTTCAAGTGTCCAATATTACTTTTACCTCTCTTTTGCACTCTATATAACTGAAGAACCTCTGACAGTCTCCTTTATATTGCTGGTTCGCTTACCCCCTACATTTAATCTTCTCCCTCCTTAATTTTTTGCCCTCTGTTGGTCTTTATAAGTTGTCGAATTCTCTAGCTTCCCACTGCCCTTCACCACATTATAAGCTTGCTCTTTTGCGTGTATGCAATCCCTGACTTCCCTCGTCAGCCCTAGTTGCCTCATCCTCCCTGTACCATGCCTCTATTCCTCAGCATGACTCTCTGCAGTGTCTCTTGAATTAATCTTGGAATCAGCTGCCATTGCTGTTCCACTATGTTTCCTGCTAGACCCCTCTCCCGGTCAATCCTACCCAGCTTCTCCATTACGCCTCTGTAGTTTCGTTTATTCAGCTGAAATATTGTTTCCTCTAATTCTATCTTCTCTCTCTCTCTCAAATTGCAGAATAAGTGCAACTATATTCTGATCACTGCTTCTGAAGTTTTGCTTCAGCTGAAGCTCCCTTATCTAACCTGCCTCATTAAACCCAGTATCATCTGTTCTCGAGGGGGCTCCACCACAATCTGTTCCAAAATGCCATCTCATAGATATTCCCCTAATTCCTTTTCATGTGAACCATTGCCAATCTGATTGTCCCATTCCACCTGCATATTGAAATCACCTATGGTCACTGTACTTTGCCTTATCTATGCATCTTTTCTCTCTCCTGGTGTATCTTGTTCCCCAGCTCCTGACTACTCATTGGAGCGCTGGAAAAGAATCCAACTGCAGCTGTCTTACCTTTGTGGTTCCTCAATTCTACCCACGCTGATTATACACCATCTGACCTCACGTCCTTTCTTACTATTGATTTAATTTCATTTCTTATTAATAATGCAAATCCACTCCCTCTATCTACCTATCTTTTCGATAGGATATTTGATCCTGAAATATCCTGATCTCCTTGCAGCCACTTCTCCGTAACGTCCATCACCCCATACCTGCTAATTTCAATCTGCACCATAAGCTCACTTCCCCTATTCCTTACGCTGCCTGCATTCAGTTATAACCCATTCAGTCCTGTATTAACTGTCCGGCTTCTCATTGTCATTTATTTGTCCAGTGTGCTTGAAGTTTGATGGCTAAACATTTCCAGATGCTTTATCCTATTTGTGTCTGTGCTGGAGATTTTAATAACCTCTCCTGAGTTTTGTACTCTTACCTCCTCTTTTAATTCCGATTTTCTAATTACACCGTTTAACTGAACCACCACCCCGTACACATACTCCAAATCAGTTTAGAGCTCTGTCTACAGCCCTAGTTAGGATTCACTCGGACTCTGGTTACAGCACGGTTCAGATGAAGGCTGTCCCATCGGAAAAAGTTCTTTCTTCCTCCGTAATAAAATGTGTTTATTATATACAAAATACAGGGCCAAAAATCTTTTCTGTACATACAAATCTATGAAAACTACAAAGAAACAAGATTGTGAAATTAAACTTGTTATATGGCCCTATATAAATTGAAATGTGTATTACAAAAGCATGGAAGTGATGTGCAAACTTTATCAATCATTATTGACCGATAGCTGAGATCCTGATTCCTCTGTCAATAACCCCCTCACTGAGATTCTCTCGCCCTGTTTCTCACACAGTGTCTCGGTGGCTACAAGTTGATGATGGCCCAGAATAGTTAAATTAATCCACCTTCTCCCTGGAACCAATCTATTGATCTTTTGGATTCTGATTGGCTGTCAGCAACTCAGCTCTGTGATGTCATTGGTGATAAATGATCTGGGATGACAGCCAGTGTCAGCATTGTGGTCATAGGGTATGGCACCAGACAAAGGGCTTACAGTCTCTGAGAGTTCCTAAATATTTTTTCTGTTTATTTCTCCTCATGCTGTCTCCTGATCTAACTTCACACTCATCTGACACCCCTTGCTCTCACTCATTCTGTCACGCCGGTTTCTCTTCACTCTGTTTATCTCACTTCACTTGCTTTCTCTCTGTTTATTTTTCTCTCTCCCTTTCAGTCTATCTACGATCATTCTCTTTATTGTCAAGTTGTCAAGTTGGAGAGCTCGTGGACGCATGGTGGGCTGAATGGCCTCCTTCTGTGCTGCATTAATTCTGAATTTCTCTGACCCCAATAAGCACTTTATGTCCCTGGAGAGACAAGCTGGTTCAATGCAGGATAAAGTGGACAATTAACCATTATCTAATCCAGTTTTCTGACATGCAGCTGCATCGAACTATCTGTTGAAACATACAGACTCCTAACATTAAAATCAGCAAACTTCAGACTGCCAGGTCCACTGTGTTCAGGATTTTCTGCCTACTTGTTGTTAGTCTTAGCTGTACTGGTATTAATATCCAATTCCTCCTCAGTCACTGTACCTGTGGACCTACTGCTGTGGTTTCCCACACCCCTCCCGCCCCCCACCCACCGCCGCTACACACTAGTTTAAACCCTCCTAAGGGACAATAGCAAACCTCCCTGCCAGGATATTGCTGCCAGCTCAGGACTATCCTGTCCTTCTTGTGTAGGTCCTGCCGACCTGGGAATCCCAATGGTCAACATACCGGAGGTGTTGCCAGTTCAGCTCCATCCCGTCCTTCATCTAAGTATCCTACCGACTCGGGAATCCCAGTGGTCCACATATCGGAGCTAGCTGTCAGTTCAGCTCCATCCCGGCCTTGTGTAGGTTCTGCCCACCCGGGAATCCCAATGATCCACATATTAGATATTGCTGCCAGTTCAGCTCCATCCCATCCTTCATGTTATATATCCTACCGAACCGGGAATCCCAATGATCCACATATCGGAGATTACTGCCAGTTAAGGTCAATCCCGTCCTTCCTGTTCAGGTCCTACCGACCCGGGAATCGCAATGATCCACATATCAGAAGTGATTCCTCTCCTGACAACTGTTTGGCAATGCATTTAACTGTGCTATCTTCGTATTCCTAACCTCACTCGCACGTGGCATACTCTAGTGTCTCCAGAGTTCAAATATCCTTTCAACACAACTCCAACAAGACCTTTTCTTTAAAGTGGATAGACTTGCGAATAAAAAATCTTAAGTGTGACCTCAGGAAAGTGGAGTCCTCTGAATCAGTCCAATGACCAGAGGATCTGATATCTATCCCCGCCACAAAACCTGTTTGAAAAGGTACAGATATGAACAATATATTTGCAGATGGCCGAGGATAAACAGAAGACTAGAAAATGTCAGAGCAGATGATGTCATTCAGCTTGTTTACTCTGCTTTGCGATTAAATTGGACTTTAGTTATTCTGTTCCTTTCAATGGCAGGATCTTTACCCAGTATCCCCAATGGGTCAGAAAGTGCCCAGTGTCGTTGTGTGCACAGTCCTGCGAAGAGAGTGTCCAGTGCCAGGCAATGGGGTGTGGAGAGTCCCGGGGTGGCACAAGGAAAGGCTGCGTGTAGTGACGATGGACTGCGGGGCTGAAAGGGATGGAATGGGTATTCTGGGACACTGCACAGACGGAAGTGGCCAGGCAAGATTCCTAAACACCCAGGGAACTCACGATGCACGGCTCCTTTTACAAAAACGTTTGCTGCATTTCTCCATCGAACCAAAGCAAAATACTGTAGTTGGTACAAATCTGAAGCAAACACAGAGACATCCTGTGGAGAGACGAAAGAGTTAATGTCCCCAATGTAGTCACGGAAAGAATTTACGAAGTCCACATAACAGGATCCAGAGATTGGAATTGAACCCGAGTCCCTAGCACTTTGAAGCAGCATTGCTGTGCTGCCCAATGATGGATAATTGGGGACAGTATAGTAAGAGACATAGCTACTGTTTTCTGTGTCTGGGCTTGAGAGTCCTGAAGGTTGTGTTGCCTACCTGGTGCTTGGGATTGGGATATATCATCTGGGGTGCAGAAGAACTTGGAGTGGATGGGAAATGGTCCAGTAGTCAGGGTCCATGTCGATTCCAACAGCTGGACAAACAAATGACAGTATGAAGAGTGACGGGTAATACAGGACTAAACTATTATATCAAAATGCATGCAGCATAAGGAATAAGATAAATACGTTTGTGACTCATTCACAAATTGGCAGATACGACATAGTGGGCATCACAGTGACATCGCTGCAAGAGGATCAGGATTGGGAGTTGAATATTCAAGGATATTCAACCTGTCGAAAAAAATAAGCAGGTGGGCAGAGAGATAAAGTTGTTTAATTATTAAGAATGGAATTGAATCAATAATCAATAATAAGAAATGAAGTAAGGTCAGATGGTGTAGAATCTGTGTCGGTAGAATTGAGGAATCAAAAAGGTGAAAAAATCAGTTGGAGTTATGTACAGGGAGCTGGGGTGCAAGATACACCAGGAGCTAGAAAGATCTGTCGGAAAGTCAAAGTCACAGTGATCATGTGGGATTTCATTATGCAGGTGGACTGGGAATTCAGGTTGGTAGTGATTCGCAAGGAAAGGAATTTGTGGAATGTCTAATAGATAGCTTTTTGGAGCAGCGTGTACAGGCGAACGAGATGAAGGAGCTTAAGGTGAAGGAAATGTTAGCAGGCAGTGATTATCATATGATTGAACTTACTCTGCAATTTCAGATGGAGAAGTTCGAATCAGTAGTAACGGTAATACAGCTGAATAAAGGCAATTACAGAGACATGAGTGAGGAGCTGGATATAATTGACTGGGAGACGGGCTCAGCAGGAAAGACAGTGCAATATCAATGGCAGGAGATTTTTGGAGTAATTCAGGATACAGCAGAGATTTATCCTGAGGAAAAAGAGGCATCTCTTCCACTTCCCGCTCCTCTGCCCTTGAGCCCCGCCCCTCAAACCGCCACCAGGACAGAACCCCACTGGTCCTCACCTACCACCCCACCAACCTCCATGTACAGCGTATCATCCGGCGTCATTTCCGCCACCTCCAAACTGACCCCACCACCAGGGATATATTTCCCTCCCCTCCTCTATCAGCGTTCCGTAAAGACCACTCCCTCCGTGACTCCCTCGTCAGGTCCACACCCCCCACCAACCCAACCTTCACTCCCTGCAACTGCAAGAAATGCAAAACCTGCGCCCACACCTCCCCCCTCACTTCCCTCCAAGGCCCCAAGGGATACTTCCATATCCGCCACAAATTCACCTGCACCTCCACACACATCATCTATTGCATCCGCTGCACCCGATGTGGCCTCTTCTATATTTGGGAGACAGGCCAAGTACTTGCGGAACGTTTCAGAGAACACCTCTGGGACACACGGACCAACCAACCCAACCATCCCGTGGCTCAACATTTCAACTCCCCCTCCCACTCCACCAAGGACATTCAGGGCCTTAGACTCCTCCATCGACAGACCATAACAACACGATGGTTGGAGGAAGAGCGCCTCATCGTCCACCTAGGAACCCTCCAACCACAAGGGATGAACTCAGATTTCTCCAGTTTCTTCATTTCCCCTTGTCTCAGTCAAATCCCTCGAACTCAGCACCACCTTCCTAACCTGCAATCTTCTTCCTGGCCTCACCGCCCCCACCCCACTCCGGCCTATCACCCTCACCTTGACCTCCTTCCACCTATCGTATTTCCAACGCAATCACAAAGAATACATCTAAAACAGTGAATGTCCACCTACCTGAATGGAAATGAACTGCTGGAATATGGTATACAGGCAGAGGAAGGGAGCTATCTTTCCTTTTGATCTGCCCTCGCGGGATGTGTGCAGACCTGATCAGGCCAGCATCTTATGCCAATCTTGAAGTAGGTGGCTAGTGCAGCTTTTCCACAGGACATAAAAGAGTAAAACAGAGTGCTGTGGTTTTGCAGTCACACAGAAACCTGACCAGGGAAGGATGACCCACTGCTTTCTCTAATGGGCATGAGGCAAGCCGATATCAACAGATTATTATTCTGAAACTCTAGATTATGAACCAATGATGTGACCTCCATACACTGTCATCCCATCTTTCAGATTCTGTGCAGAGAACAAATTAAACATCACAAATCCAAATGTTTCGCAATGGACACGTGGTAAGAGGGGACTTGAAACAGCTGTATACGGAATTAACAACGGCACAAACGATGGTTTATTCAGGAGTTGCACTGAGGCTGAGGAGGATACTAGATGTCACAATGGTGGTACTGGAAAGGATTGGTGAGAGGGGAGGGTATGGAGATGTAAACTGTGCAGGAGAAAATGAATCAAGGAGGTTGTGAACAGTCTGTTTCATCATCGCATATTGGTGAGCAATTTGTATTGAGTAATTTGCTCGTTATAATTTCTCAGGAATGGAATCTTTGATTGGAAATGAAAACGTTGACTTGCACCTTTCCAAAATTTACATATAATGAGCATCAATTCAGTTCAAGGAGAAAGTGAGGACTACAGAGCTGAAAATGTGTTGCTGGAAAAGCACAGCAGGTCAGGCAGCATCCAAGGAACAGGAGAATCGACGTTTTGGGCATAAGCCTTCTTCAGGAATCTTCAGGATTCCTGAAGAAGGGCTTATGCCCGAAACGTCGATTCTCCTGTTCCTTGGATGCTGCCTGACCTGCTGTGTTTTTCCAGCAACACATTTTCATTAATTCAGTTCAAACCGTTTCACTAGACAGCTCGAGTGACTTACCAGGAGCACCAACTATAGCAAGGATAGGATAGTAACCAGCTTGAATAACCATCAGTACATCTTCAATCCGCGATACTAATGATATCCAAGGCTGGGAAAGCCAGTAAAGACCATAGGATAAACTCCTGTCCATTGTTGGAATATTCCAGTCTACTGCTATCAGTTTCTGATCTCTCCTCACCCTCTCTCTGAAGCTGCGGATCCCTGTTACTGGTGTGGGTGATGCTCCTGATCACACGTTGGGATAAAACACTGAAAGCATTGCCTTATTCATAGAAGAGAGAACTTCTCTAGGGACACATAGGATCCATGGAGACTGACATAATCACAATCGCTGAATAAACAACTCAGTTAATCCCTTTCAATTCAATCCTATTTCATTAAAATTCAAAATAACTTTGAACATTTATGCATTCTGGGTGTGATATGTGAGTGCTACTGAAGGAAGGAATGTTGAAGATGGAAAATTGATTGTGTGCAATCATTCAGTCTGCCTTGGATATGGAAATAATGCCAGAAGTTTAACAGACCATAAACATGCTTCTCTGCTCATACATGGAGAAACAAATCCTGTAACTACAGGTCCGTCATTGCAATGTCAGTAAAACATTGAGAGAACATTTTTCATCCATGATCTGATGGCAAAATGTGCCTGAGACAATGTGGTTTTGTAACAAACAAACGGCATGGATATGCTGACGGGGAATTGTACGTGACAAACACAATTCAGATTGTTATTCCAGAATCAGAGAGGGCAGGTGTCGGTCATGTTGTTGATGTTGTCGATGCTAAGGAACTGTGATGGAGTATCATTTACTGGACTTCATTTACATTGTGATTATGACATTGGGGAAAAGAGAGAAGATGGCAAGAACTCGGGGACATGACTGTTCAGTCTGGGCGGAAGGACAGTGATGTTCCCCAATCACTAGCATTGGAACGTTACTCTTTATAACTCATATAAACAACAGATTCAAGGGTACATCTACAATGAGGAATTAGGAGAGACAATATTAATGAAATGCATTTATGCAATACAAAATACAGGGAAAAGTGATTTTTATGTACAGACGGAAATATGCAAACTACAAAGAGATACGGTTGTTAAAATGCACTCCTGATATGGAGCTATATAAATTGAAATGTGGATTACAAAACTATGAAAGTGGTGTGTGATATTTATCAATCATTATTTAATCCACAGCTGAGATCCTGATTTCCCCTCTGTCAGTGTAATAGAAAAGAAACAAACTTAACATTTTCTGTGAAACCTGAAAGAGAATGCTATGCTAATTCTAAAACTTTTCTGAACGTTGCAAACACTTTGCTGAATTATGCAGTCCAAGAGACAGCTTGTCTTTGCTGAACTTTGTATACATTCAACCTGACCTGGCGAGCAGGCGAATTCAGCAGAAAAGCAAAGGAAAACATAAAGACAGTTACGTCCACGGCAAGGAAGTGAGAAAATAAGAACTTGAATGTTTCCCAGCCCATGTCCTTGAATGTGTGATAAGAAGAGCATAAAAGGAATACGTTAATTATGTTCAGGGCCCTTACACAAGGTGTGTTTGCCAAGTGTATTGGCTCCCTGCAGTCGTTAAAAATAAAGCTTTTCCTTTGCTCTTGCTCACATCTAAGTCCAGTCAGATTAATTTCCACGACAGTCAGCGATCCACCTGACTGAGATTCTCTGGACCAGTCTCTCACACAATGGGGGTTGTTATCATTTCCTGCTGTTTTTTGCATAGTCTATTTTTAAAAATGCACGTTCTCTATGATACTAATCTATTGGCCGAATGGATTTTGTCAGCTGTCAGTAACCTAGCTCTGTGACATTATTGGGAATAAGTGATCTGGGATGACAGCCAGTATCAGCATACTGCTCACAGTGTATGACACCCAAACAAAGGGTTTGCAGTCCAGAGGAATTTCTAAATAAATCTTCTTACTTCTGTCTGTCCATATCTATCCATCTCATTACAGCCTTGGTTCAAACATCGAAAAAGGAGCTGAATTCCAGCCTTTGACATCAAGGCGACATTATTTCAAATGTGGCATCATGGAACCCGAGCAAAAAGGGCATTGCGGGCAAATACTCCATTATTGGTGTCATACCTGACAGGTAGGAAGATGGTCATTGTTGTTGGCGGTCAGTCATCTCTGCTCCAAAACATTTCTGCAGCAGTCCCTCAGGATAATGTGAATGTAGTTTTGCTCGCTGAGCTGGAAGTTTCAATAGCAGACGTTTCATCACCATACTAGGTAACACCTTCAGTGACTCTTCAGATAAAGCCTAGATCCAAGCATCTCCAGCTGCTTCATCAATGACCTTCCCTCCATCATAAGTCAGACGTGGGGATATTTGACAATGACTGCACAATGTTCAGCACCATTCACAAATGCTCAGATATGGAAGTAGTCCATGCCCAAATGCAACAAGATCTGGACCCTCACCAGGCTTGGGCTGATAAGTGGAAAGTAACATTCATACCACACAGATGCCAGACAATGACCATCACCAATAAGAAACAATATAACAATTTGGTATTCAGCAGCATTATCATCACTAAATTCCCCACTATCAATATCCTGGGGGTTATCATTGACCAGACACTCAACTTGACTCGCCACATAAATATAAGAGCAGATCAGAGGCTAGGAATACTGTGCGAGTAACTCACCTCCTGACTTACCAAAGCTTGTCGATCATCTACAAGGCACAAGTCAGGAATGAGATGGAATTCTTCCACTTGCCTGCATGAGTGCCGCCCCAACAACACCAAGAAGCTTGACACCATCCTGGACAAAACATTCTATTTGATTGGCATCACAGCCACAAGCATTCACTCCCTCCACCAACGCCTCTCAGTAGTGGAAGTGTGTACTATCTACTGGACACACTGCAGAAATTCCCCAAAGATCCTCAGACAGCACCTTCCAATCCCACGAACACTTACGTCTAGAATGACAAGGGCTGCAGACTTATGGGAATACCACCACCTACAAATTCCCTTGCAAACTAGTCAACATCCTGATGTGGAAATATATCGCCGTTCCTTCACTATTGCTGGGAGAAAAAAACCCCCTGGAATTCCCTCCTTAATAGCATTGCGGGTCAACACACAGCAGGTGGACTGCAGCGGTTCAAGAAGGCAGCTCAGTACCACTTTCTCAAGGGGGCAACGAGGGACTGACAAGAAATTGTGGGCCCATCAAGCATTGCCCGCATCCAAAAAAAGATTTTTAAACAATAGTTCCAAGTTGAGCTTCTCGAAGGGACAGGTTATCTGATTTGAACATGAACAGGAAAGCAGTGTTTCTTATACGGAACATTGTAGACTTTTTGTTATTAGAAGGGTGTTCAGTGTTCGATGACTTATTGTTGCTGTGTGCTGAGATAAATTGCATATGTTTTGTTTAATTCAACAACAATGGCGAAACAGGATCGGTCCTTCGAAAATACCAGATTGAAAATGACAATCATCGGAGAGACAATGTACTCCCGCCAGATGAGACTCACAGATCGCTGTGTATATTCAACGTTTAACGGACTACGGGCTGACACTGAATCCTCCAACCATCCATAATACAGGCGTTACCATTGAACAGAACGTGAAGTAAAATCAACATATAAATACAAGGGTTACAAAAGCAGGTCAGAGACTTACAATTCTGCACTGAATAATAGACCCTACTACCTAAAGAGCATGAAATATAGTAATAGGTTTAGGCCATTCGGCCCATTCCTTCACTCTGAAACTGCCATTTTGTCATTGTCTTTATGACTAGTGGAACTATCTTCTACACACTGACTGTATCAATATTTGCAGTGATCAATCAGTTTCTATCGGATACCTCACCTCCCATTCTTCTAAATTTCATCGAGTACTCACACTGCCGTGCATATGACAAATCACCATCCCCAGGATGGATCACCTCCAACACCAGCTGATCTTTTCATAGAGATAGTGCCCTAAACAACTCCCAATATTCGAAATGCCGTCTGAATATTGCCCATTACATTCTCAGCATTATGTCTCCTCTCTTGTATTCTAGATCCCTTGAAATGAATGCTAACATTGCATTTGCTTTCCTAACTGTCAACCGAACCTGCACATTAACCATAAGAGAGGATGAGTGCTTCAAAATCCTTTTGTGCTTCAGATTCAATGGATCCTATTAGAACATAGTGTCTGCCTCTATTCCGCCAATCAAAGTGCATAATCTCACACGATCCCATATTGTGTTCCATCAGCCACGTGTTTGCCCACAGCCCTAAACTGTCCAAGCTTTAATGCAGCCTCCCCACTACATGAATATCGCCTGCCCATCCAACCATCACTGTATCATCTCCAAACTTAGCAAAACTGCCCTCAGGTCCTTTGTTCAGGTGGTTCATGTAAATGGGACTTCCTGACTCCCTAAGGACTGTCCACCATTGAAAAGACGGAGCACTCAAGGTGGTTGACTCCATTTAGGTTAAAGCAGTAGCTTGACTGGAATTAATCCTGTAAAATCTTCACTCCCTGCACCACTGACACCCAGTAGGAGCACACCCTGCCCCGTTTTGTTGTGAATTTACCCCGTTATGGTGACAAAGGACTTGATGGCGCACAATCCCAATCTAATGACGCCACTCTGTCTCAACACAAACTGTGTGTTGATCATAACAACCAATGTCACTGTGTGTTGATGATGATGGAGAGAGCTGGGGGAGAGAATGTCTATGATGAATGACTGTGTGACTGCCAACGTGAAACCTGCCCTGACAGCCTCGGATGTAACTGTGTCCGCTGTCACCACTGCAGACATGATCAGTTTTCCTGCAGGTCAAATCAAGGAAAGTGACAGACCTGCAGAGTGTTCCTGGCTGAGCACTCAGATGCTATGAGGACTAACTAGCAGAGGTATTTAAAAACAACTTCAACTTCTCCCTCCTGAAGCCGAAATCCCAACCCACTTCAAGAAGGCCACCATCATCCTTGTAAGTGAGAAATCACATGCAACGTTCCTTAATGACTACCACACAGTGGCTCTCACTTCAATAAACATGAAGTGCTTTGAGACGCTGGTTATGGCCCACACCACCTTCAGTGTCCCAGCCTGACCTGCTGTCCTATAATGTGCCGACTGATGTAACGGGTCCACAACGGATGCCATACACCTGCCCTCATCCATGGAACATCTGGACAACAACGATGCCTACACCAGACTCCTGGTCATTGACTACAGCTCCACCTTCAACATCATTATCTCCTCCAGACTTATCTCAATACTCTGTGACCTTGATCACGGCTCCACCCTCTGCAACTGGATACCCTGGTTTGTGACACACAGACCACAATCTGTGAAGATAGGTATCTGCACATTCTCCACAATAAAACTCAACACTGGAACTCCTGGAGGATGTGTTCTCAGCCCCTATTGTGCGCTCCGTGCACCCACAGCAGTGTCCTCAGCCCCCTACTGTACTCCCTGTATATCCACAGCTGTGCCCCCAGGCCCCTACTGTACTCCTTGTACACACATGGCTGTGCCCTCAGCCCTCTACTGTACTCCCTCTACACCCACGGCTGTGCTCTCAGCCTCCTACTGTACTCCCTGTACTCCCATGGTTGTGTCCTCAGCCCCCTACTGTACTCCCTGCACTCCCATTGCTGTGGCCTCATCCCCATACCCTACTCCCTCTACTCCCAAGGTTGTGTCCTCAGCCCCATACCCTCCTCCCTCTACTCCCATATCTCTGTCTTCACCCCCTATTGTATGCCCTGTTCACACGCGGCTGTGTTGTCAAATTCCAAACAACGCCAGCGACAAGTTCGCTGATAAAATCACCAAATCAGGAGGGATATCAGACAACGATGAGTCAGAATACAGAAAGCAGATTGAGGGCTTAGTGGCATGGTGTAATGATAATAACCTCTCTCTCAAATTCGGCAATAGTAAGGAACTGATCATTGAGTTCAGAAAGAAAGGAGAGGAACACACCGTCATCTACATAAATGGTTGAGGAAGTGCAGAGCATCAACTCCCTCGGAGTGACGATAACTGACAACCTACCCTGGTCTTCTTGCATAGGTGTGACAGTCAAGAACGTTCAATAACGCCTCTTCTTCCTCAGGAGGCTCAGGAAATTCAGCATGTACTACTTCGACAGATACACCATTGAGAGCATACTATCTGGGTGCGTCACGGCTTCATACAGCAACGCTCTGCCCAGGACCGCAAGAAACTACAGAAGGTTAGGTGCACAGCCAATCTCCCAACCATTGACTCTATTTACACGGCTCATTGCCACAGAAAGGCTGCCAACATCTAGAACAAAGGACATAGAACATAGAACAGTACAACACAGAACAGGCCCTTCAGCCCACGATGTTGTGCCGACCATTGATCCGTTTCCACAACTGCTGCTGGCAACGCATTCCATGCTCTCGCAACTCTCTGTGTAAAGATCCCGCCTCTGACATTCCCTCTATACTTTCCTCCAACCAGCTTAAAACTATGACCCCTCGTGTTAGCCATCTCTGCCCTGGGAAATAGTCTCTGGCTATCGACTCTATCTATGCCTCTCATCATCTTGTATAATCAGTCAGGACCCATCTCCTCCTCCTTTTTTCCAATGAAAAAAGTCCGAGCTCAGTCAACCTCTCTTCATAAGATAAGCCCTCCAATCCAGGCAGCATCCTGGTAAACCTCCTCTGAACCCTCTCCAAAGCATCCACATCTTTCCTATAATAGGGCGACCAGAACTGGACGCAGTATTCCAAGTGCGGTATCACCAGGGTTTTATAGAGCTGCAACAAGATTTCAGGACTCTTAAGCTCAATCCCCCTGTTAACTAAAGCCAAACACCTTATGATTTCTAAACAGCCCTGTCCACTTCGGTGGCCATGTTAAGGGATCTATGTACCTGTCACCAACATCCCTCTGTTCCTCCACACTGCCAAGAATCCTATCCTTAATCCTGTACTCAGTTTTCAAATTCGACTTTCCAAAATGCATCACCTCGCATTTATCCAGGTTGAACTCCATCTGTCACCTCTTAGCTCATCTCTGCATCCTGTCAATGTCCAGCTGCAGCCTAGAACAGCCCTGTATACTGTCAACGACACCTCCAACCTTTGTGTCATCTGCAAACTTGCTGACCCATCCTTCAATCCCTTCATCCAAGTCATTAATAAAAATTACAAACAGTAGAGGCCCAAGGAGAAAACCCTGTGGAACACCAATCACCACTGAAGTCCTGGCAGAATATTTTCTTTCTATTACCACTCGCTGTTTTCTGTTGGCTAACCAATTCTGTATCCAGACAGCTAAGTTCCCCTGTATCCCATTCCATAGGACCTTCTGAATGAGCCTACCATGGGGAACCTTATCAAATGCCTTACTGAAGTCGATATACACCACATCCACAGCTCGACCCTCATCAACGTTTCTAGTCACATCCTCAAAGAACTCGATAAGGTTTCTCAGGCATGACCTGCCCCTCACAAAGCCGTGTGGACTTCATTTAATCAAACCATGCTCTTCCAGATGGTCATAAATCCTGTCCCTCAGAATCCTTTCTAACACCTTGCAGACGACAGACGTGAGACTTACTGGTCCATAATTGCCGGGGATTTCACTATTTCCTTTCTTGAAGAGAGGAATTACATTAGCCTCCCTCCAGTCCTCAGGTACGACTCCGGTGGAGAGTGAGGATGCAAAGATCTTCGCAAGTGGCGAAGCAATTGGATTTCTCGTTTCCCAAAGCAGCCGAGGACAAATCTGGTCCGGGCCTGGCTAGTTGTCAATCTTAATGTTTCATAAAATTTTCAGCACATCAGCTTTCTCTATCTCTATCCATTCCAGCAAGCACACCTGCTCTTCAAAGGTTTCATTCACTACAAAGTTCGTTTCTTTTGTAAAGACAGAAGCAAAAAAACACATTTAGGGCGTCCCCTACCTCCTAAGACTCCACACAGAATTCCCTATGCTATCCCTGATCGGCGCTACTCTTTCTTTGACCATTCTCTTATTCCACACATAAGTGTAAAATGCCTTTGTGTTCTCCCTAATCCATTCTGCCTACCTTTCTCGTGCCGCCTCCTGGCTCTCCTCAGACCATTTTTGAGCTCCTTCCTCGCCTGCCTGTAATCCTCCAGAGCTGAGCTTGACCCTAGCTTCCTCCACCTTATGTAAGCTACCTTCTTCCTTTCGTCGAGAACCTCCACTGCTATCACAGATTACTGAGGGAAGCGAGACAGGAAATAGCTCGGGCATTAACAAATATCTTTGCAGCATCCTTGAACACAACCGAGGTCCCGGAGGACGGGAAACTTGTTGTTTAAGAAGGGTAGCATGAATAATCCAGTTAATTATGGACCAGTGAGCCTGTAGTCAAGGGTAGGGGAGCTGCTCGAGAAGATGCTGAGGAATAGGGTCTTTTCTCATTTGAATGAAAATGGTCTTATCAGTGATAGGCAAGATGGTTATGTGCAGGGAAGGTCATGTCTTACTAAATTAATAGCATTCTTTGAGGAAGTGACAAAGTTGATTGATGAGGGAGGGACTGTAGATGTCATGTACATGGACTTCAGGAGGGCGTTTGGTAAGTTTTTCCATGGTCGGGTTATGAAGAAAATGAAGTCACATGGTGATCAGGGTGTGCTAGCTACATGGATAAAGAACTGTCTGGGCAACAGGGTACAGAGCGTAGTAGAGGAAGGCAGTTTCTCAAAATGGAGAACTGTGACCAGTGGTGCTCCATTTAAGATGTTTCCAGAAAGATACATGAATGGGCAGGGAGCAAATGGATACAGACCCTTAGAAAATTGACGACTGATTTAGAAAGGTGATCTGGATCAGCGCAGGATTTGACCGACGAATGGCCTGTTGTACTGGAATGTTCTTAGTTCGAACATTACCAAAGACCCATCACATGCCTGGAAAGATCTCCCACAACATCTTCCATCAGGCTAAAAGATAAGAAGCTTGAAAACTCAGAGCAGCTGGTTCAGTAACGGCTTCTTCCTGGCGGTTATTAAACTGATGAATGGACACTCTAATCTCAGATAATGCTGATCTTGTACATGTTGATCTCACCTAGCGCATGCTCTATGCAGCGTAACCTATATGCCTCTCAGACATGTTTTACAACCATTGTTCTGTACAATCTTGTTTACTTTGATCTGCCTGGACATCTTGGTCCAGGTCAAAATAAATCCTCACCTCCACCACCCCCCCACGTCCCTCCAGTGCTCACTCCTAGCTCTCTCCGGTCCTCACCCCCAGCTTTTCCCATACTCCCCAGTTCCCTGTGACCCCATCCCCAGCTCCCCGTGTCCTTTGTCTCTTACTGTGTCTCTCTCCCTGTCTGTTTCCCTCTGTTTTCCTTTTCCCTGCCTTCCGTTTCTTTCCCTGAACTTATTATCTTCCCTGATCCCTGTCCATGTGACGGTTTGTTTCCTTGTTTTGTTTCCGTTCTCTCTTTGACTGACTGTCCATCTGTTTCCCTCGCTGTGTTCTCTCTCTCCTTCCCTTCGTGTCTGTCTCTTTCTCCCTCGTTGTGTTGGTGATGGCTTCTCTAGTCGTTTGAAGCAGGTGATGGCTCATTGGTTCGATGCTGGCAATGCAATTAACTCAACTGGGTTTTGATATCGAAGACATAATTTAAAATCATCGGTTAAATTTCAATTGTTGCCAAAACAGCACCCAGAACATGGGTATCCATTTAACAGCCAATTGATACATCTAACTATTTTCGAACAACCCGTCTCCCAATGTTCCGTACACTGGCAACTGAAAACATTCTAGTCACATGCATAATGGCCTGACATGGTAACTGCTCTGCCCAGGACCACAAGAAACTACAGACAGTTGTGTGCCCAGCCCAGCCCATCACGGAAGACCACCTTCCGTCATTTATACAAGTCATTGTCGCAGAAAGGCTGGCAACATCAAAGATCTCTCCCAAACCGGTAATGATCTCCTACAACCTCTTCCAACAGGGATGAGGCACAGAGGCTTGAAAACATGGACCAGCATGCTCAAGAACACTTCCTTCCCTACTATAATTAGACTGACGAATAGACATCTCTAACTTTTCAAATAATATTAATCTTGCTCATGTCGATTTTGCTTTGCTCACCTCTTGTGAAGCTGTAACCATGTATGCCTCACTCTGTGTAAGTACCCCACGATCTCTGTTTTCTTGTTTGCTATCATGTGCCTGCACTACTTGCAAAACAAACCTTTCCATTGTACATTTCACTAAAATAAATCAAATCAAATCAGATCAATCACGTGCACTTCATTGGCTCAAGGTCTTCTCAAGGGCAACTGTGAAAGTGAACGAATGCTGGCCCAGTCAGCGACACCCATATCGCATTAACAAATGTAAGAAGATGAGCACAGTCAGGGAATACTGACAGGGGGAATCAAATCTCTTAAAACATGATCTTAGACAAATACAGATTTCTCTCGCTATCTGAAAGAAACCGTTCACTAGCTGATATAGTGTAAAGTGCAGTAGCACTAATGTGTATGGGAAAAGCTTCGCCTTTCTTCGTAAAAGTGAAAATTCTCCACTGATTTGTTTTGGTTAGCGAAACAAGGCCGTAATGTAGATCATTCGGAAAGAGAAGTGGCGAAAAGCGAACTTTTGAAAAGCGGGGAATACCTGTATGTACATGGGCGTGATATTCAGGAAGATGGGAATGGCGAAAAATAAATGAGGTGATTCTCACATTTTATTTCCAGCCCAGCTAATTATCTTTCTCTTTGCTTCCTCTTTTTCTTCTATATCCCTCTTTATCCATTGATTCCTCCTTCCCTTCAAAGCAAACTTCCCTGTCAACCGTATTAATCACACTCTTTTCCAGCTGCTTTCAGTTCAGGAAAGCTCCCCCGCACTTTCTGTTCGTTTCTTTGCATTGCCTTGTATAATTTCAGGTTTTCGGCATCTTCCTTTAATTGACTTCACCTTCAATTTTGTTATTTCGTGGGATGTTGGCATTTCTGCCAAGGGCAGCATTTGTTGACCATTGCTATTTGCCCTGATTCTGAGGCCATTCCACAAGCCAATATAAAATAAAGCACATTGTCATGGGTGTGAAGTCTCACTTAACCCAGACCAGGTAATAACATTAGTTTTCTTTACCGAAGGTGATCAGTGAAACAGGAAGGCTTTCAGACAAAATATTGCTTTTATGGTTGTCTTTTTGAAATTCACTTTTATTCCATTTCTTATCAGTTTTATTGAAATTCTGTCATCAGCTGTGGTGGAATTGAAACAAATCACTTGAAACAATATCTTTCGTTTGATAAGCTTTGCTTCTGAATTACATCCAGCGACATTCCTATATTCATATATTGTCCTAATCATGAAGTAACTTCCGAGACAAGAGCAATTTTATGTTTGAAATATTTGTAATCGGAAAAGTGGTCAGAAGAGAGCTTGAAACATTAAGTCTTAATTTTACCAACGTGTAGGCAATGGATTGTTCAGCAACAGCACTGGCGCAGAGATGGAAATTGGGGATATTAGGAGCTGGTAGTGAAAAGGTTTGGCGACAGAGAGAACAGAAGACATAAATCAGTTCAGGACAAAAAGGGATCTCGAGGTTTGGCACAGTTTTGTTCTCAGATGTTTGTGAGGGAGTGGTCTGCAATTCATAGATAATTAATGGAGACTGCAATTGAAACTGTAGACAGTGGTTTCTTTCTCTGACAAATATAGATAACAGAAATTGCAACGAAGTTCAAACTTGTTTGCGGGATTAATGAATGGACAGAGGTAGAGAACACCAACAATAGCGATAATAGGTTAGTAGCACACCCTCCACCCCGCCCAGAATAATCATCAGCACTGCTGATATCCGATATGGTAGAAATTCCCAACAGGGAGAAATCTTGAAAAGACTCAAGAAAAACCTCCTCTCCATTGTTGTAATGTTCCAGTCCGCTATTCTCAGATTCAGATCTGTCCTCTCTCTGTCTACGCAGCTGTTGATCTCTGCTACTGTTGGAATTGATGCATTTGCTACTACAGGGGATAGCGCACTGAATGAAGCCCTTCACCAATAGGACAGGGAAACCTTCCAGTGACACAGTTACATTGCATGGAGACTGACATTAATCATAGTCACTGAGCAACCAGTCCCAGCTTTCAATCCAGCACATTCTGTTCACAATATGACTGGACTGGACTACATGTTGACATTGCTGGCTATTGGTCAAATCTCCCATCACCAATTGCTCTAGTGAAGTCAGTTGTGTGGGAGAATGATGGATGTTATCTTTTCGTAGGTTTGATGATTCTGCTCTGTTATCCGTTTACTATGCTGTAACCATGTCTCCCCAAATCCCTCCACCCCCAAAAGAAACACAATCAGGATGTTGTTACTGTGCTGTTCTCTTCTCCACGGGAACAAACGCCAGCCAACACACTGTCACTGGGCACATTTGCCCTGAATATTGACAGGAAGTGTGGATTTCTCTGAATGTTCCTCTCATTGCTCTAATAAAAGCAACTTTGGAACTTCTTTAGGGAATATGCTTCAGTAATTTATTTAGACAAATTGACAAATTTCTAAATGCAGTTTTATTTGCTGTAAAACCGTATTTGTTTATGCATTTTGGCCTCAGTCCAAAACCAAAAGTGATAATTACAATGAACTTATTCATTAAGACGTATGAATTAATGAGTCAGCTTCGAATGAACATGACATTGGCTGGGAGATGGGACAGAATGGGGATAGTGGCTGTGGAGACTGCATGGGGAGTACAATGATATGCCCCAGTCATCATCACTCTTTCTACCAGACAGAATTAAATCTAATGCACAACAAGGAAACCTCCAACATGTGGGAGATGCAACGCTGAATGACAAAGTGAATTTTAAATGTGATAAAGTGAACTATATTTTATATACACACCATTTAATCATTGGGAATACAGATTGATTAGGATCACTGGACCAGAACATTAACTTTGATTTCTCTTCACAGATACTGACAGACCTGCTGAGCTTGCCCTCTAAGTACTGTTTTTTTTTGTTTGAGTTTGATCGTATTGTCCATATCTGGCAGGATACTTAAAATTAAAAGCAGACACTAATAATAAAAGGTGGAGGGCTATGGGGACAGTACAGGAGACAAAAAGGAGAGATATAGTCGTTCCAAGCTGGAAGAGACAATGGGCAGAGCTTCCCCCACTTTTGCTGTAAATAATTCTGTGTTATGTAATCAAAGCCTTTGGAGAGGGGGTAGACAAGCCGGTTCAACGAAGGACACAGAGTGTTCCACCATCAATAATTTATTCCTGTTATCTCATGAAATTTCAGCTGCCTCTGAAATGTCTTTTCAAACAAAGTGGCGTTCCTGAGATTTACAGGATATTCAGAAAAATATTATTTTTCCTTTGAATCTTAAAGAAGAAACCGATTTCGGACGTAACACAGGTGTCACAGACACACCAACGATAATAGGAAAAGGAAAGGACTACATTGTCCATATATAACCAAATTCAGCACGTAACTCTGTCAAGAAAATGAAATATAGTGATACGGAAACATGAAATACAAATAAAAAATGATGGAAAAGCGCAACAGATGAGGAAGCATCTGCAGAGAGAAACAAAGTTAACATATCGAATATGATGTGACACTGTTCTGAAAAAGTCACATTGGAATCAAAGGTTAATTCTGTGTATCTCTGCTCAGAGAGTGCCAGACCAGCTGAGTTTCCCTCTATCGATTTTTTTCTTTCTGAACAGT
Organism: Chiloscyllium plagiosum; assembly: GCF_037043375.1. Classification (NCBI taxonomy): domain Eukaryota; kingdom Metazoa; phylum Chordata; class Chondrichthyes; order Orectolobiformes; family Hemiscylliidae; genus Chiloscyllium; species Chiloscyllium plagiosum. The sequence continues at coordinate 48,122,180 of NW_028270176.1, forward strand.
GACAAATTGATTGATGTGAACGATACAAACAAAGCTGCTATCAGAGTAGAATCTCGAGTAATTTGTAATCAAAAGAGAAAATGCTGGAAAATCTCAGCAGGTCTGGCAGCATCTGTAAGGAGAGAAAAGAGCTGACGTTTCGAGTCTAGCTGCCTCTGTGCAGAGAAATCAGAATTAAAGTTTCTAGTTCAGTGGCCCTTCCTCAGAACGGATGGTAGCCCTGAAAGTGTTGATTTATAGACAGAAGAGACTGAATAGCTGTTAATGGAGACTGTTAGTAGCTTAAAATAAGCGGTGAGTAATGGAATGCTAAGTGACTACTCGGCCTGGTGGTATGGGTAGGAGGCATTGATGATTCAGTCCCTAAAATTATTGAATACTATTTTGAGTCAGAATGGCTGCAAGTTCCGCTCGTGGAAAATGAGGTGTTGTTCTTCCAGATTGCGTTGAAATGTCCTGGAACACTGCAAGCAAGCCTGACGCAGAGATATTGGCCAGGGAACAGGATGGGGTATTAAACTGGCAGGCAACTGGAAACTCAGGGTCTTTTGCATAGGTACAGCTTGGATATTCTGTGAAGTGTTCACCCAGTCTACCTTTAGTTTCCCCAATGTAGAGCAGACCACAATGTGAGCAGCGAATGTGGTAGACTGGATTGTGAGAAATGTTGATAGGATGCTGCTTCATCTGGGAGGTATATTTGGGCCCTTGGATAGTGAGGAGAGAGGAGGTAAATGGGAAAGTGTAACACCTCCTGCAGGAGAAAATGAGGTTGACCTGTGGTGGGGGGTGGGGGAGGTGGGGAGAGGTGTTGGCAGTGAATAACGAGCGGACCAGGGTGTCCTGGAGGAAATGGTCACTTCAGAAGGCGGAGAAGGGAGAGGAGGCAAATATGTGTATGGTGGTGGCATCTCGCTGGAGGTGGGGAAATTCAGACTGATGATTTTCTGCATATGAATGCTGGTGGAATAGTAGGTAAGGACAAGGGGAACTATTAACGCTGTTGCAGGAGGGAGGAGAGAGGGTGAGGGTAGAAGTGCAGGAGGTGGGTCAGAACTGGTTGAGGTCCCTGTCGCCAACAGTGCTGGGGAATTCTCGGTTGAGGACGAAGGTTGAGGAAAGATGTGAAGAGATATCATCAATGGAAGAGTATGTAGCAGCAGAAGGGGTATTGCAAGAGAAGTAGGAGTGCAAAAAAAGAGTAAGAAGGCGGAGGAAGAATGGCTAATGAAGTATTAGTGATTGGGAAAAACTTGCTTTAGCAAGTGTGAGGTTGGGTGAAATACATCACTGTTCAGAAAAATTGGGACCTGGTTCCATTTAAAATTAAGATTTGATGTACTTCATTTTCTATCACTCGATTCTTGCTCGGATTGCACATTCACTCTGTATTTCTGCATCTCCATCAAATGCAGCTGACATATTTTTTTCCTCCTGGTGTGGTGTCTCAACATTTTTGATTTTGTTTCACAGTATGTATTTGCTTCCAATTCAAGGTAGACATGAGCATATGGTTTGATCTCCTGCTGTTTATCCAGAGCGTAGAAGTTAATTGAGTGTTTATCCTCATCACATTCACTGATTCAAGCAATGAGTCAGTGTCCATCCTGCAGGTGAAAAACTTCAGCTCCTACTATTGATAAAAAGAACAGCGCCACACAAATGGCTAATATTCCAGTGCAATTTGCCAGACCCTAGTTCGTCTTAAATTAGGTACAGAATTTATGAATAAGACATGCTGAGGGGTAGAGTGTAAAAGGTGAATTCAACTCTGTGTCGAAAATGCTATTAGCAGCTTCCTCACAATAGGTGTTAACTACATCACTTTGTAAATTCCCCAAAATAAGAACAGCAAGAGACTGGAATTCTTAATTCCTCTTCTGTGAATAACATCTGGAGAAAAGGAAGGAAATCAAGGTTTGTTTGTGATATTCATAACTGATGATGGTGAGAATGTGGAAGATGGACGGCAGTGGAATGATAACTAATATTGGGTATGACACAAAGATTAGATGGGTGGTTCACAGTGAGGAGGAAAGGGTTAGGCTACAGGACGATATAAACAGATGATTTCTATACCCAGATTAATGGCCGATGAAGTTTAACACTGATAAATGTGAGATAATGCACATCTGAATTAACAAGACAAGTGTGTACTCAAACTGTGAAGTGCGAGGGCTAAATTTGCTGTTTTTTCATTGCAGCAGGCAGGGTTGAGGAGGAAACCTGGTACAGGTGTACAAAAGCATAAAGGGAATGGAGAGAATGGACAGACGGCAGCTGTTTACCTTACTCGAAGGGTCAAAAACAAAGGGATACATGCTTAAAGTGAAAGGCAGGGAATTGAGAGAGGATTTGTGAGTCTGTTTTGAACTGAGAGGGTGGCACAGACATAGAATATAAAATTCCGACCGTGTGGAACTAGGCTCTTTGGCCCAACAAATCCACACTGACCCTCCAAAGAATAACCTACACAAACACGTACCTCCTATATTTACCCCTGACCTACACATCCCTGAACACAATGGACAATTAAGCATGGCCAATTCACCTAAACTGCACATCTTTGGATTGTGGGAGGAAACCGAAGTACCTAGAGGAAACCACGCAGACACGGAAAGAATGTGCAAAATCCATACAGGCTGTCACCCGAGGCTGGAATCATTCCTGGGTCCCCGCGCTCGAAGGCCGGAGTTCTAACCACTGAGCCACCGTTCTGCCCCTGGTGACATGTGGCTGGAGTGTATTCCCTCGGCGGGTGATTGAGCAGATAATCTCACAAACTTTCAAAAAAGCCTTTGGATATGCACTTGGTGGTGCAGGCTTGTATTTTCATTCAATGATTCTATGTGGTGGCAGCCATGAACACTGATATATTCTGAAGCAATAGCTAATGGCAGTTCCTGGTTTGTTCCATTAACTGTCTCAGTAAGTGAGCCTCCAGTGAAGTGCTGGCGTTATCTCCCACTTTCTATTTAAGTGTGTCGGTTTCCTTGCGTTGGTCATGTAAATTCCTCTGTCGATTATGTCATTTCCGGACCTTTTCGTCAGAGGATGGGAGATGGCATCAAAATTGATGTGTTTTTTGATGGAGTTCCGGTTGGAATGCCATGTTTCTTGGAATTCTTGGGCTTGTCTCTGTTTGGCCTGTCCTAGGATGGATATGCAGATTAGTCAGAATGGCAGACTTCCTTATCAGTACACAAGAAATCAGTGTTGGGGTCATGTATTTTATGGCTAATAGAGTTTTGTACTCTATTATGTGTCAGCTGTGAATAAAAGTCAGTATCCAATTATTTCACATTGTAAATGCTCGCAAATATCTGATTATTTGGTGCAACATAAGCATTTAAAATGCAAGTAATGCAAGGTCAGCTTCATTATGAAGTCTAATTATTACTCAGAACATGAATAATTTACATGTGTTGTTCTAATTGCTAAAACAAATATATCATTGCTTTGGCACAAAACCCTTTGGAAAGCTTTGACATTTCTCTGACACAATATTATGTTCGTTGTCTTTTTCACTCTCCACATTTCATATTAAATATCATTCATTCTAAAAATTGGAAGTTTTCAAATTATTGTTCACTGAAATTTGATAACACAAATAATTTATTTAGTTTAATATTTACAGTTCATGTTGAATTATTGCCATTTTAAAATTGCTAGCAAATAGCAGAAGATCGTACATTTCAGTGAGAAATTAAACTGATTGATTATATATAAATGTATAAGAACGCTAATTCTATTTCTGTGTTCAATCTTCTGCTCACTCTGAACAAGAAATCATTCAGAAGCCACCCACTTTAAAAATATTGGAGTGGCAAAACATTGCTTTAATCTTGACATTGAATATCTAATTCTAATCACCACAAGAGTTGTGTTCTTTCTTGATAAAATAAAATGTACATGCTTTATTTCTGTGTTAGGAAATTTTGAAAGGAGTTTATATTTTAGTTCCATAAATATAGAATTAACAGAATTGATTTAAGATATTATAGTTCAGTTGAATGGTTATCGTTCTCATTTTATTGTTGCCCAATTCATGAAATATAGCAAACATCCGATTATTGTTCGGGTCAGTAAACTCAACACCTTGCAATAAGCTGCGCTGAAAATTGCTTCCAATTTATCTGAAATCATTTACAGTGCTATTGGACCTTACAACTACCTGTGATACCGAGAGAAACAGTGGCCTGTTCCAAAATCTGTGCATGGAGCTTCTAACATGGTTCAGGCCAGTCAGTCAAACATTACTTCAAAACAAATAAGTTGGAATCCTCCTTGGGCAGGGGGTAACCCGCCAATAGACTATCACTGGTCTCAGTGCAGGTGCAGATATTGTCCAGGTTAAATGCTAATGGCTGACCAGCAACCAGGTTTTGAAATTCATCTTCAGTCAGAGCCTGGCCCAGAGAGCAGACGTGTTGACACGGAGAGCCAGAATCTCACCATACAAGTTACCTACGGTGATGAAATCTGACCTGTCTCCCAGACTCCATATATCTGCACCCTGCACCAGACATGGATGAAGACGTTAACAAGTTGACAATCTATTGCAGTGCCTTGTGTCTCACAAAGAAACCTCTAAAGCCATATCCAATAAATGTCACATTCACATTCTCCAGTACCAAAATAAAATTGTACATCTCTATGAATGGTCAGAGATTACTACATGGATCACACAGTAGAACTGATGTGAAGTAACCAGCAGCAAACGGCAATCCACAAATCACATTAATAACTGAACTTGGTGGAATTTGTCTGGTCAAAGTAAACAAACATATTATACTGGCTTTCAGGCGACTGTAACAATGCACACCATAACTGGAGGTTTTGGTCTTACACCCCTCCAAAGCTTCCTGATCTCACACACATCACTCCCGCACACATTCAACAATTTAAGGGGAATCCATAAGCTGGGTGAAACTGGAAACATGGAACAGTGCAGCACTGTACAGGCCCTTTGGCCGTTGACGTTCTGTTGACATTTTATCCGACTCTAAGATCAGACTCACCTACATATCTTTCATTATACTATCATTCATGTGCCTATCCAATTAAATATACCTAATAGAGCTGGTTTTACTACAACTGTTGGCTGTTCATTGCACACACCCACCACTCTCTGTGTAAAGAACTTACCTCTGACATCTCCCCTAAACCTTCCACCAATTACTTTAAAATCATATCCCCTCGAGATAGCCATTTCCATCCTGGGAGAAAGTCTCTGGCTATCCACTCTATCTCTGCCTCTCATCATCTTGTACACCGCTGTCAAGTCACGTTCCATTCCTCTTCGTTACAATGAGGAAAACACCCGAGCTCCCTCAAATTTTCTTTGCAGGACATGCCCTCCAGTCCAGGCAACATCTTGATAAATTTCCTCAGCAACCTCACCTCTTCCACATCTTTCCTATAACGAGGCAACCAGAACTAATCACAATATTCTAAGTGTGGTCTCACCAGGGCTCGATAGAGTAGCAGCATAACCTCGCAGCTTTTAATCTTATTCCATCGGCTAATGAACACATCAAACGCCTTCTTAACAACCTTATAAACCTGGGTAGAAACATTGTGGGAGCTATGCCATGGCCCATATGATCCCCGTTCCTCCACAATGTAAGAATCCTGCTTCTAACCCTGTATTCTGCATTCAACTTCGACCTTCAAAAATGAATCATATCCCACTTTTCCATATTGAGCACCATCTGCCACTTAGCAGCTGAGTCCTGCATCTTGTCAATGACCTGTTGCAAACTACAACAGTCCTCCACACTATCCACAATTCCACCAACCTGAGTTACATCATCAAAGTTAGGAACCTACTCTTCCAGTTCGTCATCCAAGTCATTTATCAAAATCACAAACAGCAGAGGTCCCAGAACCGATCCCTACGGAACACCACTGCTCACCTAGTTCCACACTTAATACTTCCCACTTATCACCACCCTCTGTATTCTATGGGCGAGCCAATTCTGTATCCAGACAGATAGATCTCCTTGTATGCCATGTCTCCTTACTTTCTCAATGAAACTACCACGGGGAAGCTTATCAAACACCTTGTTAAAATCCATGTACTCCGCATTCACTGCTCTACCTTCTTCAGTGTGCTTAATCCCATCCTCAAAGAATCCAATAAGAGTTGTGAAGTATGACCTGGCCCTTACAAAGCCATGCTGACTATTTCTAATCAAACTATGATTTTTCAGAATCCTCTCCAATACTTTGGCCAATACTGATGTAAGACTGACTGGTCTGCTATTCTCAGGACAATCCCTGTTTACTTGCCTGAACAAGGGACTAACATTTGCCACCTTCTAAACAACCAACGCTATTCCAATGGAGAGTGAAGATGCAAAGACCACCGCCAAAGGCACAGAAATGTCTTCCCTCTCTTCCTGTCGTAACCTAGGGTGTTTCCTGTCTAGCCAAGGGATTTATCTATCTTTAAGTTTGTACTTCAATCAGTCTGTATTTCACCTCAACCTGTTTACTCCCTGCCCAACCAACTGATTGACTGCTTTCCATTTCAGGGCTCTATACAGTGCTGCCTTCCGGAGCAAGTATGGTTCCCTATATACTGTGTATTATGAAGGAAAACATGGGAAGGGCAGATGCCCAAAACTTTGACTCTGCTGCTCCGCAGATGCGGCCTGACTGCTTTCCAGCGGCACAATTTTCGACTCTGATCACCAGGATCTGCAGTCCTCACTTTCTCCACTACTGAGGGCTGTTCCCTCTGCACACTGAGCAGGGAACTAATCAGCAGAAACTCGTTGTATCTGGAGCTGACTGTTCAGTTCTGTAAAGTTGCATTTGATGAACACATTTACTAAAAACGAAATTAAAGTTCAATAAATATTCATTCAGTCCCAGAGTTACAGTTTTGGTTCATGAATTGGACAGGTTGATAACGAACAAGGGATGACTGAAGAACTCCGAGGTACAGATTATTCCAGGAGATATATTTCATGTTGGATGTGCTTTACCTTAAGGGTGGTAATATTACAAGGCAGACAGATATGAAAAGGAAATGAGGTGACATGTGGAATTGTAACATTTTTGCCATTTCTGAGATGTGTTTGAGGGAGGTCAGCGCTGACAACTCAATATTCTGTGGTACCAGAACTATAGTCAGGACAGGGGAGAGAGGGTAAAAGAGGAGGTGGTGTTGCCTTATTAATGGTGGAGTTAGTTACTGGCGTTAGAAGGGATGATATCTTGAAAGGATCTTCTAATGAGGCTTGGTGGTTACAGCTCAGGATCAAAACCATGACAGAAACACTGCTAGGGGTATAATGTAGATCCCCAGATAAAGGAAATAAGGGGAGTGGGTATATAATCAAGTTATTGCGTTGTGTAAAAACAATAATAGGATCATTATATTCAGGCATTTCAATTCCAAACATTAATTCGGTCAGTGATAACTTTTTAAGAGGGGGCAGGTGTTTTGAAATTTATTCCACAGAGCTTCTTATATCAACATAGAGCAGATACAACAATGAGCAGTGCAGTGCTGGGCCTCACTGTGGGGAACGAAGCCAGTCAGCTTTTCCTGGCAGAAGTGGGAGAGCATTATAGGACCAGTGACCGTGACATCACACATTTTGACTTTGCTAAGGAAGAGACCCCAAAAATGTTAGAAAAATAAAAGCGTTTTGCATTGGGAAGACAGATTTTATGGAAAAAATGACAGGATCTGGCCAAAGTGCAGTTGCTTCTGGGTGAAACAGTTGCAGAACAAGGTGGGGCTGGGGTTGGGGGGTCATTTGATTAAAATTGAATTGATGACAGTGTCGACCTAGCATGTTACACCGAAGATAAAATTAATTTAAAAAGAAAAACCCAGAGAACCTCAGATGTTGACACAAATTCCGAAAAGGATGTAAAAGAAAGAGAAGCTTAAAGCAGGTATCGAGTGAGCAGGTCAATGAAGGTCCGAAAAGAATATAGAAAGCGTAGGGATAAACTTAAAAAGTCAGTGGAAGAGCAGAAGGAGGGGTGATAAAACATTTGCGGGTAAGATTAGCAAGAATCCAAACTCATTTTTTGGCTTATTAAGGGGAAGAGAGTAACACGGGAAAGAATGGGAGTGTCATGGACTAAGGGGACAGCCTGTTCACAGAGCCAGAGACTGTGCTAAACACATCCTGCGAATCGGTCTTCAGTTTGGAGAAGCAGTTCCTGGATCCAGGGAGAGTGACCGTTTGACCCTTGAGCAAATTGATACAGGAGCTGTGGAAGAATTGAAATTTTATGCAAGATAGAGTGAGCAAATCACCAGATTAAAGACCAAGTCTCACATCAGTAAGAGGAAAAGAATTGAAGAAAATTCTGAGGGTTGTTAAGGCTGGATCATTAAATATCTTCAAGGCTGAGGCAGACAGGTTTTTATACAAGTGTTAAGGGGAAATCACAGGAAATTGGAATGGGGGATTAACAAAATAAATATAACCTAATCGAAGGAAAAGCAGACTCAGTGAGAGGACAGACATATTGTTGCCCCTATGTCTAATGGTGTTCTTTTCCAATAGCCCTGTATTCACAAGAACATCACCTCTCACACTATGGAGTGAGTCACAGTTTGGAATGCAATCGAGGGATTCAAGGAATTCATAAACGCGATACTAATAGACAGATAGTACGAGATGACTGCGACAACACGGATTGCCTGTCGGGGTGAGGATTTGCATTGACACAGTCACCACTACCAGAAGGAAGACCTCAGCAAGACACCCTCCAAGGCCAAGCAGCGACCTGCACTCGGGATCAGGTGGTCAGGGGTCAGGTGTCAAGGAATACTGAAGGCCTGAACACTGCATCAATGTCGTGTCTCCTTCCTTCCCTGACGAAAATTAAATGTGGAGGGGTAGAGAGCCATGCCGTTTTTAGCAGAATAAGCAGTAAGTCTTTGACACGAGAGGCTTTGGACAGATCCAGCTCAGCAAAATGTACAGTTAAACTCAAATAAGAAATAGGAGGTAAGAAATAGGAATGGAATGGTGTGGTGATTGGGGTTGTAATATAGACCGCCAAAGAGTCAACAGGAATGACAGTAACAAATATGCATGGAGAGAGGGGAGACAGCATCCAGGGAACAGGAGAATCGACGTTTCGGGCATAAGCCCTTCTTCAGGAAATGGCTTGTGCCAGAAACTTCGATTCTCCTGTTCCCTGGATGCTGTCTGACATGCTGCGCTGTTCCAGCAACACATTTTCAGCTCTGATCTCCAGCATCTGCAGACCTCACTTTTTCCATGGAGAGAGGGGAGACCTGCGGGAGCATTAGGGTTATCATAATATGGGATTTTATTTTTTCTAATACAGAATGGAACAGCCAGAGCGTTCAGGGATTTGATGTGATAGAATCTGTTAAATGCGTCAGGAAAGTTTCCTCAAGCAGTATATAGAGTGTTCTCCGTGGGAAGGCGCATTACTCGAAATTTTCTTAGGAAATAGGGCAGGAAAGGTGACTGAGTTAACAGTGGCGGGAGCATTTTGGGACCAGTAACCAAAGCTCTATCAGTTTTCAAATAGTTATGGAGAGGGACAAAACTGGTCGACAGGTTCATGTTCGAACTTGGGGCGTGGCTCAGTTACAGGCAGCTGGGATCAAGGGAATCCCTGGAGATATGTAAGAGATACAGGAGTTTACTGAAGAAAGAAATCAGTAGGGTGAAAAGGGGGCAAGAAATTGCCTTGACTGAGAAGATTAAGATGAATTCAAAAAGTTACTTTAAACATATTAAAAGAAAAAGCAATAACTGTAGAGAAGATAGGACCCCTCGAAGACCAATGTGGACAAGTATGTGTGGAACTATAAGGGATGGGTGAAGTCCTCAACGAATATTTCTACTCTGTTTTCACTGGAGAAAGACATGTTGACATGAGAACTTGAGGAAGTTAGTGGTGATATCTTAGGGACAATCCATGTCATAGTAGAGGAGGTTTTGGACGTACTGGAATGTTTGAAAGTGGATAAATCTCATGGTCCTTACCCGATATATCCAATAATACCTCAAGGGGCTCCAGAAGAATTTGCGGGGACCCTGGACTATAATGTTGATCATCATTAACTCAGGTAATATCCCGGAAGACTGGAGTATAGCAAATGTTGTGCCCTTATTCAAGAAGAACTGAACACAAAAAGCCGTGGAACTATAGACCAGAAGGTTTAACATCCGGTTTAGGTAAGTTACTTGAGAAGGTTCTGAGGGATAAGATTTACATGTATATAGAAGGACAGGCTTTGATTAGGAATAGTAAGTGTGGCTTTGTGCAAGGAAGTTTGTGCTTGACAATTTTCGTAAAGTAATTGGATGATGTAACCAGGAAGATTGACTGGGGTAGGGCAGTAGACGTCGAAACATGTGGTGTTGGAAAAACACAGCAGGTCAGGCAGTATTCGAGGGGGAAGAGAATCTATGTTTTGCACATGAGCCCTTTATGAGGAACGTCCAATACATCGATTGTCCTGTTCGTCTGATGCTTCCTGACCTGCCGTGTTTTTCCAGTGCCATGCTTTTCAACACTGATCTCCAGCATCTGCAGTGCTCACTTTCTCCATGGGTGGTAGCTTTAGTCGATATGGATTTCAATTACACCAGAACAGAATGAGGCTTGTCAGCCCCTGGAGTCTGATATACAATTACAGGAGGAGAGCAATAAACCCCTAGGGCCTATAAAACTGGAACCAGATCATGCAGCACCAGTATCCAGTTACACAGCAACAGGATCAGTCTATTCAGTAACTTGAAGTCAGTAACACGGGAAAAGGAAGAGGCCACAAAGTGACCGGACTATGGGGTATACTGGAATAAAACCAAGCTACATAGCCCCTCAGACCTGCCCTTCCATTCAGTAAGTCAGGGCTGATCTGCACTCGGCCGCAATTTCTCTTTTATGCCCAATTCTTTGTAGCCCTCGACTCTCTGACGGGTCAAAATCCACTGACACCCACTCGCAACCCCAAATATTTCAGTGAATTGGCCTCCCCAACTGTCTGTTCCCAACCGTCACTCCCCCTTGAGAGAAGGAAACACTCCCCATTCGTATACCTTGGGCTGTTGACATGAATAAAATTTATGAACACAGCGTAAAGTGATTGGCCGTAATATTACGGCAGTATTTGATTGAGCGAGATGTCAAGGAGACAGAACAAGATTTAACTTGATGGGAATCAGTTGTAAACTCCCCACTGGTTGAATCATTCAGTGCACAATGGGCTGGTGGATATCAATCGTCCCAGTCCCTGGATATCCCTGTGGGCAATCCTCAGGGTAGCTTCTTTGGCACAAACATCTTCAGCTGCTTCATCAATGTCTTTCCCTCATGTCATACGATCAGAGGTGGGGATGTTCTTTGAAGATTATACAATGTTCAGAACAATGAGTCGCCTCCTAAGGTACTCAGGTATCAAATCTGGACAACATTCAAGCTTGTGCTGTTAATGTAAAGGTAACATCAATCAAAAGCACTGCTGGACACTAAACAATTCCACGGTTAAAAGAAATAGGAACTCCTTCAGTAATTCTAGCTGGTTTCACAGTAATATAAGAAAACCATTCCACTCATCTGATCTGTTGGATAACAAGAGGCGCAATGCTTTCTCTCACTGCTGCCTATTACACAAGGAGACAATTTTAAAAAAACAGTATGTGTTGGAATCCAAAGTACACACGCAGAAAGCTGGAAGAACAGAATAAGCAAGGCAGCTTAAAGACGTTGAGAAGTGAACGCCTTGGATATAACCCTTCGTCAGGACTGTGGTGGGAGTAAGGGGGTTTATAGATAAAGTGGCGGGTGAGGGAGGAGGAGGCTGAGGTGGGGAGGTGGGGGATAAGTGAACACAGATGAAGGGTATCAGCGAGTTGTTGATGGGAGGGCTGAATCCAGTTGGTAGCTGGCCAAAAGCCTGCTCAGAGGAATGGAAGGGAGGGGAGAGCCTGGGAAGGGAGTCGGGGGATTTGAATGGAGGTTATTTGCAATTGGAGAATTCAATGTTGAGTCCCCGGGGTGTAGGCTGCACAGGTGACAGATGAGATCTTGTTCCTCAAAATTATGGTTTGGTTCATTGTGGCAATGGAGGAGGCCAAGGATGACTATGTCGGAAAGGGATTGGGAAATAGAATTGAAATAGGAAGTGACTGGGAGGTCTTCCATTGCACCTAACGACCCTACCTTTCAGCACGCAACCGGATTCATCACTCCCATCGCCCAACCAGGTTGCACCCACCACTTGTGCCCACATATCCATAACTCACCATCCCCCGATCTCCCCACCCCAACTACCCCTTCCCTCTTTATCTGCAGCTATCCCTATCCACCAATCCAGTTCTAAAGGACATTTATACCCGAAATGTTGACTTTCCCACCTCATGATGCTGTCTGGCTTGCAGTGTTTTTTCAGCCTTCCGTTTGTCTCCTATAAATCAGGAAGATCGGGTCCAGTCAGCACAACGTCTTGGTAGGCGGGAACCACGGGCTTCCCACTGAAGTCTTTGAATGCCTTCCCTCTGGCCAGGAGGAAGACATTCAGTCCCTCGAGACACTGACACATGTACAGAAGAGGCCATACAGCCCCTCCAAACTGTTACACTGAAATAGGAGGATGTCATTGTTTCTGCAACACGACAAATGAGGCATAGACTGCATAGACAGACTGCTCCGCGTTGTTCTTCCTGGCCCCATTGCTAATGGTACACGCGTGCTATGTTAACGTGGTTTGCTGACCATGAGGAAGGAAGGTGATTGGTTTGTATCAAGTCCCAAGGAGGCACCTTCCATCTCCGAGATATTACGGACTAGGCTAGACCACTCAAAACATTTTTAAGCAGGCAGCCCAAAGCATACCTTTGCAATTTGTTTCGGTAAGTGCACAATGAAAATTACCCGGAGTAATTTAGCTAGGTTGACTACTAGATTTTAAAACAGACAAAAACTTTATTCATAAAATTAAACAATAAAACTCAAAGAACAGAATAAAGAATCACGACAGAATTCAACCTATTCATCTAGACTTGATTATGCTATTCTGAATATATACAATAGTCACAATGCGCAAACTCCCAATAAAAACCAGTATAAATGGAACACAAACTTCCAGGTTGAAGTTGAAGGTCAGAAAAGAGAGAACGTTTCCACACAGCTCCCAGTTGAACTTCCCAGTTCAAAACTAAACTGAAAACTGCTAAGCTCAGCTAGTTCAGCAGAAATAGCTCTCCACTCTCCGTTCATTATACTGGTCACTTATAAAGCATGACCACTTTGGCCTGAAGCCTCATCTGTTTCCATGTAAACCAAAGGCCTCTGAAAATCCTTTTCATCTCTGTACCAAACCAGACTGATCGGAGCTTGGCCCCGTTTTATTGTACCTCTGAAAAAAAAACAAGGACAGAGTCTTCTTGAGCCAAGGAACAGCTTTTAGACAAAAAAGGGACTTACTTTGTGATATGTCTCCTCTCCCTAAAAAAGAACCATCGATGCTAAAAGATGGCTGCATTTTAACCCTTCAAACCCAGTTAGTAGTGTCAATACAGACAGATACACTATACTAACTGTAAACATTCAAACACAAACCTATGAAAATTCAGGCCGCGGTACACCCACCATCGAACACCTCAATATCTAATTCGAGTCTCAATAACTCATCAGCTTTCACGTTTTCACGACCTGCCATATGCACAATGGTCAGATTGAATGGCTGCAACAAGCTCCATCTTAGCAATCTGATATTTTTGTCCTTAATATTTTCCACAAATGTCAATGTGTCATGATCAGTGTATACGATTGTCTCAGTTGCATTGCTGGTGATATAAACAACTGTTCTGGTGTAATGCCAACAACAAGTTTAAAGTCTCTTTCTCCATCGTTGAACATTTCTGTTGATGAACGTTCGACTTCCCAGAAAAATACCCGATGGGTCTTTCTATTCCCTCATCATCCTCCTGCAGCAAAACCGGACCGACACCCCCATCACTGGCAACGTAGGCCACCTTGAAAGTTTTCATGTAATCTCGTGTAGCTAATACTGGGGGCAGTGGTTAACACAGTTTTTAAGCGTAAAATGCCTTTTGACAGTCCTCTGTCCACTGAGAGTTCTTGCCCTTGTCAATTCGGTGAGTGGAGCAGCCACACTGCTTAAAGTTTGGCAGAAACTTTCAGTAAAATCCAGTCAATCCCAGGAACCGTAGCACTGCATATTTCTTTTTGTCGACGGTGTGAAACATTCCACAACTACTTTCATTTTCATATCTCATGGGGCCATTTGTCCATGTCCAATAACGTGACACAGGAATGTGACTTGGGCTTTCTCAAATCCACTTTTAGCTCGGTTTACCACCAAGCCTACCTTCTGAAGTCAATTAAACAAGTCCGATAAATGCTGTAAATGTTCAGTTCATGAGTGACCAAAAACCACCAGGTCATCAATGTACACCACATAGTTGGGTAATCCGGAAATGACCTTATTATCAGTCCCTTAAACGTGGCTGGATCGTTTTTCATAACAAATGCCACAACTTTGAACTGATATAGTCCATTTGGCATTATGAAAGCCGAAGTTGCCTTCGCTCTCTCTGGCAGAGGTTCTTGCCAGTAGCCTCTGAGCAAATCCAACTTAGAAATGTAAATAACTTCTCGCATTTTTTCGACACAATTCTCCAAATATGGAATTGGATATGCATCAGTCTTTTACTTCATGCCCACAAGTCAATTCATTCCGTGCGTCTCTGAATTTCCTTATCGCATTCATCTGGATAATCCTGACCATAAACGCTCAACATTTTCTTCACTGTTTGATACCATCTCGCTCATGCTCACTGTGATTCCGAATACTACGTAGTATATTTGAATTGCTTTATTCCTAAGTTATCCATCACCTGCTTGAATAGTTCAGATGTGAGGTTTGATCTGTCTGGATCTCTATTGGTAGTCCGTACCTAGTTAAAAAATAAGCATTTTTTTTCTACAACTCTTTTAGCTGTGATGCTGCATAATAGATCTGCCTCTGGAAATCTAGTCGACACATCCATTATTGTTAATAAATATTTATTCCCACTTTTTGGTTGAGGTAGGGACCTACACAGTCTATCAACACTCTTGGAAAAGGTTCCTCAAATGCTGGAATCGGTATTAAAGTTGCAGGTTTTATTACTGTCTGTGTGACATATTTGAGACGTCTGGCAATATTGAACTACATCTTTGTGTAGTCCAGGCCAATGAAAATAGCTTTGTATTTCAGCCTGTAATGTCCTCACACCGAAATGATCTCCAAGTGGTCGCTCATGTGTCACTCGCAGCACCTCCTTTCTACACCCAACAGGAAAAACAGTTTGATTAATTTCTGTCCACGTCTGACCTGCTTCAGTGTGTGATGATCTCCAAATCCGCATTACGACATCATTTGTTAAGTAATAACACACAGGAATGCATTCATTCTCTTTCTTGTTAAATATCTTTTGATATAACTTTTTTAACTCCTCATCTTTCTGCTGTAATTCAATCAACTTAGCAGAGCTAAAAATACGTTCATGTTTTCCGACTTGCTCCTTCTCTGTTCCACTTATCAGATCAAAAATAAACTTTCAGATAACTCTACGTCAGCTTCCTTATCTGTGCCTTTTGCCTGCTTTGACCCGTGTATCTGTGATCTTCTGATCACGCAATTCGGCGAAATTCCTGGATAAACATTTTCCAGGTCTTCAGTTGCCTGCATCTCCAATGGCTTTTCAACTAGAGTAGGCAGCACGCCTACCAGTGAATCAGCTATATTATTTGCAAGGACAAATTGTATTCCGAGAGCTGAGCGTTAGGGGTTCAGTACTCCTACCACACATTCTCCACTCTTCTCTGGACTCTCCAGCCTCACTTTACATAACTGAGCACTTTTTGCCTCACTATGAATTCCTGTTACCAGCACATTTTCTGGTAATAGTCTCTCAAGAGTGCATAAAGCCTCACCCCTCAGCATTATAGATTGCAAAGATGCTGTGTCAATTAATATTGGAACCTCCTTACCAATTGCTGCTGGACTACGTGAATAAACTTTACCCTTTCATGTAAGTTTATTACGCAGAATTGGCACGTCCACTGATCATCTTGTACACTCTGAGGCAGTTGCCTAATTTCCTTCACGCTTTTGTTACGAGTCCAACAAAATTTCCAGGCCTGTCTAGTTATCCTACAGCTGGTTTTCTCCCACCTCACCAACACTGTGATTTTGTGTGGCCCACTTTATTACAATGAAAACACCATAGTATTTTAATTTCTTTGTCCCCCTCAAGGTTTTCTTTATTACTGTGGTAAATTATCCTTATGATTTACGCTGTGATCTACTTTTCCCTTTGCACGTGAGGATATCTCTTTGCTCCAATTTCTGTCCCTCAGAGACCATAACTGGTTCTGGAAGCCAAACCAAGTTTATGGACCAGTTCATCATCATCAGCCATTTCAGCAACTAACCTTGCTGCTTACACTCTCTGCTCTTCCACCTGAGTTTGCACTATTTCAGGCAGTGATTTTTTTTTAATTCCTCCAAGTACTAACCTCTCTAAGGGCATTATAGCTTTGCTCGAATTTTAAAGCTCATATCCAACTATCGAAATTAGTCTGTTTGATCCTTACAAACTCAGTGTAGGTTTGACCAGGATTCCTCATTAGATTCCTGAAAGGTTGCCTATGCAGACAAATTGATTTTTTAACCTCCTCGTACTCCCCAGATACCTCCTCTGATAGGGATGTGAGTACCTCACCAGTCATACCTACACATTTGGTTTGGATCAACAAAACCCGCAATGCCCCTGGCCACTTCATTTGTTTAGCCAACTTTTCAAATGAGATGCAAAGAGCCTCACATTCTTCTTATCAAATCAAGGCAATGCTTGAACATACATAAACAAATTCTCACTAGGCTTCTGACTACCAGGGGCTTGCTCATCCTCACTCTCTTGCTAACTAAGCACACCCTCAGCCGTTATCTCCAGCCTTTTACACTAACTTTCCTTTTTAAGTGTCAGTTTTTGCTATTCAAAAGCTGTCTCTTTCTCTCTCCCCTGTTGCTCTCTCTTTTGCCAATTTTTTTACTCTCTGTTCTCCTGCTCTCTTCCACCCCCCTCCCCCCACACACCTTCTGCATTTTATTAAAAGTCAAATGTTTCATTTTGGCTGCCCTTTCCTTACCTCTCGACGTTAACTCAAAATGTTCCATTTGCAACTGAATTCTTGCCATCTCTGATTCTGATGGTTTCTCCAGCAAGTTTAATTGACGAGCTACTGCTGTAATCATCTCTCCGTTCCTCACAGAAGCAGTCAGTTTCAATTCCAGCTTCTCAGCTAATTCTTGCAACTTGGTCTTATTCACTTTTCGTAAAATTTCCAAAGTCACTGCATGCACACCCAGGAAACGTTTGGCGACTGAAATAGCCATTACTATTCGAAGCTTTGTCAACCCAATCAAAATAATACCCGAATTAAAGACACTAGCACCTCCCACTCGCTGTTGAAAATCCAGCAATGAGCCCCCAGTCTGTTATGGACGAGGCCAGACCACTCAAAACATTCTTAAGCAAGCAGCCCTGAGTATAACTTCGCAGTTTGTTTTGGTCATTACCCAATGAAAATTACCCGGAGTCATTTAGCTAGGGTGATTTTAAATCAGACAAAAACGTTATTCACAAAGTTACACAATGAAACACAATGAACAGAATAAAGAACTCCTACAGAATTCAACCTATCCAGCTAGACTTAATTATGCTATTCCAAATACACACAATAGTCCCAATAATCAAACTGCCTTGAAAAAAAACGTTATAATGGAACGCATGCTTCCAGGTTGAAGCTGAAGGGCAGAAAAGAGAGAAAGTTTCCACACAGCTCCCAGTTGAACTTCCCATTTCAAGATTCAACTGAAAACTGCTCAGCTCAGCTCAACTCAGCTAGCTCAGCTAAAAGGGCTGACCACTCCCCGTTCATTATACAGGTTACTTCGAAAGCATGGACATCTTTTTGCCATGTAGTTTCATCTGTTTACATATAAATAAAAGGCCTCTGAAAATCTCTTTCGTGTCTGTACCAAGCCAGACTGATCGTAGCCTGGCCCCGTCTTATTGACCCTCTGAAAAACATCAAGGACAAGTTTACTTGAGCCAATGAACAGCTTTTGGCAAAACATAAGTCAGAGAAGGCAGGCTAGTGTTCTATATGGAGGTCAGAAGATGGTGGGAATGGCTAATACTATCAGAGTGTGGCTGATGACAGATTTGTGAACAACATGACGTTCAATACAGGGTCACATACCAACTGTATATCCAGATGGTGAAACTTCATTCAGAACCTGGATCTCTCTCTCAACCAACATGGGGGCTCCATAGAGCTCTGTAAACTGTCATCGAGTCATAGAATCCCACAGCACAGATACAGGCCCATTATCACAAACTGTTTCACGCTGATCAAAACGTCAATCCATGCAAACCCCATTTCCCTGCGCTTGGTCCATATCCTTCTAAACCTTTCCTATCTATACTTTTGTCCAAATGTGAAGGCACGTATCATGGAAAACAAGTTATATCTAATGGTATCCGTATTTTGTTTTGGAAATAATGAGTGTTGATTCATAACACTTCAGTGTTAATGCAATCAGGTTTCATTCTTTTTGTAGCGTTACAGATTAAACACTCATTTCCTTCACACTCTCCTCATGGTATCATCACTGCAGGGATTAGTCTGATGAAACTCCATTCCACCGTCTCTCTGTAGCTAGGAGATCATCGATTATAAATGAAAGAAAATACTGTCTCAAGTACACTCCACAACTGCAGGACGGTGTCTTCACTCTTATACTTTAATCATTTTGGAATGAACGATGCTACTCATTAATTGTTCTGATTATTTGCTGAGTCATAGATTCATAGAGATGCACAGCATGGAAATAGATCCTTCGGTGCAACCCATCCATGCCGACCAGATATCCCAACCCAATCTAGTCCCACCTGCCAGTACCCGACTGCTCTGTATGAATTCTGTTAGTGCCTCATGATCAAGGACATCCAGCTTCTTTTCAGCAAGAGGACTTCCCATCATCTCGCCTTCTCATAAATACAAAATGCGAAGGATGGTATTTTTTGCCAATCATTTATTTGCCTTATGAAGCAAAGTCACACCAACTGCAACATCACTGTTGCCATTGGAGTTGAAGGGAGATACTGAGGAGGCGATGATCTAGCTGTATTGTCTCCGAATATTATTCCAGGGAATCAGGTCATGACCCAGACACCGGATCCGAATCCCACAACGGCAAATGTTGGGAATTGAATTCAATAAAAAATCAGGAATGAAGAATCAAATGAAACAATAAAACCATTGTTGATTGTCCTACCTGG
Organism: Chiloscyllium plagiosum; assembly: GCF_037043375.1. Taxonomy (NCBI): domain Eukaryota; kingdom Metazoa; phylum Chordata; class Chondrichthyes; order Orectolobiformes; family Hemiscylliidae; genus Chiloscyllium; species Chiloscyllium plagiosum. The sequence goes on from NW_028270176.1 coordinate 48,141,562, forward strand.
CACCCTCATGCCCTTCATGAAAGGAAATCCACCATCTTCAGCAGGTCGGGCTTACATGTAATTCCAGACCCACAGCAATGTGGTGAACTCTCAGTTGCAATTTGAAAGAGCCAAGCCAGCCACTCAGTTATATCAGTCAATTCAAAGCCTCAAAGAAATGAAACGCATGGACCTCAGCACTGACTACTTACAGCCCACGGACTGCAGTGGGTCAGGAAGGCAGCTCACCAAAACCTTCTCAAGACAATGAGGAAAGGGAATTAAATGTTAGCCCAGCATCCCATTCATGAATAAAGGAAGATGATCCCACTCAGGGAAGAGAGAAAAACAGACATAAATAACTTTAAAAAGGAACTTTGACATATACCTTACATGGTCATAATTATCAGTAATATGGGAACAGGAGAAACATAAATAACGTTTAATTTCATTTTTTATTTCCATCCCAGCTGATCATCAACAATCCCTTTGTTTGCTTCTTTCTCTCTATCTCTCTCTTTCTCCATCTATTCAACTCAGTCCTTCTCCCCTTCGTAACAGATGTCGGTGTCACCAATATCAATCACGCTATTTCCCAGCTGTGTTCAGTTCTGATGTATGGTCATTAGAATCGAATTGCCAATTCTATTTATCTCTCGACCCGATGTGGCAGATGGGCTGCCACATCTGCTCAGTCTGTCTGGCACTTTCTCGTTCGGTATTGTTTCTGATCTGTTGTATCATTCTTTGCTTTATTTAACCTTTAATTTTGTTATTACTTGGAATGTCTGCATCGCTGACAGGGGCAGCATTTGTTGACCTAATCAAATGTCATTTACTGCGAGGTCATTCTTTCAGGCAGTACAGTACCAAGCACATTGCTCTGGGTCTCACATCAATCTTAAACCAGACCAGATAATAACACAAGATCTATTTACCAAAGGACATCAGTGAAATAGATAAACATATAGACAAAATGCTGGAAGTGTTATGGTTGTTATTTCCAATTCCTGTCTTTTGTATTTACTTTCTGACATCGTCTGTGGTAGGAGGTGAAACAGTGTCTTTCTGTGTAACAACCTGTGCATCTGAATTACATTTCTTCCGACATTACTGCTCTGAGAGAGTGTTCCTGTCATTATGTTATTTTTGAGACAAGAACAAAGTTGTAATCGAAATATTTGCAACTGAAAGAGTGCTTAGAGGAGAGATGGAACCATAACGACTGAATTTTACCAAAGCATAGATAATGGTTTATTAAGCGTCAGTTTGAAGCCAAGATGGTGACTGGACATATAATCGAGCTGGTAGTGGATAGGTTTTGTGATGGATAGAATAACGAGACATAAATGAATTTCATTTATTTAAATTCGGTATTGTGAACAGTCTCGTTCTCCGATGTTTGTGAGGGCGGGTGAGTGGGCGGTTCTGAAATTTGTGGGGAATCAATGGAATTTGCGTTTGAAACTGAAGACAATAGTTTTCGTCTTTGTCAAATATAGTTAACAGAAATAGCAACGAAGTTCGCCATGGTTGAAGAGATTAATAAATGGATAGAGATGAAGAAATTTACTAGGAACACCAACAATAGCGAGGATAGGATAGTAACCCGCCTGGATAATCATCAGTGCACCATATATTCGATATGGTAATGTTGACCAAGACCAGGAAAAATAGAAAAGACCATCGGATAAACTCCTGTCCATTGTTGCAGCATTCTAGTGTGATGTTCTCAGATTCTGATCTATTAATGGATCATTCCAGACTATTCTCAGATGATTAAATCTCCTTTTTCTGTCTCTGCAGCTGCTGATCCCATTGAGCGTTGGAATTGATGCATCTGCTGCTACAATGGCATAAACCATTGCAAGAGGCCCCTTACTAATAGGAGACAGAAAACATCCAGTGACACAACTAGGATCCATGGAGACTGGCATCAATCACAGTCACTGAACAAACAGTTCCATTTTACCCCTTTCAGTATGGTTCCTTCAGTTCACAAAAACTACTGGACTGGATTGAATGTTGGCACTGCTGGCTATTGATCACAGCTCCCATCACCCATTGCTCTCGTGAACTTAGTAGTTAGGGAGAATGATGCATGGTAGCATATCACAGGCTAGATGATTCTGCTGCGTTGTCTGTTTGCAATACGGTAACCTGCTGAACCTCCCACCACCACCACCCTCAAAAACTACAATCTACATGCTGTTTACCGTGCAGATCTCTCCTCGACTAGAACAGGCACTAGCCAATATATTTACAATGGATATATTTGCCCTCCAATACATAGGAAATGTGAATTTGCATGGGCATTCCTTTAATTGATCTAATAAGGCAATGTTGTATCTTCAACACTCAATGTGCCTCAGCACTTCTTTTAAATATAAACTCACAAACACCTTAACACACTTTACGAAGCATACGTTTCTTCATTTTCTCCTCATGGTAACATCATGCCAGGGTTTAGTCAGGTGTAACCGCTTTGGACTGAATCGCTGACAAAGATCATTGTTTATAAAGCTGATTCAGTCTGTACACAATACACCTAATAATCTCTCAACAAAACACTATCATTGGGAAAGATATATTTACTCTGGTACTTTGATCATTTTGCATGAAGAGCCACATATTATTTGCTTCCTGCTGCGTAAAAATTCTGTTTGTGACTTATGACCAAACACATCCAGGTCTGTTTAAACAACAGCACTTCCCAACCTGTCACTATTTAATGAACATAAATGTGAGTGATGATATTTGTTGTTCATGTCCGAAATATCTTATATCTTGCGAAGAGCTATTGCCCAAACACTGATCCTTCTGATACCCCAAAGCCTACACTAGATAATTATACGACTCTCTTCATTCTCTCGATTATCCAACTTTTAATATATGGACTCTAACAATGCTTACTCACCTGTATTCAACCATGTCAAACGTCTGCTGAAAATTCAATTACTTTATTCCCACTGGTTCTCAATTGTCGATTGTCACAATGGACATTCTCCACAAACCACAGCTGGTTTATCAAAGAACAAGTGCATTTCCCCTTCTTGAACCTAGATTGACTCTACCAAAACATGTCATTATTTTCTAAGTGTCTATTTCTCATATTCCTCACAAAAGGTTCGAATGTTTTTCTCACAGCTTACATCAAGCTAACCATTGTTTAAAGTTTGGGAAACGATTTGTAACTCGGGTGCTCGTTGTTGTGGTTCTGTTCGCCGAGCTGGAAATTTGTGTTGCAAACGTTTCGTCCCCTGTCTAGGTGGCATCCTCAGTGCTAGGGAGCCTCCAGTGAAACGCTTCTGTGATGTTTCCTCCGGCATTTATAGTGGCCTGTCCCTGCCGCTTACGGTTGTCAGTTTCAGCTGTCCGCTGTAGTGGCCGGTATATTGGGTCCAGGTCGATGTGTTTGTTGATAGAGTTTGTGGATGAGTGCCATGCTTCTAGGAATTCCCTGGCTGTTCTCTGTTTGGGTTGCCCTGCAATGGTAGTGCTGTCCCAGTCGAATTCATGTTGCTTGTCGTCTGCGTGTGTGGCTACTAAGGATTGCTGGTCGTGTCGTTTCGTGGCTAGTTGATGTTCATGGATGCGGATCTTTAGCTGTCTTCCTGTTTGTTCTGTGTAGTGTTTTGTGCAGTCCTTGCATGGGATTTTGTACACTTACATTAGTTTTGCTCATGCTGGGTATCGAGTCCTTCGTACTGGTCAGTTGTTGTCTGAGAGTGGTTGTTGGTTTGTGTGCTGTTATAAGTCCTAGTGGTCGCAGTAGTTACTACCACTTGACAGGCCATTATAAATGCCGGAGGAAACATCACGGAAGCGCTTCACAGGAGGCTCCTTAGCACTGAGGATGTCACCTAGACTGGGGCCGAAACGTTTGCAACACAAATTTCCAGCTCGGTGAACAGAACCACAGCAACCACTGTTTAGCTTGCTGTTTGCTCTCTCCGTCCTGTTTTAAGTGTTTAGGTTTACAACAGCTGCTTTCCAGTTTGGAGGATCCTTTCCAGAATCTTACCAGCTTTGAAGAATAATCAGTAATTCATTCACTAGCTCTATTGCCACCTCCTCAATACTCTGGGATGTAGCTCATCAGATGCAGCAATATACCAACCTTAAATTCAATGTGATTTTGAAAGACATATCTTTTATTAATTCTAATTTCCTGCTGTTCCTCATTTCCACCAGTCACTCTGTTCCCTTGTATTTCTGGAAATTTCTTTCTGTACCTTCCTCAGGGAGATGGACACAATATATTGCTCTTATCAGACAGTTGTGTTCTGTCAGCCAGTGAATATATTGGAAGACTGCACTCCGGTGATGATGGATATGTTACTCACTCCTGCCTGGAAAGTCCCAGAATTAATCCAGTTTAATTCATGGTGAGCATCAGCACAGTCCTGTCACTGGTGTGAGGCTGCACAGTATACTGAAGGAGTGGACACAGGTCAGTGACCACCTCAATTTGAAACAAACTGGTTTCATACCTGAAACCTGGCCCAGCTTAGACAAATGTCCCGGGAAATCCAAGGAATGATAATGCACTCTCCTGCACCTCCCTATTTATAGAGCTTCCTTTCTGTGGAGCCTCATCTCCATTTGTTTACCATGGACTCAGGCACTCTGTAAATGCAGTGTATAGAGTGGGGTCACCAGACCCTGGAGCTAACAATATAAACCCGAGATAAGCATCCACAGAAACTCCACTGATTTTCCAATGACAGGAACAAATCAATTCCCCACACGCATGGTGCACGGGTTCAGTGTTGAACTCCTGAGTTCCACTCCTGAGTTTCTCTACCTGGCTGAGAAAGCCGTTGCATCTCTGCACAGCCCCACAGTAACAGTTCCTCTCCTCAAAGACACAGTTGACAATGTTACATTACGTTTCTCTGTATCTCAGCATATATAAGGGCAGCACCAGTGGATTTGATCATGACACTCAGAGAAGAGAGACAGAGAAAACCTAACTCACTGTAAACAGGGACATATCTAAATGGACGTAATATTCAAGAATATGGGAAATGTGAGAATAACTTGCCATTTTGTTTTCCTTTTAGTTCATCATCAGCAATCCATCTGATCACTTTTCATTTCTTTTTCTCTCTTTTTTGGCCATTTCTCCATCCATTCTATTTAAAACTGGCCATCACCTGTCTCTCCAACCCAACCATCCCTGTTTCCAGGATAAGTCATATTACTTCTCAGTTTGTATTCAGTTGTGAAACAGGGTTACTGGACTCAAACTGTTATCTGGGTTGCTCCTGACAGAGGCTGCCATATCTGCTGAGATTCTCCAACACTTGCAGACGCTGAAGAATTTTATTTTCGATCTCTAGCACCCACCGTTCCTTGGTTTATTTCAAATTGAATGCTGTTGTTTCACGGGATGCCACCATCACGGGCAAAGGCAGCATTTGTTGTCCATCAGTAATTGTCCTTGACCACGCGGCCATTTGTCAAGAGAAAATAGAGCCAACAATTTTGTTGTGGGTCTGAAGTCACACTGAGTTCAGACTGGGCAATAATGTTAAGTTCCTTTACCAAAGAATATCAGTAAAATAATAAGAATAAATCCTGATGGTTTCTGGTTTCCATGAGTGAAATTAGGTTTCATTCCAATTTTTGTCATTCGAATTTAATCTTTGACATCGGCTGTGGTAGGATTTTAAACACTATCTTGAAGTCACAGCCCATGCCTCTGAATTATCCGTCTAGTTGCATTATCACTCTAATACAGAGTCCTCATTCCCTAGATGGTAATTCCTAGTCCCTGCCAGAGAGTGAGATAGTGGGGAAGTCAGTTGAACTACCAACAATCAAAAAGATTTTGGGAAAGAAGTGAAAGAGAGATTGAGAGACAATTTCAAGTAAGGTCACAGGTCTGAGAATGCTGAAATGAAGACAGTTCGACTGCATTCTGCAGCAGTATTCCCAGGAATGATAGGTGAAGGGGAAATTGGTGTAAGTACAGATGATGCAGAGTTTTGGATGAGCATTTGTTCTGCAACCTTGTAACTAAGTGTGGGGTCAGCAGAGTCTTCATCACATTGGTCTGAATCTAGCAATAAATAATCTCTGCGCCATTTTCATTGAGTGTGACAAAGGGATTGTCTGTACGAGGCTGAACTAGTTTCCTGGTTCAATCTTATCGAGCTCACCTCATTGACTAACCACCCAATCTCATAGTGTTCCTCTCATTCAATGCCTTCCCGATTCTTCAACCCATCGTGGCTGGAGGTACTCACCATCGCACTGATGCCCCTGGATATTTCATGATCACTGGCATTGGTGCCATTTTGCAATAGTCAACGATCACACTGTTGACCTTTCTCAGTTTGGAGCGACACTGCACAGTTGACCTCGCGCATGGCAGATAAGGGGAACTAACACGGCGATTTTTCATCTCTATATCTCACTCTAACACACTCTCTCTCTCAACATATGCACATATTCTATATCCAATCATAATTAGTTTTCTGGCTATTTCGCTTTGTCTCACTTTATTGTATTCAGCTAAACACTGCTTCTAAACACTTGGAGAAAGTGAGGACTGCAAATGCTGGAGACTAGCGTTGAAAAATGTGATGCAGGAAAAAAACACAGCAGGCCAGGCAGCATCCGAGGAGCAGGAGAATCGAAGTTTCGGGCAAAAGTCCTTCTTCAGGACGGTTATGAAATACAATTTTGAGCAGTTAACTTTTTATCCTCAGCCGTTATTATGACCTTTATCTGAATAGTACCACTTTCCTTGTTATGAACGTTCCTTTTGCCCTTTGTCTGTGACTGTTTCTGTCTGTAACAGTTACACAATCTCCTACTCAGTTGGCTGGACGGCTGGTTTGTGATGCAGAGGGAGGCCAGCAGCGCAGGTTCAATTCCTCACACTGACAGAGGTTACCATGAAGGGGACGCTCTTTCAACAATGGGCAATCTAGCATGGTCAATCCACTCTCGGCTGCACACCTTTATACTCTGGGAGGAAACTGGAGCATTCGAGGGAACTCAGACAGATACATGGAGAATGTTCAAATTCCACAAAGAGGGTCACCTGAGGTTGGAATTGAAGCCAGCTCCTTAGTGATGTGAGGCAGCAGTCCATATCCATCATACTCCTCAGTTGGTTCTATTAATTACTTGCAGCTGATTAAAGAAATCTAACTGTCTTGTACTGAAAACTGATCCTGACCCAGTCTTAGATCTTCATCATCGGCCATATCTGGTTTCATTTAAAATGTGTTACGAGGAGTGGAGGAATGGAACTAGAGAATGAAACAGTGACACCCTCCAACTCCAGTCAGAACTGGAGTTAAGAGAAATTCACAAAGTGGGAATTCATTCAAGTGGGAATTCTCTTTCGCAGAAGTTTGGGATGGCTGAATCTTTATACTAAATCGAGGTTGACTTTGTCTGTATTTCCCTAGTCAGGTGAATCAGTGATAATGTTGCAATGAGAGAAAAGTGCAGCTGCGAACACAATGAGATGAGCCATGGCCTTATTGACTGGTGGAATAGTGTCAAAGGGTCGAATTGTCCCCTCGTGTCCGTCAGCGCTATGTCCTGATGTTCCATCCAGGCCTTTGGTCCTCGAATACAGGAGCAGATCGAGGCTAGTCTGATGGTTAGGCATAGTTTTGGAAATGCACTCGGAAAATCCAGGCTGGGTCAGGAAGTGACCTCACCAAATCCCTCTTTCCAGGCTTCCCCTCTCTGTACCTTCTGCTCCAGGTGTAGGTCGTGTTGGAGACCCAGCTTCGCTGTGAATACAGCCCCATACCCCACATAAGGTCAACCCTGTCAAATCATCTTCTCTCCCTGATTTAACATTTTACATCATGACTTCCAGGAAAATAACCAGTTATTTACCAAAAGCACAAATAAGAACTTAAAATATAGTAACGGAGACCGGCTATTCGGCGCCTCAAACTTCCACTGTCATTAAATAAGAGCATGGTTGATATATTCCAGGGCTCAACTCCACTTTCCTGCTAACCCGTTGTATCCCTCAACTCGCTGATATGTCAAAAACCAATCCACACCGTCTGTAAATACAATCAGTGACCCAGTCTCCACAACTCTCTGGGTTAGCGAATTCCAGCCATTCACTACCTTCTGAAAAAAGACAATTCTTTGCATCTCAGTTTGAAATCGATATTCCTTATTCTATATCTAAGTCCCGGATTGAGACCCTCTGCCCAGGTGTGGAACCACATTCTCAACATTTACTTTGTCAAGCCCCCTCTGTATTTTGTCCATTTCAGTAACGCCACCCTCATTCACTTAAACCACAATGAATAATCACCTCAGCATTTTTGATGCATTTAATAAATCAACACTTTCATCCCAGGAACCAGTTTAATAAGCCAACATTTCTACATCAGCATGCTGACGTTATGTTTCATACAGATGAACACGCCAATCCGTTGTACTGCTCCTTTTTTGGGCGTCCTCTCCATTAAATAACAGCCTGCCTTTTTGTTCTCAGTGCCGTCCACAAACTCGGATGTATATTGCACTCAGTTCCCGCCTGCCGGCAATCAGTATAGATTGTCAGTAGCTCTTGCCATCAGACTGATATTTCTGGTACTCCAGCAGATACATTTTTTCATAAAGATCGATGAATCCTGACTCTCCGATTTACCAACTGTCATCCCATGCTAATGCATTATCCGTCATAATATAAACTTCTGTCTTGTGTAAGATCCTTTATTTTGTGATACCTTGTGGACAATCTCTGGAAAGCCTCATGTCTATCAGTCCTTCTTCATCAAGACCGCTTGATACATTTTCATGTATCACCAGAAAAGCTTTGTATGACTTTACAGACAAAATATACTTCGTCCTGGACAAGACCATGCTGACTCTGTGTGATGCTTTTCTAAATGCCCTGCAGTTCCTTCCATAATAACAGATTCCCAGCAATAACGTTAAGGCTAAATGGTTCCTGCTTTCAGTCTCGCTCCTTTCTTGCAGCCAAGCGCCACATTGGATGGTCTCCAGTTTCACTGGAACACTCCTTTCATCCAGTGAGTTATGGAATATTTCACACAGAGCCACCAGCCACTCTGTGACCACTTCTTTCAAAACCAGCTATGAATTGCTTATGATCTGTTTACCCTTGGTCTTATCTATTTAAGAAATGCCTTGTTCCTTTTGTTAGAGACAGTTCAAGAACTTATCTCCTATTACCATTTTGTTTACATCATTGAAATATTTACAGCACCTTCACCTGTGAGGAACGATGCAAAATACTGGTGGAAATGATCTGTCTGTTCCCTGTAGCCAGTTCTCCAGTCACATCCTCCAAATGTCCTCAATAAACTTTCCTGACTTTCTTTCTACCAAGGATCACACAAACCTCTTGAGCTATTCTTATATAAATGGAAAAGCTCGTGCTGCTTGTTTTTATATTTCTTGCCAATTTGTTTTCTTCACATCTTTTCTTTCCTTTTGTTTGCTTGTGGGCGGCACGGTGGCACAGTGGTTAGCACTGCTGCCTCACAGCGTCAGAGACCCGGGTTCAATTCCCGCCTCAGGCGACTGACTGTGTGGAGTTTGCACATTCTCCCCGTGTCTGCGTGGGTTTCCTCCAGGTGCTCCGGTTTCCTCCCACAATCCAAAAGATATGCAGGCCAGGTGAATTGGCCATGCTAAATTGCCCATAGTGTTAGGTAAGGGGTAAATGTAGGGGTAGGGGTATGGGTATGGGTGGGTTGCGCTTCGGCGGGGCGGTGTGGACTTGTTGGGCCGAAAGGCCTGTTTCCACACTGTAAGTAATCTAATCTAATCTATATTCATACAGTTATATCGCGCACAAACACTATTTTTGGTCCATGCCAGCCAGGTTTTCTAATATAAACTAGCCCCATCTGCTTGCATTTGGCCCAAATGCCTCAAAACTGTTCCCATTCATATATTTGTCCAAATGTCTTTTAAATGTTGGAGCCAGGCTTCCTCTGGCAGCTCATTCCATAAACATCACTCTCTGCGTAAAAGAAATTCTCTCTTCCTCCCTTTTAAATCTTCCCTCTTAAATCTATGCACTCTATGATTAAATTTTCCTGTCCTGTGGAAAAGTTCTTGGCTTTTCATCCTACCCATGCCTCCCATGATTTTATAAATTTCTACAATGTCACCCCTCAACCTCCTAAACCCCATCTTATACTAACTTCAAGAACAAACATTTTAAAATAAGCACTGCAAATTTGAAACAATATTAAAAGAGACTGGTAATCAGCACTCAGCCCAAACGTCATTCTGCTATTTGTCTGTGTATATGTTACAATACTAAGGCAGCAAGAAAATTTTACTCGTGCCAATAAGACGTCAAGCACCTGTATTCCTTTGTCTGATGGCGGTGATGATCTCTACAGTGAAAATATATCTCTGGCCAGATCTATATAATACCACATTATATTTCAACATTCTCCCTCTGGCCTCCCTATGACCTTGTGTGGTTGTTTCTTCTTTACCGTTCACTCAATAGAGAGAACCCGTTTTCCCCAGTCACATCTTAATTTAAAGTCATTTTATATCATCTTCTCGTTCACCACTGCTAAAAGCCTGTTCATCAGTCTCACACCCTCTTTTCCCTGTCACCTACCACCCCCCCCCCCCCGCCCCACCTCTGCCAAGGGACTACCTGGTCAGGTCCACGCCCCCCTCCGACCCACCCTCCCATCCTGGCACTTTCCCCTGCCACCGCAGGAACTGTAAAACCTGTGCCCACACCTCCTCCATCACCTCAATCCAAGGCCCTAAAGGAGCCTTCCATATCCATCAAAATTTTATGATATTAGTGCGCATCCACTAATATCATTTATTGTATCCGTTGCTTCCGATGCGGTCTCCTCTACATTGGGGAGACTGGGCGCCTCCTAGCAGAGCGCTTAAGGGAACATCTCCGAGACACCCGCACCAATCAACCAAACCGCTCCGTGGCCCAATATTTCAACTCCCCCTCCCAATCTGCCGAGGACATGGAGGTCCTGGGCCTCCTTCACCGCCGCTCTCCCATCGCCAGACGCCTGGAGGAAGAACGTTTCATCTTCCGCCTCGGAACACTTCAACCCCAGGGCATCAATGTGTACTTCAACAACTTCCTCATTTCCCCTTCCCCCACCTCATCCTAGTTTCTAACTTACAGTCCCCTTGACTTGTCCGGACTTGTCCGACCTGCCTAGCTTCTTTTCCACCTATCCACTCCACCCTCTCCTCCCTGACCTATCACCTTCATCTCCTCCCCACTCACCCAATGTACTCCATGCTACTTTCTCCCCACCCCCAGCCTCCTTAGCTTATCTCTCCACGCTTCAGGCTCTCTGCCTTTATTCCTGATGAAGGGCTTTTGCCAGAAACGTCGATTTTACTAAAAGCTTCTCGGATGCTGCCTTAACTGCTGTGCTCTTCCAGTACCATTGATCCAGAATCTGGTTTCCAGCATTTGCAGTCATTGTTTTTATCAAGGGACTAAAAGGTCCATTTTCCAATCGTTTTCAGTTCTGATGGTGTTACACTGGACTTGAAACGCTAATTCCTTTTCCCTATCTCTGCAGATGCTGCCAAACTTGTTGAGTTTCTCCAGAAATGAATAGGCTGAGAAAAAAAACTTTCAATTAAACAAATAACTATGGATACTGGAAATAAAAACGCAAATATTTCTGGAGAAAATGGGAAGTGTCACTGGGTCCGAAAGATGAACTCTACTTTCACGCCACAAGATGCAGCTAGATCTGCTTAGTTTCTTCAGCAATTTCTGTTTTTGAACAAGTTCCAAAGACGTACGTCAAATCTGCTCAAATGCCCTTTCCAGCACAGAGCGCGGTACATTGGGAAGTGAACGATAATGCAAAATGCACAAGTCCATTAGCTCTGAAACGACATAAGTCACGACAGACCTCTTAATCATCGTCAGGGAGAAAAACAGAAGGCAAAACATTCCCTTCAAACACAGAAGATGGTATTACTGGAAAGAAAATGATTCAGATGAAGATGTTAAAGTATCTGAGTAATATAACAAATTGGAGGCGTGACATCAGGGAGAGGCCTTCAGCAGAATGAAAATATGAAACTGGAAGTGTTCGCACATCGGAAACCAGGTTAGGTCACTGAGTACAGGGCTGGTGGGTGAATGGGTCTCGATGTGAACTGGGGGAAAGTCAGTAGAATTGATTTGCAGATATTGCAGCTCACACTGGGTTATCATGTGATGGTGTAGATCGCAGAAGCAGTCGCAGCAGAATTGCATTCAATCACAATTCATAACTATTCCCCCAAGATAACCCATCAGTCTACCATTATCATCAAGCCGAGTGGTGGTTCAGTGACGAGTGTAGGTGAACATACCAGAGTCAGAACCATGTGCATCTAAACCTGATGACAACCCATTAAAGCTACCGCACCTGACTGGTTACATTCCAAATAGCAAAACTACCATGTGATGGAGAAGGGGGAAGTCAGCCCAAGAATAACAGATAGGATCAAAGCTCTGCATTCTTCCCTCATTCAGTCATCAATGTCGATGGGCTATTAAACAACTTACTGGAGGAGATGACTCCACAAATATCCCCATCTTAAATAACGGAACAGCCCTGAATATCAGTGTAACAGACAAGAATGTGGTATCTGCAGAAGTGTTGAGTCAATAATCCACCTCACCCTCCTCATGATGCTCACAGTTTTATAGATGCCAGTCTTCAACCAATTCAATTCGCTGCACGTGCCATGAAGAAACAGCTGAACACAGTAGATACGACAAAGGCAATGGGCCCTGACACCGTTCCTACAACAGGACTGAAGACTTGTGCTGCACAACAAACCGTGCCCTTGGAGAGTCTCCAACTCGGACATCTGCCTGGCCACGTGGAAAATCACTCAGCTATATCCATTGAGTCATAGATTCATTGAGATGTACAGCATGGATACAGACCCTTCGGTCAAACCTGTCCATGCCAGCCAGATATCCCAACCCAATCTAATCCCACCTGCCTACACCCGGCCTATATCCCTCCAAGCCCTTCCTATTCATATACCCATCCAAATGCCTCTTAAATGTTGCAAATGTACCAGCCTCCACCACATCGTCTGGCAGCTCATTCCATACACCTAACACCGTCTGCATGAAAAAAAAATGCACCTTCGGTCTCTTTTATATCTTTGCCATCCACCCTTCGGGCTGTCCGCCTGTATTCCTGATGAAGGGTTTTTGCCCAAAACGTCGATTTTACTGCTCCTCCGATGCTGCCTGAACTGATGTGCTTTTTCAGCATCTGCGTCCTTGTTTTTACTCTCTCACCCGAAACCTATGCCCTGTAGTTCTGGACTCCGCAGACTGGTTTTATTTACAAAGTAGGAGTTTGTAAAATATCACATTGACTGACTGTCTACAAATTGTACGTATTTGGAACAAAATAAAATGCATTTGCAAATACAAATGGTCAAATGCAAGTTCAACCCGCAGATTTATATGTGCATATGTGTGTGTGTGTAAGTAGGAGAGAGGGGCGTGTCTGTGTGAAGGGGAGAGAGAGGGAGAGAGACAGAGAGACAGAGACACTGTGTGTACGTGAGAAAGAGTGAGAGGTTGTGTATGTGTGTGTGAGTGCTGGAGTTAGAAAGAGAGAGGTTGTGTGTGCATGCGTGCATGTGACAGAGTGGACTGCGCGTATGTGCATGTGAGAGACGGAGAGTGAGAATGTGCGTGGAACGGTTAGGGAGAGTGTGCATCAGTGTATGTAAGGGGGAGAGTGAGAGTATGTGCTTGTCCAGACGAAAACACATACAAATACAGAAATCCCTTTCCCCACGCTCACTCACTACGTGTTTTCAGAGTGTCACCTCTATGCAGTCTCTGCTCCATTTGGTGTTCATGTTACAGACCCAGAAGTAGTAACTACAGTCCCATGCTCCATCCAGAGTTGGGTAATCAAATCCTCAGGTCTCACTGGATGTCTGACGCAGCTCACAGCACAACCTCCAGAAAACCATCCTCAGCCCCGCCACTAACTTTTCAATAACAGGAGTTAGTCACAAGCCCCTCAGCTACAAGTTAGATGTCTATTCCTTAACAATTGTACTCTAGCATTTCCCTCATGGTACAGACGCACGATCAATTGAGACAGACATATAGAGGCGTTCTATGGGCAGGCGCACTCCAAGTTTCAAACGCGTGACTCAGAGTTTACTGGAACACCCCTGTCCATGGAACACGACATGGGACACAATGGGAAGTCAACAACAGCCTTACACACACCATTTCAATGGTTCTGAGCTTCACAATGCCAGCAATCGATACAGGTGGAAGCCAAAAACTAGGGCCAGGGAAATATACAGAAGAAAACAAATAATTTATTAACTGATAACTTGCTGAAAATATGGATAAGGTGATGGGGGGATTGGAATAACGGGATAAGTATCACAATGGTCGATCCAATCCCAACAAAGCAAACATTGAGTAGAGGCATTGCCATATCTGCTAGAATGCTGCATTGCCTCAAATTATGAATCTGCTTCACAGGACCAGCCCAGACAACGTAAAATTGGGTAAGGTAACGGCTAAGATGGAGAACGGTGAAGGCCGTGCCAGTGGATTACTCCATTAACTGGACTATCTGCACAGCGTGGGGAGCATTGCAAGCCTTTGCCAGGATATTGCAAACCTCTACCACCACCTTCTGCCTCCTACCTTTGAGCCAGTTTTGTATCCAAATGTTTTTCATATGAAACAACCTTGGTAAACAGATGATCATACACAATGTTATTCAATGCCTTAGTGAAGTCCGTATTGACAATGTACACCAGTCTATCTCAATCTTTTTAGTCGCTTGTTCAAAAATATCTCAGTCAAGACAGTGAAACAACATATTTCTTGAACAAAGTCACGTTGACTATACCTAATTACTCGTTACCTTTCAAAATGCGTGAAAATCCAATGACTCATAATTCCCTTAAACAACTTACCCACCACTGACGTCAGGCTCACTAACTTTTCCTTATTACCCTTCTTAAATCATTTAAGTAGTAGCACCACGTAGTCTTCCGACACATTACCTGTGGCTATTAATGATAGCAAGGTGCCCAGCAAACACTTCCCTAGCTTCCCACAGAGTTATAGCGTACATCTAATAAAAGCCAGGATATTGTCCTGCCTTTGCATGTTTTAAGACCTCTAGCAGCTCCTCTGTAATACAGACACTTTCCTAGATGTCACTACTTATTTCCCAATTTCTCCAGCTTCTATATCCTCTTACACAGTAAATACTGATACAAAATAGTTGTTCAGTACCTCCCCATTTCCTGTGGCTCTGCACATGGGCAGCCTTGCTGATCTTTAAGGACGTCCTATTCTCTCCACAGTAACTCTTTTATTCTTGGCGTATCTGCAGAATTCCTTTGGAGTCTTCTTAACTCTATTTGCCAAAGTTGTCACATGTCCCCTTTTTATGCTCCATATTTCTCTAAAGTATACACTTGTTGCCTTCCAACTCTTCTGTTGATTCACTTTAAATGAGGAATTAAGAGTCTAATGATGACCATTCCGATTGATGGAAAAATCGATCTGGTTCACTGACACGCTTTAAGGAAACAAACTGCCATTCTTACCTGGCCTGGCCTACAAGTGACTCCAGACTCACAGCAATATGTTTGACGGCCAACTGCCCTCTGGGCAATTAGGGATGGGTAATAGATGCATGCCTAGCCAGGGACGCCTTCATTTCCTGAATGAATTAAGAAAACAACCCTCAATTCCTGCTGTCTATACCTGACATATCCGTGACTAGAACCTCAACTTCTCCAATCCTCCAGCATTCCTTACACGTACCAGCCTTACCCTGCACCATAACAGGAACATAATGTATCTGAACTCCTGACATCTCATTTTTGAAGGCTTCCCACTTCCCAACTGACCCCCTTTTCTGCGAATATCTGTGCCAATCGAATTTGGAAAAGTTTTAGTTAATATCATCAAAATTGGTTTTCAACAATTTCGAACTTTAAGTTTTAGACCTGGTTCATCCGTTTCCATCTCTATTTTAAAACTAATAGAATTATGATGACTTGCCATAAAGTGCTCCCCCACTGATACCAAAACCATCCCCTCTCCACTGCCTTATTTCCCAAGGGTTTGACCTATGTAGTGTTTTGTGCAGTCCTTGCATAGGATTTTGTACACTACATTAGTTTTACTCATGCTGGGTATCGGGTTCTTCGTTCTGGTGAGTTGTTGCAAGGACTGCACAAAACACGACATCGGACAAACAGGAAGACAGCTAACGATCCGCATCCATGAACATCAACTGGCCACGAAACGACACGACCAACTATCCTTAGTAGCCACACACGCAGACGACAAGCAACATGAATTCGACTGGGACAACACTATCATTATAGGGCAAGCCAAACAGAGAACAGCCAGGGAATTCCTAGAAGCATGGCACTCATCCACAAACTCTATCAATAAACACATCGACCTGGACCCAATATATTGACCACTACAGCGGACAGCTGAAACTGACAACCGTAAGCGGCAGGGACAGGCCACTATAAATGCCGGAGGAAACATCACAGATGCGCTTCACAGGAGGCTCCCTAGCACTGAGGATGTCACCTAGACAGGGGACGAAACGTTTGCAACACAAATTTCCAACTCGGCGAACAGAACCACAACAACATTACGACATGTTCTTCATGATCTGCAACACATGATCAATGAGGATGAGCAACTCACCAAGATCTTCCCCACACCTCCACTACTTGCCTTTAAACAACCGTCAAAACTCAAACAGAATGTTGTTCGTACTAAGCTGCCCGGCTCTCAGGACAACTCCATACAACCCTGTCTCGGTGGAAACTGCGAGACGTGTCAGAGTGTGGACATAGATACCACCATTACACGTGGGGACACCTGCGACCTTGTACATGACAGGTACTCATGTGACTCAGCCAGCGTTGTCTATCTTATATGTTGCAGGCAAGGATGCCCGGAGGCATGGTACATTGGGGAAACCGAGCAAAGGCTATGACAACCGATCAATGGGCACCACACAACAATCAACGGAGAGGAGGGTTCCCTCCCAGTTGGGGAATACTTCAGTGGTCCAGGACATTCAGCTTTGGACCTTCGGGTGACCATCCTCCAAGGTGGGCTTCAGAACAGGCAGCAGAGAAAAGTGGCCGAGCAGAGGCTGATAGCAAAATTCGGTACCCATGGGGAGGGCCTCAACCGGGACCTTAGGCTCATGCCACATTATAGGTGACCACCATTGCTCTGTACACATACACACACGGATACACCCACAAAATAACACACTCACATACACATGGACCCACGTACGCACAGACGCGCACACAGACAACCACACACACTCTTACAGACACACACTGCCTCGCTGACACATGCACCCCCTCACAGACTTAAGACACTCTGCACTCACTACACACATACACACACATACACTTTCTCACACTCACAATCCTCAACCCAGGCAGACAGACACACACAGAAAGACAAAGACCCACAGGCACAAATACATTTTGTGGGGTCAATTTGTATTTGCCGGGTTACATTGTACTTTGCTCAAAAACTGCATGCATTTATGAAAAACTCCGTTATCTCACTTTTTAGATTAGAATGAATCTAAACAGTACGGCATTGACAGAGAACACAGGGGGCCAAACCTTCAACATATTGTCTAGCTATCACCATTGTTAACAGCTAACCCGAGAATGCAACTTTGGAAAAAAGGTTTTGTGATTTACACATGAAAGAAGTGAAACTATCACTGTATTCTAACAGATGAAAGGATTAACAGAAAATCAAATTTCAAGGTATAATTTCAGTTACATCACACTGTAAACTTTTGCTATAAATTCTGTGTGACGATTGACCCCTCCAGTATCACCTGATGAAGGAGCGTTGCTCCGAAATCTAGTGTGCTTCCAATTAAACCTGTTGGACTGTAACCTGGAGTTGTGTGCTTTTTAACTTTAAAAATCTGTGCCACTGATGCAGTGGTGTGGGGAGGTCAGCAGAGGGTAGTATTGTATGAATCTAATCATAAAACTCACTGGCTTGCACTGGTGCCTCACAGCGCCAAGCACCCGGGCTCGATTCCACCCTGTGGTGACAGTCTGTGTGGAGTTTCACATTCTCGCTCTGTCTGCATGGGTTTCCACTGGGTGCTCTGGTTTCCTTCCACATTCCAACAATGTGGAGTTATGTGAATCGGACATGCTATATTGTCCATAGAGCCCAGGGATGTGTAGGTTAGGGGCATTAGTCAGGGGTCAACTTAGGATATCATTTGAACTGGTCTGGGTGGGTTACTCTTCGAAGGGCCAGTGTGCACCTCTTGGATCTAAGGGTCTGTTTCCACACTGTTGCGATTCTATGAACTCTATCATGAACAACGGGGACAGACAGAGAGAGGAGGAGGAGGGAGACTTTGATTCCAATTTCAATCTATTTACTTCAAAACAACATTGCACAGCGATGCACACAGAGGTACACACAAACTGAGATACTGACACGAACACACATAACACATGTGCACAGAGATATGCATGCAGATGTGGACATTTACACACGAAAATAACCCAACATAACGGCACACACTGTCTCTAATACAAGAATTAATAACTTTTTTTATTATCAAGTTATCAATGGTCAGTCGGAGAAGGCAGGAGAATGGGATTCAGAAATATTTTAGCCGCAATCAAATGTCATGGCAGACTAGATGGGCTGAATGGCCTAATTCCAAACAAGGGTTCATTGTGATCTTGTGGTGCCTGGAATTGTGTTTCGGCAAGGTCAGTGGAGGTTAAATGGGGTAAGTATTCGAGTTAGGAGAGTTAATGGGAATGGGGACAGGTTTGAGGGGCTGAGTGGGCGATATGTGTTTCTAATTGTCGACTCCTTATATGCCAAAAGAGTGGGGATTGGTTTGAGGGGAACACATTTTGAGAATAAGGGCCTGAGACAGGGATGATGGTTTTTCTTTAGGGTTGTTTGATCTGTGATGTTCTCATGGCCAAGGAGCAGTGAAGACTGGGTTACTGAAAACATTCATGGTGGAGTTCCATAGATCTTTGATGAAAAAGAGAATCCATGTTTATTGGGAACAGACAGGAAGGGGATGTTTATTTACAATCACATCAACAATGCACATTATGAATGGTGCAGCAGGTGCGAGGTGCTGAATGGCCAGCTTCTGGACCTAACACATGTGTTGTTCTCCAAAGAATCAGTAATCTTACAGAGGTAAAGGAAGGTTTCATTCAGCCAGTCAGCATCGTTATAATGAGTCAGGAGTAGACCATTCTGTCCTCTAAGGATTTATGTAGGAATACATTGATGTCATTCAGCCCGCTAAGTACATTTCACAGCATAAATGAGCGCATCCAACCTTTCCAGCCTGCTGCCCAGCAACAGGGGAAACCCGGCTAGCTATCAGGGAATAAACATTTGGGATAAATGTTTATTTTGAGGTTGAAAAGTTGTAACGTGGTGGAGTGCCTCAGGGATCAGTGTGAGATTATCAACTACTTACAATCTATACCAATGATTTGGATGAGGGAACTGATTGGAGTGGAGCTCAGTTAGCTCATTCAGCATGATAGTAATTTAACTGGACATGGAGACTCTGCAAAGGGAAACAGACAGGGGAAGTTAGTGAGCAACTCTTTGGCAGAAAATAGTATAATGTGGGGTAAAGGAAATCAGTGCTGTGTTGAACAGACAAAATACCAGTAACCTACTTAAATGGAGAAACATCGATGAACTCATTGGTACAGAGGGATTTATATGTCCTGGTACATGAGTCATATAAACCTAGTCAGCAGATTCAGCAAGTGAATAGGAAAGTGTATAGAATGATGCTTTTCAAGCAAACCCTATTGGGTATAATAATCGGGATGTTTTACTGCGTCTGTACATGACAATGCTGAGACTACATCGGTTATCTTGTGTGGAGTAATGAACCGCTCAATTGAAAGAAAAGCTTGTAATTGTTTTAGAAGCTTTCACAGATGTTTCACTTTACTCCTTGCTAGAAAGAAGGCTTGATGGAATCATAGTGTCATACAGCACGGAAACAAACCCTTCAGTCCAGCTTATCTGCACCGACCAGATATTCCAACTGATGTAGTACCATTTGCCAGCATTAGACCCATAACCATCGAAACCGTTCCTATTCATATACCCATCCATTGTCTCTTAAATGTTGTATTTGTACCAGCCTCCACCACCTTCCCTGCCAGTTCATTCCACACACGCACTGTCCTCTGCGTAAAATAGTTATCCTTCAAGTATCTTCTTAATCTTTTCCCTCTCACCTTAACTCACTATCCTATGGTTTGGACTCCTCCAGCCTTGGAAAATAACCTTGGCTGTTCCCCGCATCCGTGCCCCTCACGGCCTCTACAAGGTCAGAGCACTTCAAGCCTGAGAATGAGAGATGTTCATATTGAACCATATAAGCCCGTGAGGAGAGTGTATTGCGGCGGAGCTAATGGATAAGAGAATAAAAGTTAACATTCAGTTTTAGAAAGCAACTTATTCATTTTAACACAGGTATTATGAGGACATGAATTTATTGTACAAAACTTATGCAGACACATATAACCATACCTTCAAATTATAAATTACAAATCATTCCAAAATGGAGCAGATAACAGTGGACTCATGCAATCCGGGGAAAGTTCAACCAGACCTTGTATATAGTATTCGGGTCATATTATTACGTTTCATGCAGGCAGGGAGAAAATGTAACCTGTCGTAGAAGCAAACGGTCATTGCTCTATCTCAATTGAACTTCTCTGCAGCAACATATGCGAGCTGAAAACCGATTAGCCATCTTTAGCACTCTTTGAGGGTTCCTGTTGAGCATTCACTGGAATCTCTCCACTGCCTGCAGAAAAGGGAATTCAGCCAAATCCAACTGTTCCAGGAAGAAACCCTAGTTCTAACAGTTTCGGAGGCAGAATCACTTCAGAGGCAGAATAACAATGGAACATCTGAATTTTGCTTTGTCATGAAATCCACTGTTATTTGGACAAAGTGTGTGTGTGTGTGCGTTTCTGTGTCTCAGATTTATAGAAAAATAAATGTTAATGTACATATTGTCAATGTCCAAACTCCATATCATTTATGTATCCATCGTAATTCGAGTAACTATGCTTTGGTTTTGGATTAGTTATTTTTTGAAATTAAAGAAACCTGTCTGACATGTTCCTAACATTGAACCTGACCCAATATGAGACGGATATCAGTTACCAAATTACATACGAAGTTACACTGATAATTTGTTGTGACATCTCGAGGAGTGGGATTATAAAAAGAAGCAATGAATCTCTAATCTCTGAAGGAACAGGGAAAAGGAGAAATTCTCACAAGGCCATTGAGTGGGAATTTTCTACCCTATAGGTTTGTGGCACCTGTGTGTTTGCATTTATTCAAACATGTGTTAGTTAAATATTTGACGGGAAAGTAACTCAAGGAAAATGAACTGCAGATAGGAACGTGGGGCTGAGACTACAATCTGATCAACCATAATCTTAGGGCCTGCGGGGTCAGGGACCCACTCCAGTTCCTCAGTCCTTCTTTCCCCCATTCCATTCAGCCCCTCAATCTGCTTCACAGGAGCAGTTGGAGACCACTTGCTCCTACTACCTGGTGCACAGAATCAGAGGAGACCATTCAGCCCCTGAATGGAGACATGATTTGGTGTGGATTGGAAAACGTTCTTGCGAAAAGAGTGCGTGTTACTATGAAAGAGTACCCTTCTCTCTCTTTAGAGAATTTCCCCGGTTCCATTTATTTGTCATGTTGTAGACCTAGATTCACAGTGATTACAGCTCCCATACTGTACCCAGATATTGCTCACAAAATCCTCTGGTCTCTTTGACCACAGCATTCCTTCACAGGACTTGCAGAAAAATAACAATAATGAAACTTCTAACAACAGAACGCAAGAGCATAAGAAGCACGATAGGTCATTCAGCTCCTACAGCCTGCCTTTCCCTTTAATAGGGTCATGGCTGATCTGCTCTAGGCCCAACTCCCGCAGTGTCTGACCTGTCAAACATCCATCCATCCCTGTGTTTCAAGTATCTCAGTAATCTATCTCCTCTCTGGAATAGAGACGTGCCGACGGTCACTCCCCTCTGTGAGAAGGAAACACACCATACACATACACTGTGACCTTCTGACATCAACGAAATATATGAACACCAGGAAAAAATGACTGGCACTGTTAACAAGGCAGTATTTGACTGATGATGGTATCAAGGAACCTGAAGAAAATTGAACTTTATGGAGATTAGGAGGACTCTCCCCACCGGTTGGAGAGTTTCAGCACAAAGAGGATGGCTGTGGTTCTTGGACATCCACCACCTCAGTCCCGGGACAACTCTGCGGGAGATCCACAGCACAAGCATTCTCAGTTTCTCCTCAATGTCTTTCGCCCCATCATAAGCTCAGAGGTGGGGAAGGTCAATGAAGATCTCACAATGTTTAGAATAATGTGTCCTCCCTCAGCTCCTGTAGCAGTCTGTATCCATATGCAGCAAGACCCAGGCAGCATTCAGGCTTGTGCTGTTAACATTCATGTAACAGTACTGCTGGACACTGTGCATTACACAGTAAAGGGAAGAGCTCATTTAGCACCTCAAGCTCACTTCATAGGAATGTGAGGAGGTCATTCACCCCATAAACACTATTGGATAAGAATAGGGATAGCCTACTCAATCCCTCCTGCATATTACACAGGAAGAGAAGGAGCCCAGTCAAACACATTGAGCTGTGAAACAGGAATCAGGGATTGCCCAATCAGGCCCTTGAGCTTCTCCTCTGACACCAGTAGGCGGCCATTCAGCCCCTCAAACCCATTGTACAGAAATAGGAGGATGTTATCGACGCCCCAATATGACAAACCAATGAAGCAGAGACTGCACCGATAGACTGCTCCATGCTGTTCCTCCTCGTGCCATTGCAAATGGTACACAATTGATATATCAGCGTGGTTTGATGACGGTGAAGAGGGAAGACAAAATGTTTCATGTGAAGTCTCAAAGAAGCATCTTTCATCTCTGAGAAGGTAGACTGGTGTTCTCTATGGAGGGCAGAAGCTATTGGGAATGGCTTACTCTTTCAGAAGTAAGGCATTGTAACAGCTGACAGATTTGTGAACAATGTGACGCTCAGTGCAGGGTCATACACTAACTGCACATTGAGGTGGTGAGAGTTCAGTCAGAGCCTGAAGCTCTCTCTCAACCAACGTGGTAGCTCCACAGAGCTACATAAACGTCCAAGAAGAACGTATCATGGGGTAAAATGCAATTTCTCATGCCACCAATGTTTTTAAATGGAAATAATATGTGTTCATCCATGATCTTCAAGTTTCAATGCAGTCAACTCTTATTCTCTCACCATGCTACAAATTAAGCATTCATTTCCTTCACACTCGCTTCATGTTACCATCATCCCAGAGATTATTATGATAAAATAGCTTTGCACTGCCCCTGTGACAAGGCGGTCATTGATTTATAAAGGAGAGAAAGTCTGTCCACAATAGCCCAAATACTGCCTCAACAACACTCCACAACTCCTACGAATGATTCATTTTGTAATGAAGGCTGCCATTTCATTTCCTGTCCTGATTAATGGATACTCTGCATGAATTCTGTTCATGGCTTTTGACCAAGGACATCCAGGTCCTTTTTGCCAAAAGCACTTCCCAACCTCTCACCTTCTAATAATTACATGAAAAGGACTGTATATGTTGTTCACATTCAAATCACTTCTTTGTGTTACAAGTAGCGGTGTTCCAAGTACTCATGCATGTGATACCCGATCGGTCGTGGCCTTTAGTCCAAAGGAGGACCCTAGTCTTTGTGTATTTTCCATTATCCAATTCTCAATCCATGTAGGATATCTCCCACTTACCCAAGGACTGTAACTTTCTTCACTCACCTGTGTGCAACCGTGTCGACCTTCTCCTGAAAATTTAAATACACCATTCCCACTAGTTCTCACTCGTCGATGTGACAACCAATATCCTCCATAAACGCCAGTACCTTTTTCAAAGGTAGTTTTCCTGTCCGGAATCCACGTGGATGCTGCTCAATCATATCATTGTTCTCATCATTTCAAATGGGCGATTCCGGTGAAGTTTCATAATATCACTCCTCCACATTAGGGAAATCAGGTTTCCTTTTATAGTGAGTATCTTCTTTATCTTTATAGAGTGTATCTTCAGCTATTTCCCACTTACATACATGCAGGACATTGCGCCAGTGAATTGCAATTGTGTTGGGGTGTGTAGTGGAGCTGGGTGCCGTTTTGAATATGTGCAGATGCATGTTCGCCAGAATTAGCACTTTGTTTTTCTAAGTAGAATCCCTACGGTGCGGAGACAGGTCCTTCAGCCCAACAAGTCCACAATGATACCTCAAAGAGTAACCCAATCAGACGCATGCCCCTACCCGATTATCCTATATTTACACGTGGCAAATGCACCTAACCAACACATCCCTGAACACGATAGGGAAATTCGCACGCCCATTCCGCCACCTTGTAAGTCCTTGGGTTGTGGGAGATTTTTACACTGTATTACAATAGAAATTCAGACGCATCAAAAATAGAACGGAATGTTTCAATGAACAATTTTTTTACTCATTACGCCCGAGGTATGACAATGGCCTGCTTGACATTTTGTTTTTTTTTTGTGATGCTCTATAAAAGTCGGAAAGAATGAACTGAGCTTGCATACAGAAAGACTCACTTTTCGTAATGCGCCCTATCATTTTCTTCAGAATGTATCCTTCTTACAAGTCTGTACTTCGGATTGAAAAATACAAAACCACATCGTTTTAATTACTGCTTCACCCCACACGCATCTGTCCGTAAATTTCCTTATAATGTCATGCGACATTTTAGCTATGTTGACAATCTAACGTGATTTCTGCTGCCATGCTGGTGAGCGGAGGTACCTGTCATAACTACACTATTTGATTCACAATTGTCATTTGCGGTGGGAGATTGGTACAAAGTAATTCCAGATCGACACAATCCTCGTTGAAACTCAATGCCTTCTGAGTAATTAGGGATGGACAATAAATGTTGACCTAGCCAGCCACAAAATCATCCCATGAATGAATTTTTAAAGAACAATAATGTGAAGTTAGGGAATGAAATGCACGAGATGGAACTGTCCTGAGGAAAGAAACAATTGAGGCATTCAACAGCATTGTGTAATTATACAGAAAGAAATACTGTGCAAAATTAAGGCGAAAAATCAGGAGACATTCAGAGGTAATGATTCTCATTTCACAATCGGCGTCAGGCACGTTTCAGCCGGTGTTCACTAGAATTGTTCTAAGAATGGAAAGCTTCACATTTGGGGAATGTTTGAAGGCAGTGGATCTATGTGCGATGTAGTTTGGAAGGATGAAGGGGAATCTTATTCAAACCATAAGAATATTGCATTGTCGATGTTGGAAATGTATTTTCATTTTTGGGAGAGACTCCTAACTGAGTGCACAGACTTAGCATAAAGGGAAGATCGTTTGGAACGGAGAGAAGGAGAAACGTTTTAAGCCAGCGACTGGTGAATCAAGGGAAATCATTTGCACGGAAGGATATGGAAGCCAGGTCAAAGGGTACATTTAAGACTCAGATAGGTTAATGAGTATCAAGGGAATCAAGAATAACGTGCATAAGGCAGGACACGAGTGTTGAGAAACTAAACATCCATGATTGAAATGTGGCGACGACCCAATGGGTTTAATTGCATAATTTCTGCTCTTATGCCTTAATGTCATCAACATTCGAATTGTGTCCTTTTCCATCATAATAATCTTGTGATTCTATGAAGTGCGTCTTCAAGCCAATTTATCATTATCTCCGTCTGACTTCTGGTGCACCAAAATATAGTCGCCTTATGGAAGCGCAGAGATAGGTTTGTTTGACAACATTCTGTGATGATTCTTGCAGTGCAATAAATGGTTAGCTGAAATCTGGACTTCTGTCCACAGGGCAGTTTTTAAGCGCATGAGACATGGTCGTTTCCTTCACTGAAAAAATTGACAACTTTAAAATTAATTTTATCAATGAAAATGTGTTTTGGGGAACAATGGAAGAAGCCTGTACGAGAGAGAGAGAATGTCTCAAAATTGGCGTGTCCGCCGGCTAATGGTGAAAGGACAGAAGAGGACGAGTAGCTGATTTATTCTGGAAAGCCTGCTCCGCTATTTAAGATGATCACGGGTGCTCGAACACATCTAACCATTGTATAGGCACAACCACATGAAGATTCAGGCCGTTGTTATTTCGAAAAACGAACAAACATGCCTTAAAGACACTCAAAGACCGAATATCCACGTCTCACTGTAGTGGACAATTGCAAAACTTCGCAAGGATTACGTTGAAATCAAATAACCTCAGCGAGGTAATGAATCAGAATACCTTGTTTAAAATTGTGCCCAAATGCTTCCAGATTCATTAATGAGAGAACACAACTTAACTGCACCATCCTGTATATCTCTTCAAATACTTTGCAACTTTCACGAGATTATATCTCATGTTTTGAAATTTCAAAAATGCATAATGCCGGATTTGGCCAATTTCAAATCAGAGGACAAACACCCATCTATGGAGTCAATGGTAATGAATATTTGTGGTATTCTATATACGGCAATATTAGCTTTCCTAACTTGAGGATTACAAATACCCATACCCGAACCGAGCTACTTTTCATTGGAAATAAGACTTCTTTCTCGTGCCCTAAAATACTTCCGCTGGAAAGGTTGTCATTCTGAAGCTAAGACAACAGATTGCTGCAAGTGCTGCGAGATTTCAATGACTTATTAACAATGACGTCGAGATGCATTTCTAGAAGTCTGTACATCAGACTTACTGCATCAATCAGTTTTCAAACTGCCACATTCAAAGACATTATCTACACACATTTCCAAGCTGACAAGTATGATTAAGTCAAATATTTGCTATTTATTAATTCATTAGCGACATGGATAGTATGAGTAGACAAGATATTTTCTCGCTGGTGAGGGAGCACAAAATTAGAAAGCATAGGTATAAAACTAAAGGGTAAAGATTTAAAAGGGACCTAAAGGGCATCATTTTCACTCATGTCTAGAATGAGCTGCCAGAGAAAGTGGTGGGGACTGGTAAAACTGCAACATTCAATGGAATCTTTATGGGTATATGAGTAACAAATTTTAGAGGGATGTGGGCCAAATGTTGGCAAATGGGACCAGATTAGTTTAGGATATTTGTCCAGCATGGTCAAGTTGGAGCAAAGGGTCACTTTCCGTGCTGTATTGCTGTAGACTTGATGACTCTTGAACAACTGTAAAAAGAATGCAAATGATTGCATCAAAACAGTTTCCAGTTACAAATCTTCGGTCGATCTTCCTCTCTTATGCTCACAAGTTCTTTACATAATGTCAGAACTTAAGAGTTTCATTCTTGCATCCATTCATGTAAATCGATTTTGCATTCTTTCTTATCCCGATATCTTTTCTCTAATGTACATCCGTACTTAGGTACACAGCATGTATAATTCAGATAACATATTTCACGGAATAGTAAAACTCAGCTGCATATCCGTTTCGCAACCAGGTGCTGGACAATTGAGTCAAAATTGATTGCAAGTGCGCACACAGTGAGGCAAAGGACTTGTTGACGTGTGGTGTAGATTGCGTGTCTCTATAACTCGGCGACGAGCCATTCCCGCAAGTTCAGCTGTGTCAGAATCCACATTGCGATGAAAGCCTCTCAACCTGCAAAAGTGACCTTCATCTGGGTGTCTGCAATGGATTTGGCCAAATCGTTGAGTCTCTAACATTTGTTGTTCAAACAAAATATTTGATTTATGAAGTTGATTGTTTTACCATGAAAATTTCTGACTTGGCATGAAGCTGCATTGGCTGAGAGATTAAGGCATTGGCGTACAGAACCTTGAGTCGAATTTGTCCACGCAGACCTGACATCCTGACCTAATGTATTCGCATTTGCCAGCAGTCGGTCTATATCCCACTCAGCCTTTCTTATTCATAGAATCATCCAGCTGGCTTATAAATTCATTACATGTACCAGCCTCCACCATTTCCTCTGGCAGCTCATTCTATGCACATACCTCCTTCTGCATGGAAAGGTTGTCCCTTAGGTTCCTTGGACATCTTTCGCCTCGAACCAAAAATATATTCGTCTACGTGTGGACTCCGCCACCCGAGGGAGAAAGACCTGTTATATTTATCCTATTCGTGTCCGTCATGATTTCATAAACCTCTTAAAGGTCATCCCTCAGTCTTGGGTCTCCAGGGAAAACACTCCCAGCCTACTCAGCCTCTCCTTACATCACAAATCTTTCAAACCTGGAACCATGCCTGTGTACCTTTTATGAACCTGTTCAATTTCCACAAAATTCTTCTGATAGGAAGAAGACCAGAATAGCACGCAATATTTTAAAAGTGGCCTATACAGTGTCGTGTACAGTCTCCCCATTCCCATACTCAATGCACTGACCAATAACGGAAGAATACCAAGGCATCTTCGTCACTATCGTATCTGCATGCGACTCTACTTGCAAAAAATTATGAACCTGCACTCCAAGGTCACTTTGTTCAGCAACACTTCCCAGAACCTTGCCATTGAGTGTTGCTCAAGAAAAAGCAGAGCCGACCATAGATGTTCCCTGAACCGGTCCTGAATTTAGGAGCAATGGGTGCAGTAAATCATGTTCTAGGAAATCCAGGTAAACCACTGGTGGGTTGCAATAGTTCTTTGGGGCCATGCATGGAGATAACAGACAGTAGAGTAGGGTGGATAGAGAGTAGATAAGCTTTATTTATCATTTCTACCGTATACAACTGGAACAATAAAAATGAGAAAGCGTTGCTCCAGGAACAAGGTGCGATTTCCACACAGAAGCTACACGACAGTACAGTCATACGCAGGGCAGCATAAAGTGCATAAAAATTGAAAAAGATGCCAGACAGCGCAGTAATTCCTGACAAGCCAATAGTGAAAATGGTGGACAAATTACAATGTAACAGTTAATGATCATTAATCAAATATTGTTTCAGCAGACATTCAAAATATCGTCCACAAATTGCAAGTGGAAGAGAGTGTAATCATGCAGTGTTTCGAATTCTGAAGGCTTGCGTGAAGAAAGCTTTGTAGAATCTAGCCGTGAGAGATTCAATGCTCTGGTATGTTCTACCAGATGGCAGGAGGATGAAGACCTTTAATCATAGATTTGTGGGTCGTTCACAATGCCGTTGGCCTTGCCGATGCAGTGTGTGGTGAAGATGTCTGTCATGGAGTGAAGAAGATTCCGATGATAAGTTCAGCTTTCCTCACAACCCATTGTCGGGTCTTATGATTCACGACGATGGAATTCCCGAACCAGGCATTGATGCAGCTGCTCAGTTCATTCTCAATTAACCATCTGTCGAAGGTGACGAAATGAAATGTCAAATGGGATGTCCTCATCCCACACAGAATGGATACGCTGCTGGTCTTTCTTGGCTATGAAGTTGGTGTTGAGTGACCAGTTGAGATAATCTTAAAAATGCATGCAAACAAATTTGGTGCTCTTCACAATCTCTACCTGCAAAACGTCGACATGTTGCAGAGACTGACCAGTCTGAGTTCTCATGAAGTCACAACCGTCTATTTCGATTTGCCCGTGTTCATAGACAGGTTGTTGGCTCTGCACTCGTCCAATCGCCCCAGACCTTCTCTGTGTATGCTGACTCTTCGCTCCTGCTACTGAGAGCCAGTACCAACGTGTCAACAGTGAACTAAATAATATAATTTGAGCTGGACATCAATGCTCAGTCGCCTGAACGCTCGGGGAACACAGCCCCAGGGAGCCCCAGTGTTCAGTGTGATGCTGTTGGAGATGCTGTTCCCAATCCGGGTTGACTGAAGATTCCCAGTTACAGAGGGACATATTCAAGCGCAGCAGACTCAGCTTTCCAAAAAAGTGCTGATGAAAGATACAGGTGAATGAAGAACTGAAGATAATGAACAGTAACCTGATTGTATGTCTCCTGCTTAATCAGGTGGGTGATGGCCACATATAGGGTGGTGAAGATGACATCATCTGTTAAGCTGCTGGAACGATATGCAAACTGCGGAGTGTGGAACGAAGATGGGGTGGGGGGGCATCAGGGTCGAAATATGACTCATGATGAGCATCTCGAAACAGATCATGGTGATGAGTGTAAACCCAACGGAGCAGAAGTCACTGAGGAAAGACAGTGAAAAATTCTTCGGCACAGGGACAATGGTTGTGGTCTTGAAGCATGTTGGAACAATGGTACAACTCAAGGAAATTTTAAAGCGGTCCATGAGAACATCCACCAGAAGTCAGTACATCCTCTGACCAAACTGCGAGGGATGATATGTGGTCCAGCAGCCTTACGTGGGTTTACGTAGCACAGAGTTTTCCTCACGTCAGTCCTAAGAAGACACAACACCAGTTCATTGGGGCAGTGGCGGGGCATGACCTTCCTTGCTTCCACATCATTTCATGCCTCAAACCATGCACAGATGTTGTTCATCTCATCTGGGAGTTTCGTATCACTACCACAAGTATTTGATGCTATGTCGTTGTTGGTGATGGCCTTAATACTCTTCGATATAGTCAGCATATCACCACCATCCTGATAAAGGCTATATTATCTCTGTGCATATGCACGCTTTGCCTCCTTGATGGCGCATGACTATCAGCTATAGCTGCCTCAGGGATTGACGAATTAAAGTCGTATATATCGCTTGAACATTTTTTTCATGTTTCATGGTATCTGATTTAAAATGAAATTTCACAAGATTTTTGAGCATAAAGTTTCAGCTGAAAACAACTACTCTCGCGTTATCCCAGTCTTGCAATATCCGGCAGGGATATTGAATACAACAACAGCAAATCGCTAGGAGTATTTGCTGCTCCACCTTTCATACAGTTAAACAATCAAATTGTGGAAAGAAAACTGTGATTACGATGATCTACTCGTGAGGGACTTCTTTTAAATTCCAGACAGCGACTCAGGGTGGATAACGAGGCAGAGAAAAAGGAAGCGAATGAAATAATGAAATGTATAGACATGTTTCACAATTCAGGCTCTTTGAGAGTTCAGGATGTGAGGAATCGCTGGCATTGTCACGGATTTGCGATGACACAGAATGCCTTAATACATGTGGTCAATAATTATGGGATAATATGCTCATTCTGCAAATGCGAAAGTAGCATCTTATTAACAATATATAATTATGCATTTTTAAATAGATTTAATGCATATGCCATTATTTATAAGCTGCAAGTATATTACATACGAAAGTTAGGTGAAACATGAACTGAGGGCACAGTTAAGAATTATATACTCCAGGAATCAACAAAAACGTACATGGAAAGGAAATTAATGGAAAACCAAATATTTGCCTATTGCGTACAGAGACAGGAGAACGTTTAGAAATGTGAAACGTACAAATCGCAAATTAAAACCTGAATTATCACCCTGTGGCTGTCTCCACAGATAAAGAGCAAGGGATTTTCGGTTAAATTGCTCGTAACGCTGCTGCTGCACACCAGACAAACAAAATCTCAACGGCCATCCTTCAGCTTCACACAAAGATGATTTATAATTGCTGGAAATGCACAGCAGCGCTGTCAGCACCATGGAATCAAACACGGGCTCGACATTTCAGCTGATAAACTTCGATTAGATTTGAAAAATACTGCCAGATTTTCTGATCATTACGATAATTTTCAATCTTTCGTCTCACTCACCTTCAAAGAAGTAATGTGAGTTGACATCAGAAGCAGTCATCTGTCAATAGTTCAAGCTGTTATTCAAAAGAGAAAAACTGTTGAAATTCTCCGACAGTTTTCAATGAATTCAAGACGTGGCCAAAAGTGAAGACTCTGGTTCACATATGTCTTACCTGATGTCCGAATCCCAATGCAGATTTGATTCAGTTAGCCAGCTGTGGTCCAGTTGAAGGTTTAAAATTTTCAACATAAATCGACCGGCTAAGGGAGTAGAATTGATTGTTAATTACTCCTGGGTGTTCAGAAAAGATATGAAAGCAAGGAATCGAGGATTATTGGTGGCATTGGTCGAAGAGAATATTGAAGTCATGAAAGATGACACCGTAGATGATTCAAAGATAAAACAGGGCCAAAGATAAATATTAAGATGTGTTCAATTCCACTGAGCAGTGTAGTTCATAGATCACCTATTCTGGAAAGGTAGTCCCTGAAAAAATCGGAAGCACTGTTCATATTGAGAAAGTCAACGATAGCATTTTGTAACATCGTTCTGAAGCGATAAGTTTATCGTGACATCTTATTTATACGTGATTATACATATTTCCATACATTTGCACACAAGAAACTCATTTATCGTGCCAAATTGTACAGGCGTTGATTTGAATCCAACTGATTATCCCATGCTGACCAACATTAAAAATAATGATCAGGAACATATATGTCATTGTCTGACATGGCAGCCTGTGAACTCTTCATTTTGAAAACGTTGGCACTTCTTTCTCTCTCTTAAAGTTAGTATGTTCTTACCTTCTGCCAAGTATACACTGACAAATTATCACCCATGCTCCAAGTTCAATGTGATGCATTGTCTTCCGCCCAGTTTCATATCGGCACTCTGTCAAGTTCCTTCACATTCAACTCACTCCATTCCTTCCTCGTCTTGAGGAGCAGGAAACTTCATCGCAGATGATTGTCTGGTGATGACAAAGATTCTCAAAGATCCGGTCTCACATGGCGAAGCGACTTGGGAAAACTGAAAGACTTGAACCTTGGTGGAATATTCTTTTACAGATATGAATTGGCTTGTAAAAAGAAATAGAATGGAATCGACTTGTCTTCTTTCTAGGTGAAGTGTTGATTAACCGCATATTGCTGCAAAATAAAACTAATTGCGGTTGTGAGTTATGAGGTAGAGAGAATGAAGTAGAAGGACAGTCTAGAAAAATTGTATGTGCAAGCAAGCTGATGCAGTACAGTGTGAATTCGCATGAATTTATGCAAAATGATTTCAAAAAGGAAGAGGTGGAGAGGTCGTCCAGCGCCAACACCAAGCTGACACTGGAAATGGCAGTCTTGTCATTTAAGAAGAGATTGTTTCGGCTGGGTATGTTTCCACTAAATATTAGAAAAATGGAACGGAATCTTATTGAAATAAATAAAATTCTCGCAGGAATAGAGAGAGTAGCTGAATGTTTACCCTGATTGCAGAGTATAGAACGAGGACTTCCAGACTTAGCTGGAAATGTGTTGCTGGAAAAGCGCAGCAGGTCAGGCAGCATCCAGGGAACAGGAGAATCGACGTTTCGGGCATAAGCCCTTCTTCAGGAATCGAAATACTTCAGGAAGCCATTCCTGAAGAAGGGCTTATGCCCGAAACGTCGATTCTCCTGTTCCCTGGATGCTGCCTGACCTGCTGCGCTTTTCCAGCAACACATTTCTAGCTCTGATCTCCAGCATCTGCAGACCTCACTTTCTCCTCAAAGACTTCCAGACTTAGTATAGTGCGTGGAACAACTAGGATTGACAGGAATAAACACTTCTTGATTCAGAGAGGGCACTTCCGTAATTCGATACCACAACACGTGGAGGCCAAATCTCCGAATGAATGCGAAAATACATTTATTTTATTTGATGTCAAAAGATTCAGAGGGCGTGTAGAGAAAACAGGAACATGGTAAGCAGGTAGAGATTTAACCAAATTATATAGAATGACAGAGTAATATTGAAGTGTCAACTCCTGCTCCGAAATTTAAAGTTTCGATCTCTGTATACAAATATGCTGGAGGCGACTGACTTGGACAGGGAGTGTAGCTGAGAGTTAACAGCTTCAGAAGAAAACGAGTGCTTTGTTTTCTGATACTGATGCTGAAGAGACGAAAGTAAATGATGAATCGTGAGGCCGTAATTCGATCATGACAGTTAATTGTGCAGATCAGGGGAAGCCATTACAGATGATTCCCAGGCTGTAATTGGTTAGGTAGCAATGAAATCAAACGTTAGTTCAGTTCCTTACAGTTGAAGGACATTGCAATATGCTTTATCTGACTTTGACAGACGCCTGCGATTGTCGTGCCCTGTCGGTGCAGTGTTCATCCCTTAGCACCTTTCCCACTGTGACTCACGTTCAACTCCTATTCTGGTGTTGAACCTTCGAAGCTCTTTTTCCCGGTTGCATGAGATTTGTTTCTGAAAAGAAAAATTTCTCTTCACTTTAGAATCAAACATTTGTCACAAATAATCAAGGTGTACTTCCAATCCATTCAATCCTAAGCACGTGGTGCATAGTGCAAACATTTTGACTGCACCTCAGAAACTGGTAATCAAGGATTCGAAAGGCTGCATCTTCCCCATTCACTGATATAAAAAAGACAATCACCGTTCATGAACTACACCACGCACATGGGAAAAGATCTCATGCGCAATCTTTGTTGAACTGAAGTAATTTCCCAACTTCAGTCCTTCAATCTGTTGAAACCGATCTTTTTGATTGCAGGAACATCATTTCAGTTGGGCGACTCTGGTTAAGTTTCATAATATCTTTCCTCCCGCATTCTTGAAACCACGGTTCGTTTTATAGTGCATATCCTCCTTAAAGTTCAGCATTTTGCAACTTATATGCACGCAGTACATCGCGTGAGTGGACTGCCATTTTGGTGGGGCGGGTGGGGGAAATTAGTAGCATGATGAATATGTACAGATGCATGTGAGCCAGAATTAGCACCTTTTTTTAAAAATGGAATCACTAAGGTGCGGAACCAGGTCCTTCGGCCCAACAAGTCCACACCAACACTGCAAGAGTAACCCAATCATTAGCATTCCCCTTTCCCCATTATCCTATATTTACACCTGACAAATGCACCTCACCAAAGCATGCTTGAACACTGTGGGGAATTTTGCATGGTCAGTTCTGCTAACCTGCATATTTTTGGATTGTGGACGAATCTTACATCATCTAGCAATAGAAGTTCATGCACAGGGAAAAAGAAAAGAGAGCAATGTTTCAATGAACCATTTTGCACTCACAACGTCCTATTTATGACAACAGGCCTGCTTGACATTTTGTTCTTTGTGTCGAATAGAATAAAAGAATGAACTGAACTAGAATGTAGAAAGGCTTACTTTTCGAGATGCTCAACCCAGTTTATTCAGAATAAAACCTTCTTACAAGTCTGTACTTCGGTTTAAAAAGTATAAATTTCAATGTCTGCTTCACTCCACGGGCATCTGTCCATAAATTTCAGGCAATCTTTTGAAGTAACGCTTATTTTCAATGCTGGCAATGGTTCTTCCGTTCGGCTGCCATACTGGTGAGCGGAGGTACCTGCCATATCTTTACCATTTGATTCGCCATTGTCCATTATGGTGGGAATGTAAGTTCAGATCCACACAATTCTCGTTGAAACTCAATACCTTCTGAACAATTAGAGATGGACAACAAATGCTAACATAACCCGCCATATAAGGATCCACTGAATGAATTTTTAAAATTCAACAATGAGAAGTTAGGGAGTGGGATCCACTAGATGCAAATGTCCTAAAATAAAAATAATGAGGCATTCAAGTGGGCATTGGGTGATCATATGGATAGTAATAGTGTGACAAGTTAGGACGAAAAATCAGGAGACATTCATGAGGCAATGAATCTGAGTTAACAATTGCAAACAGGCACGTTTCTGAATCGGTTGGAAAGATGTTTTCATTTTGGGTGAGATCGTAACCGAGTGCACAGCCTTAGGACAATGGGAAGACCTTTTAAGGCGGGGAGAAGGAGGAACTTCTTCAGCCAGCGAGTGGTGTATGAAGGTGATTCATTGCCACATAAGTCTACAGAGTCCAGTTCGTTGAGTATATTTAAGACTGCGATAGATACGTTAATGAGTATCAAGGGAATCAAGGATGAAAGGAAAGTGTGGGAGAGAAAGTTTGAAATTGATCAGCCATGATTGAATGGTGGACCAGACCCATTGGCTTAATTGTATAATTTCTGCTCCTATGCCTTATGGTCTATGATATGGCAAATGGCATCTTTTACCGCCTTAACAATTTTGCGATTCTATGAACTGTGTCTTCAATCCAATCGGGTCTTTATCTCCATCTGACTTCAGGTGCTCCAAAGTATAAGTGCGTTATGAAAGGGCAGAGATTGCTTTGTTTCGCAATATTCTGTGATGATTCTTGAGATGCAGTCAATGTTATCTGAACGTGGTCTTCATATATACTGACAAAATTGGAAAAAAAGTATTTAAAGTATTTTTATCGCAAGACTATGTTTTTGGGACCAATGGAAGACCCTTGTACGATAGAGATTATTATCAACGGAACAGGTTCACTCTGGAGTGTATGAAGGGTAATTGCAAACGGCCAGACGATTTATACTGGAAAGCCTACTCCAATACTTGATCACGGACACTTGAACACTTGTAAGCCTTGTACAGGCATAACCACATAAAGCTTAAGGCCTTTCTTAATTCGAAAACGAACAAACACAACTTAAAGGCATTCAAATACAAAATATCCACGGCTCACTGTAGTGAAGAATAGCGAAACTTCTCAAGACTAAGACTAAAATTTAATAGTCCTCACGGTGGGCATAAATCACAATGCTTAAATTTAAACTTGTGCCCAGCCTCTTCTGGATTCATCAGTGACGACACGCAATTTAACTGTACCATCCTGTTTATTTCTTCAAATATTTTGCAGCTTTCAATGAGATCACCTCTCATGTTTTGAAATGGTAAAAAATATTCAGGCAGGATTTGCCCAATTTCAATTCACATGACAAACGCCAATCTATGCTGCCAAGGCTAATCAACATTCGTGGCATTCCTCATACGGCAATAGTAACTTTCCTAAATTGAGGATTATAATTCCTCATACTGTACTCAAGTGCGGTATAACCGAGCTATCGTACATTGGAAAAAAGAATCGTTTCGCGTGCCCTAAAGTCCTTCGGCTGGAAAGGTTGTTCTTCTGCAGTTTTCACAACAGATTTCTGTAATTGAAAATATACTTCAATGACTTATTAAAACGACACCAAGATGCATTTCTACAATTCTGTACGTCAGACTTTCTACATCAATCAGTTTTCAAATTGTTACCTTGGAAGAAAAATCTACTGACCTTTCCCACCTGACAAGTATGATAAAGTCAATTCGTTGCTCTGCATTAAATCATGACGGGCATAGATAGAGTGACCAGAAGAGCTGCTTTCCTGCTGGTGAGGGAGTGCAAAATTAGAAAGATTAGGTTTAAAATGAGAGGGAAAAGATTTAAAAGAGACCAAATGGGCAACTTTTTCAGGCGTGTCTAGAATGAGTTGGCAGAGAAAGTGGTGGATACTGGTTCAAATGCAAAATTTAATAGCATCTGGATGGGAATATGAGTAACAAGCGTTTAGAGGGATGTGGGCTAAATGTTGGAAAATGGGACGAGATTAAGTTAGGATATCTATCCAGCATGGTCAAGTTAGAACAAAGGATCAGTTTCCATGCAAAAATAATGCAAATGATTCAGTCAAAACGGTTTCCAGTTCCAAATCTTTGATCAATCTTCCTCTCTTGCGCTCACAAGTTCTGTACCTGATGTCAGAACCTAAGAGTTTCATT
Organism: Chiloscyllium plagiosum; assembly: GCF_037043375.1. NCBI lineage: Eukaryota > Metazoa > Chordata > Chondrichthyes > Orectolobiformes > Hemiscylliidae > Chiloscyllium > Chiloscyllium plagiosum. The sequence continues at coordinate 48,179,225 of NW_028270176.1, forward strand.
CTTGGAACCATTACTGTCAATCGTTTCCGAATTCGTTCTAATTACGATTTTTTTTCGAATGTAAGCCAGTGTTCAGGTATTTAGCATGAATGTTCCTGGTACCAAATTGCCTGAATATTAAAACTTATTAGCATATCCACTTCGACACCTGGTGTTGGACGAGTGAGTCAAAATCGATCATATGCAATGAGGCAAATAACTCCTTTGTGGTGCAAAGTGCGTGACTCTATAACTCCACGAAGAAACATCCTCACAAGTTCATCTGTGTCAGAATCCAGGCTGCGGTGAAAGCTGGTCAACCGACGAATGTAACCTTCACCTGGGTCACTGCAAAGGTTTTGGCGAAATCTTTGTGTCTTGATAAATTGTTCTTTCAACATCTGATGTATTTCATGGATTCGGGTGTGTCACGATGAAAACACGAAGCAGCAATGCGGCTGTGATGGCCGAGTGGTTAAGGCGTTGGATTCGAAATCCAACGGGGGTTTCCCCACGCAGGTTCGAATCCTGCTCACAGCGTTGTACCCATTGAAATCCACTGCTTTCTTCTTGGGATTTTGCATATCTAAAAGCTTGAGCGAGACGTTCCGTTTAAAATTGATTTTCGAACGTAAAGATTCCGAAGTAATTTCAAAAATGACCCAGACATTTGAAAGTACAAACTATATGTCGAAACAGAAGAAAGCCAACAACATGAATGAGGGTCGACCCACGTGATGAGTTGTTGTGAAATTCGAATGCTTGGGCGGGAATGAAGCAAAGTAAGAAGCAATACAAAACATGTAACTGTCGGCGATGAATGCCTCACTTTCTACGATTTGTTGAAAGACAATTTGAGATAATATTTCAGACCCACAATTTGTGATTATTCCAGACTAATACAGTCACAGAGTCATACAAATGTAGAGCAAGGAACCCTCAGTCACATCGTCATGCAGACGAGATATCCTCACCTAATCTATTCCCATTTGCCAGCACTCAGCTAATATCCCGCTAAACCCTTCTTATTCATGGTATAATCTAGGTGGCTAACAGACTCCATCTCTTCCACTGGCAGCTCATATCATGCACATGCCCCCTCTGCGTGCAAATGTTATTCCTTACGTTCCTTGTAAGCTTTCATGTCTAACCATAAACGAATGCCCTCTCGATCTGGACTCCAACATCCGAGGGAAACGATCTGTTCTATTTATCCTATTCCTGTCTGTCATGATGTCATAAACACTTATAAAGGTTCCCCTCAGCCTTCGATGCTTCAGGGAAAACAACCTCAAACTATTCAGCCTCTCCCCATAGCTCAAATCCTCCAACCCTGGGAACACCCCTGTCGATCTTATGGGAACCTGTTCAAGTTTCACAACATCATTCTGAGAAGAGGGAGACCAGAATTGCACACAATATTCCAAACGTGACCTAGCCATTGTCCTGTATACTCGCAACATAATCTCCCCTCTTCTGTACTCAATGCTCTGACCAATAAAGAAAAGAAGACCAAGGAGCTTCTTCACAATCCTATCGATATGCGACTCTACTTTCAATGAATTATGAACCTGTACTCCAAATTCTCTTTGTTCAGCAACACTTCCCAGAACCTTGCTATTAAGTATAGACTGGGAAAAGCTAAGGAGACCATAGATGTTCCCTGAATCGGTCCGCAATTTTGCGGTAGGTCTCTCTGATGTAGAGGAGACCACACCAGGAGAAGTGGATGCGGTAAATCATGTTCACGGAAATCCAGGTAAAACTCTCATGAATCTTTTGAGGCCTTAGACTGAGATAAGAGAGAGTATAGCAATGCAGAGCGAGCGTAGAGTAGCTTTATTTGTGACTTCTACCATATATATCTGGGATAACAACAGCGTTCCTCCAAGACCAGTGTACCATTTGAACACAGTCTACACGACAGTACAGTCATACACAGAGCGGCATGAAGTGCATAAAAAGTGCCATACCTGTGAGACTGTGCAGCAATTCCTGACAAGAAAAGACAATAGAGATAATGGTGGACAAATCACAATTTAACAATGAATGATCATTAACAAAATATTGTTTTATCTGCCATTCAAAAAACTCGTCCAGAAACTGAAAATGGAAGAGAGTTTGATCATACAGTGTTGAGAAGCTTGAAGGCTTGGGGGAAGCAGCAATTGTACAGTCTGGCCGTAAGAGACTGAATTTTCCTGTATTTTCTGCCAGATTGTAGGAGTGCAAAGAATTTGAATCAAAGATGTGCAGGGTCGTCCAAAATGCTGTTGGCTTTGCGGATGCAGTTCGGGTTGCACATTTTTTGATGCAGCGAAAAAGGCACCGCTGACATTCTCAGCTATCATCACTATCACCTGTCGGTTCTTACGACCTGACCTGGTGCAATTCCGAAACCAGGCATTGATGCAGCTGCTCAGGACATTCTCAATTGACCCTCTGTAGTACGTGGTGAGGGCAGCATGTGGGAGATCGGCGTTCCTCAACCTACTCAGGAACTAGAGACGCAGCTTTGCTTTCTTGGATATGTAGCTTGTGTTGGGGGATGAGGTGAGACTACCCACCAGATGGACGCAAGGAAACGTGTTGCTTTTCTCCATCTTCATGGGGGAAACATCGATGTTAAGCAAAGTGTGATGGCTCTGTGCCGTCTTTAAGTCAACAGCCATATCTTTCGTTTAATGCACTTTTAGAGACAGGATGTTGTCTCGGCAGCAGTGCTTTCACTGCTGCACCTCCTCTCTGTATGCTGACTCATCGGTCCTGTTGATGAGATCCACTATCGTCATGTTAACAGCGAATTACTTATATAATATGTGCTGGACATCGTTGCACAGCCACGTGAAAGCAGAATGAACAGTAGTGGACCGAGCAACAGCTTTGGGCGTTCCATGCTCAGTGTGATGCTGTTGGAGATGCTGTTCCCTATCCGGACTGACACTGGTCTCCCAGTCAGTAAGTATAGGATCCAGTCAAAGAAAGAGACACTCAGGCCCAGCAGACACGCCTTTCCATTCAGGTGCTGAGGAATGACACTGTTAAATGTGGAACTGAATTCCATGAACAGCAATCTGACGTAGATGTCCTTCTTTCTATGTGGGTGAGTGCCAGATGGAGGGTTGCAGAGATGGTATCATGTGTTCAGCGATTGGGACGATACACAAACTACAGAGTTTCCAATAAGGGAGGAGAGTAGTGCAGCAGAGTCTTGATACGTCTCATCAAGAGCCTCTCGAAACAATTCATGATGATGAGTGTTAACACAACGGGGCGGCAGTCATTGAGGCAGGACACTGAAGACGTCTTCGGTACAGGGACAATGATAGTGACTTGAAGCACGTTGGAACTATGGCACAACTCAGGGAGATCTTAAAGGTGTCCGTGAAAACATCCGTCAGAGCATCCTCTGAGCATTCTTCCAGGGATGTTATGCCGTCCAGTAGCCTTTCATGGGTTAACTCTACATTGAGTTTTCCTCAGGTCAGTCGTGGTAAGAGACAGCGCCTGGTCATTCCTCGCTGCAACGTAGTTTCATGGTCCAAATCATGCAGAGATTTGTTCAACTCATCCGGGAGGGAGGCATCACTAACACCAGAAGGCGATGCTGTGCTGTGTTTGGTGATGGCTCCGCATCTCACTGTCCTGAAAGAGACTGCATATTCTCTGCACGTGTGCACGCTTTGCCTCTTTGATGGCCCGGTCAAGATTGGTTCTCGCAGTTGTCAATGCCAAGTTGTCACGTGCTCTGAAAGGTGGAATCACGGGTTCTCAGCAGTGCACACACTTTTGTAGTCATCCTCGCTTTCTGGTTGAGGAAAGAGGTGATAGTCTTAGACACAGTAACGTTCTCAATGCACTTACTAATGCAGTAAATCATTGATATCGCGTACTCTTCTAAGGTGATGGAGTCATCAGTGTGCTCAAAGCATTCTTGACGAGCAGAAATGGCTGCTGCTGGCCAGGATTTCACCTGCTTCAGAATCGGGTTGACATATCAGACAGCTAGAATGGTAGAATTAGCATAGCAGTGATGTTGTCTGAGGAGCCAAAGTGCAGGCAGGATCTGTCTGTTTGCATTGTGGATGTTTGCCCAAACACTTTCCAGCTTGCATCCGCTTCTCAACGCAAAGTCCATATGCTGAAAGAATTTCCAGAACACAGACCTGAGATTCACATGGTTAAAAACCTCAGCAGCAGCAAACATTCCAACAGCTATGCACTTATACAGTTCATGGAATTCGTCATGAGCCTTTAGCACTGCAAGGAATATAGAGGTACACACTGACTATAAGGACAGCAGTGAATTCCCATGGAAAATAAAATGGTCTGCATCCAAAAATCACCAACAGCACCAGTGATGAGCAGTAACCGGAGACGAGGACAGAATCTTTGCACTATTTCGTGCTGATGTGGACACACAGACTCCCACCTGTAGCCTTCCTGTGCTGTGTTGCCTTACTGTCAGCGGGAAAAATGCACGACGATTATGCTGTATGTACGTGTCTGGAACTCTGTCGCTAAGCTATGTATCCATGAAAACAAAGTGGCAGCAGTCCCTACACTCACGCTGAGAAGCCTGCCGCAGTGGAATGCAGTCTAATTGTTGTCCATGGAGCTGACATTACAGAGTATAATAGATGGGAGAGCTGACAAGCTTTGGTTTGCTTTTAGCCCAAGCACAAACCCTTGGTCAGGTTCGTTTTCGGCGGTTTCCTGGACAGTAGCAGTGTTTGCAGACTGTAACAGTACTTGTAAACACTGGGTTTCCTGTTTCCCCGTACCTAAGAAAACTGAAATTTGGTTGGCCTCGGTCAGGAGAGGACACTGCGAGGTGAGGTGCGGCAGCAGGTCTTGCACCCTGAAAGGTCAAGAACAACTCGGGGGCAGTTTCAGAAGCATCCGTGGCTCCAAATCAAGTCAAACTCCAGGTTGCCAGCCATTTCAAATTCTCCTCCCCCTCTCCCAACGACGGATCTTATCTGGAACATTTCCTCTGTCAAATTAAGGCCACACATAAACTGAAGGAAGAACACTTCACCTTCCGACTCAGACACTAACAAACTTAAGGCTTCGACATAGAAATCATCAGGTTCGAAATCTCCACATCACCCACCTCATCGCAGATCTAGCCCTCCCTCTCTGCCCTCTTCCCTAGAACTGACCTAACGTGCCCATCTTCCTTCCCACCAATACGTTCCACGGCCACTACTGTCCAACCTCATGTTCCTCCTACCTGCACCCATTCAACACCATCCTACTTACCTGTCCCACAAGCCCCACCCTTCCCTGTAATTATGTGTCAGCATCGTTCCCCCTTCCCAGTCCTGACTCAGGGTCCTGCTCGAAACGTCGACTCTCCTGCTGTTCTGATACTGCATGAACTGTTGTGGTTTTTGTTTCCAGCTCCAGTTTTTTTTTAATCGACTGTGACTTTCCAGCATCTTCTGTCCTCATTATCTCCATTTGGTGATCTTCCTGATCCTTTTTAGAAGTTGTAGCCTCCACTTCTAGTTCGTTCTCCAGAATTTACAGTATGTTTTCTTCTTGCTTTCAATATACATATATAAATTCAGTACATGATATCACGAAGCAAAAGTGTTCAACTCGATATCGCAAGAAATTGTTGACTGTGCTCCAAATGGATTAGATTCAGAATTATTCGTGGAATAGTGGTTGATCTCGCCCAGAAAGTCTCCTAGGTCCACTTGAATGGATAGTTCATATTGTTCAGCAAAAACTGTCATTCAAAGCGGATCAAGTAAACTGTCAGACGGCCACGCCAAAGCCAAAAGACAAGAATTAATAGACAGCTCTGGAAACACGAGATAAGAGATAAACAGGATCAAATATTAACGAATTCGAAAACAAGAAAATTTGAAACATTGTTTAATTCAGAAGCCGGACAAGAAAAGAGATCAAGAGTAGAACGAAAGTAAATATAGTATCAGCGAATGTTTAGAGCGTACTGTGACACCATTTGTTTTGTCACATCAATGCCAGCTGCCAGGAAGAAGAATGGGTCAACAGAGTAGAAACTCTGGAGATCTTAACAATCGAATATTAAAGGGTATCCACCGTCCACATTCGTAAGTAACTGTGCATTAAGAACTGAAATTGAAAATTAATCATGAAAAGTGGATTTCGCCCTCTGCTTGTGGTGTAGCATTGTTCAGAACAATAGGTTGTTGTTCAGGCTAAAATTTACAAAACATTATGGATGGGCATCTTATCTATGACCTTCATTGGAACAGTTGGTATGGAGATCTCAGCTTGAAGAACCGACTGCCAAATATTCATCTTGGCTGTCTGAATTACACGGTTATATATCCTCCCAGTTTAATGGAAAAAAACCTCAGCTATCATTTCTAGATATTTCCATGTCATCGTGTTCAGATATGAGAAGACACTCCATGGAGTAGATGTGACTTAAATATTGGCTCTAGCGTCAGAAATGTTGACACACGTCCGCACCAAAACAGGACTACCATAGGTATCAAATTAAAACTAACAAAGCACTGGTCACTTCGAAACTTCCTGTCTGTAGACTCTGTCAATGGAGCCCTTCAGGCCCGATGTAAGAATGGGGCGTAGTGACATCTGTTCGCCAGCGGATCATTTCATTATTGCTCTCGATCCACAAACCGTAATTAATTTTGAAAGTCTTATCCATCAGCATGAATGGAGTTGTATTATGCAGAGGTTTGCTCGTCAAAAGAAATAGCGAAAACTCAATCAATGCAGACGCAAATTCAAGTTGCTTCCGGTCGACCAGAAGACAGATATGGCGATACAAAGTGAATACAGAACACAATCAATGTTTTCTGGGAGTGAAATAAATGTACTGGAAGAATGGAAAGATATATTTCGGAGAAAGGTCACATACCACTTACACGAACTAAATGTTCTTGAAACGTTACCTTAATCTGCCCTTCATGCCCATCAATGCTACAAAAATTCTCTTAGCAAATCAGTGATTTGCGTGCTTTTACATTCTCTCCCTCTTGTTTCTCTTGATTTTGAAACTGAAACCGAATAAGTGTAATGCACCCTATTTCATTGCAAAGGTCAGAGGGGGATCAATTTATAAGAGAGCAGAGGTAAAACTACGTCTGTCTTTAGACAGAGAACACAGTTATCATTTCGACTTCAAAAAGTCTTCTTCAGAATTCTTCACAATAAACTCGAAAGGACGAAACTGAAAGAGTAAACACAAAATGAAATGAAAAGCCAAAATCCCGCGAATACACTGCCCGCAAGCGCAGCAAGTCTTACTCAAATATTCTGAATGATAACTATCAACATCAGTGGATACTAATAAAAGCTCATTCTTCAGTTCCCAACCTGTTATGATGTAATTCGTAAAGTCAGAAATATGATTAGGTTAAGGTGTATGAAAGCGGGATGTATGAACTCTGAAAAAGAACAAGGGCGTGATCTGCTTTGAAGAAGCTTTGCAGTGATAACAATGGAATGTAATTGCAGTAAGAGAATATTCAAAATCATTGCCGCACACAGAGGCGCTATTCTTTTTGCCAGGTTTCTATTTAGACATTTTCTAATCATGACTGCTGTCGGGTTTGGCTACCATTCCAGGTGGGGTGACTGCCTGAGTGGAGTTTGCACATTCGCCGAGTTTTTGCGCCGGCGCCCTGGTTTGCTACCACATTCTAGTCGTTTGCAGGTTATTTGGAATAGCCATGGAACATACACGGTTACACAGATAAGGAAGTGGAGAGGGTCTGGATCGATTGTAATTCAGAGGATTGTTGTGGACTTTTATAGACAGAGTGCTCAGTCTGTTCTTTCCTGGGTAGGTTAAATGGACAGAAAGGGGTCAGGCTGTCCTTCCCTGAGCGAGATACATTGACAGAATAGCGTTAGTAGCTCTTCCCTGGGTCAGTTACACAGATAGAGTAAGGTCAGTTTGCACTTCCCTGGGCGAGTTATTTTAACAGAATAGTGACAGTCTGCTCTTCACTGCGTGAGTTAAACTGAAAGAGCGGGATCAGTATTCTCTTTGCTCGATAGTTTATGCTGACAGTGTGGGTTCAGTCTGCTCTTCCCTTGGAGAGTTACATTGGCAGAGTGGAGTCAGTGTGCTCTTCACTGGGTGAGTGACATAGAAAGAATAGGATGGTCTGATCTGCCCTGTATGATTTACATTGACAGAGTGGGGTCAGACTGCTCTTCAGTGAACGACTTATATTGACCATATGGGATCAGTCTGCTGAGTTACCCTGAGAGGGTGGGGGTCAGTTTGCTGTTCACTGGGTGAGTTTTCTGACTGAGTGGTGTCAGTCTGTTCTTCCCTGGGTGAGTTACATTGACAAAGTGGCGTTAGTCTACGTTTCACGGAGTGAGTTATTCGGACAGTGTGGGGTCAGCCTGCTCTTCCCTAGGTGAATTATATTGACAGAGTGGCGACAGTTTGCTCTTTCCAGGTTGAGTTTCTTTGATAGCGTGGTGTCAGTATGCTCTTCCCTGGTCGAGTTGCATTGACAGAGTGCGGTTAGTTTGCAAAGTCCTAGTGGTGTTACGTTGATGGCGTGAGATCATTGTGCTCTCCTCTGGTTGAGTCACATTGACATAGTGGGCTCCGTCTGCTCTTTCCTGGGTGAGTTATATTAACATAATGGAATCAGCCTGCTCCTTTCCGGGTGACTTATATTCACAGATTGTGGTCAGTCTTTTCTTCCCTCCGTGAGTGACTTTCCCAGAGTCGTGACAATCTGCTCTTCGCTGGGTGAGTTCAACAGAAAGTGTGGGTTCAGTGCTGTCGTCGCTGGGTAAGTAATATTGACAGTGTGTGTTCAGCTTGCTCTTCCCTCTGTGAGTGGCATAGACAGAATGGGATCAGTTTGCTCTTCCCTCGCTGAGTTACTTTGACGGAATGAGGTCAGTCTCGTCTTCCTGCATGTGTTTCATTGACAGAATCAGTTCAGTCTGCTCTTTCTTGGCTGGGTGACATAGACAGAATGAGGTCAGCCAGCTCTTCCCTGAGTGAGATACATTGACAGAGTGGCGTCAGTCTGTTATTTCCTGAGTGAGTTTCATTGATAGCGTGGTGTCAGTCTGCTCTTTCTTGGTTGACTTAGATTGACAGAGTGCCGTCAGTCTGCAATTTCCTCTTTGAGTTACTTCAATAGCGTGAGGTCAGTCTGGTCTCCCCTCGTTGAGTCACACTGACAGAGAGGGGTCAGTATGCTCTTCCCTGGGCGAGTTACCTTAACAGAATGGGATCTATCTGCTCTTTTCTGAGTAAGTTCTATTCACAGAGTGCAGTGAGTGTGCTCTTCCCTTTGTGAGTTACTTGAGCAGAGCCGAGTCAGTCTCCTCCACCCTGGATGAGTTACACTGACAGGGTTGGGTCAGTCTACTCTTCCCTCGGTCAGTTACGTTGACAGAGTGGCGCCTACAATTTTCTGGTTGAGTTGCATTGATAGCGTGAGGTCAGACTGCTCTTACCTGGGCGAGTTACCTTAACAGAATGGGGTCCATCTGCTATTCCCTAGATGATTTATATTCACAGAATAGAGACAGTCTGATATTTTCTGTGAGAGGTACATTCAGGGTCTGCGGTTTGACTATTATTCCATGGGTTAGTTACTGTAACAGTTTGGAGCCAGTCTGCTCTTCCCTTGGCGAGTTACTTTCACAGAGTCGTGACAGTCTACTCTTCCCTGGTTGAGATAACCAGAAAGAATGCATTAGTACTCTCTTCGCTGTATAAGTTACATAAGATTGTGTTGGTTCAGTCTGCCTTTCCCTGGGAGAGTTACATTGAAAGTGGGATCAGTTTGCTCATCATTGGGTGAGTAACAGAGACAGCATAGGATCAGCCTGCTCATCTCTGGGTGAGTTACATTGACAGTGTGAGGTCAGGCTTGTCTTCCCTACGAGTGTTTCATTGACAGAATCGGATCAGTCTGCTCTTCCCTGAGTGAGTTTCATTGATAGCGTGGGGTCATCCTTCTCTGTCTGGGTGGAGTTACATTGACAGTGTGGGGTCTGCCTGTTCTTCCCTGAGTGAGTTACATTGATAGAGTGGTGTCAGTCTGTTTTTCCCTGGGTGGCTAGTATTGACAGAATGCGGTATGACTGCAATTTACAGGTTGAGTTGCATTGACAGATTGAGTTCAGACCGCTCTTCCCTGGGTCAGTTGCATTGACAGAGTGATTAGATTAGATTAGATTAGATTACTTACAGTGTGGAAACAGGCCCTTCGGCCCAACAGTCCACACCGACCTGCCGAAGTACAATCCACCCATTCCCCTACATTTACCACTTACCTAATACTACGGGCAATTTGCATGGCCAATTCACCTGACCTGCACATTTTTGGACTCAGTGGGTCAGTGTGTTCTTCTCTGGGTGAGTTACATTGTCAAAGTGGAGTCAGACTGCCCTTCTCTGACCGAGTTACATTGAAAGTGTGGGGTAAGTCTGCTTTTCCATGGATGTGTCATACTTGCAGTGTGTGACATAGACAGAATGAGGTCAGCCTGCTCTTTCCTGGGTGAGTTACATCGACAGCTGCTGAAAATGTGTTGCTGGAAAAGCGCAGCAGGTCAGGCAGCATCTAGGGAACAGGAAAATCGACATTTCGGGCATAAGCTCTTCTTCAGGAACACACGGTTAATGGACCCTATCAGTTTATTCTTCAGTTTAAGCAGCTGGAATATTATTTAGAATCCAATGCAAGAGGGGATTGTCTTTTAGTGTGCGTTTTCAGAGGAGAATGCTCAGTCATGAAATGGCTTTCTTTGCAAAAGCGGAGTTTGATTGCAATTCATACGAGCAACATTGATACTGGAAACACATTTTCGATTTCCTGTGATCAAGTGGTTAAGGAATTGTACCTATGGACGAGACAACTCGCTTCTTGCGTGGTGCCGTGGCTTAGTCGGTTAAAGCACCTCCCACACAGTGGTGCCTTCTGATTGTATTGAAAGGTTATTCTTTCTCGCAAGTGTTGTGTTGCTGATCGAGCAACTCAGCGTACTTTTCGAATTCCTGTCTATTTTGATTTGGTATTCCTGCTTCTTTTCCTGGTTTATTTACAGTAGTATATGTTGTTCTTTCGAACTATTGTATTAACCTGGAGATTCTTCCCGCTGTTCCATAAGCACTTCTGCTTCTCCTCTTATTCCACTTCCTTCATTCCCAGTTTGGTGGAAATTAAGAGGTGAGGCAGGAGACACTGCAGAATTACCGTCATTCTCTGCTTTCACCATTCATTCGTTGTATACCAACAGTAAATACACCCTTGTTCTCCTGTATCTGTCATATGATAAGTTTAACTTCAAAAGAGTCATAATATTTTGAGGAAGAAATGTCTCCTTGCCTCAGTTTGAAGTGACAAACGAATTGTCCGCAGAAAATGAACCTCCTTCGACCGAATCCAGTCAGATGCCAGAAAGCCTGTCAGCAGCTCTCAAGCTGTTTCTGAATACCAGCCTTTTCAAAGAGCAGAAATAGGAAATGAGGGATATGGTAGGACACGAAACCGACAGAGTTAGAGAATGTGAAAGAGGCTCAGGAGGAGACACAGAGACAAACAGAGAAAAACATAGACACATATTGAGTTAAACACGGAAAGAAACAATTCACCATTCGACGTGACTGCTAACTGACAGAAAGGAAACGGAAAATATCACAATTTAAATACAGCCTTTCACCCAGTTCAGGTAAATAGAAGCAGCATGGCAGCCGATTAAGTCCTTTTAGGTTTGTAACTTCAATGGTTCTAAGTTCGAGATAGATTTTGATAAGAATCCTGCTTCGACCATTAAAACTGATAATTTTCCCAACAGTCTAATGTAGAAATAGATATCTAACCAGGTTCTGTCCATCTGAAAAAAGACACGTTTCTCTCCACAGATATTGCCCAGAGTGCCGAATTGCTCTATCAATTCTCGTTTTAAGTTCAGATTTCTAAAGCCTGCATCTTTTTGATTTCTGTTAACCTGAATAACGTTTCGCACAAAACCAATCACCTGCCAGATTCGGAAAAGCGCTCAGCGATACCGGTAGCATGGTACATTTGGGTAACAAAACATCCATTCCCTGACCGAGAATAGAACGAATGCCGCGGCGGTGACAGCTGCAAATCCGAACTACTAGATTACAAGTGTCGAAGTGAGACGCTCTTGTAATTATTCTCAATGAAGCGGCTTTTGCCTTTTTATTTCTGATCAGTTTCGCTGCAGATTGGTTTCTGCTGGTCTTGAAGTTTTGCAGAATGGAAAAGCCCATTTGGCCCATGCTGCAGTGTGCTTCAAAGACATTCATCGATTCTATTCCGAGTTTCCTGCTTTGTTCGATAACCTTACGTGTTTTGATGATTCCAGTGCAAATGTCAATGACAGTCTCGCTTTGATGTTAAATGGCACAACAATAGGACTGAATTTGACATTCACTCACTGTGCTGTAATCTCCATGAGCAACCCAACTCCTTTTCTCTCACAGAGGGAGAGACACAGACACATACCCGAGAGCAGCAGAGGTCCAAGGGTTAGACCATCTCCTTGTGCTTCACTGATGCTGTCCGCTACCACACACAAGTTTATGTGCCGCAAGGCAGCTTTTGGTGAAATGCAAGCCAGTTCTACGGACAATGAGAGACGTTGCTGTGAGCTGCGTTTAAAGTGTAAGAAAGACGAAAATGTAATTTCGAAAACCCAAACCCTTCCGTTCCTGACAGACAACAGGTAACGGGAACGAACTAGCACACTGCATCCTCGCGATGTTCAATTCGAACCAATAATCCCCTACCTCGACGTCAGACGCGTTACCCATTATGTCACTGGCCCAAAGACTGCGACAGCATGTCGAAATGTAATGTGAATATCCCCATCGGGGAAACAGCATTCTAAAGGTGAAAAATTAGCAAACATAATCACTATCACAGCTTCACTTGAAAGTCCCCACTTTGTGAAACATTACCTTTCACTGTACTTTTGTATTTGAAGTTTTTTACATTCCAGACCCTGAACAAATTCAGTGAGAAACATTTCAAGCCCGTCGTGCAGAATGAGACGGATTGAACGACGCCTTTATTGTTGTTGACCTATCAACGCAGCTGAAAACGAGCTCTGGTTAGCATCAGCCTTAACAGACCTTCCTGCAGTATATCTGCTGAACAACATCAGATTATTACAGCTTTGCCTTCTTCACATTGAAACCCAGGGCGATAATATGAACTGTTTGCAAACACTGCTGATGAAGGCGACTATGACGTGAGGATCAGGCACCAGAATTATACAGGTCAGGTCCCACAGGCTACTGTCAATATCAATGGAGATTCCTGTTCTGGAGTCTGAGTTTGCATTGCCCAGACCTGGATTTAATTCCCACTCAGAAAATGAAGATTTAATTCTCTTTTTGTGAATTATCCGAAAGAAACCTAATCCCTGGTTACGCATAGAACACACACACGAATCCTGCCAGAACAATCCAGTGATTGTTTGCATCTATCCAGAAGGACAATAGCAGCAGATATACGTGAAACCCATCAATGCAAGTCTCTCTCCAAGTATCTAGTCTTTCCGAGTTGAAAATATCCCACTCGTCCTTCAATGTCGCTGAGCCTAACTCCTTCCCTCACCGCGTCATGACTGCATCTCTGTACTGAGCACATCCAGGGTTAGATTAGATTAGATTCCCTACTTTTGAAACATATCCTTGAGCCCAACAAGTCCACCCCGACCCTCCGAAGAGCAACCCAGCAAAGTAACTCACCATCTCTATCTCTGACGTAACTAGGGATGGAATGTGCATGCTATCATATTGATAAAGCTGCAGTTTATGAGGAGACACCTTCAAGCGGTCGGGAATAAATTGAGAAGGCGAACGGTGAAGGGAAACGTTGACAGGCAATAATGACTGAAAAATGTGTTGCTGTAAAAGCGCAGCAAGTCAGGCAGCATCAAAGGAGCAGGAGAATCGATATTTCGGTCAAAAGAAGAAAAAGAAGGGCTTATGCCCGAAACGTCGATTCTCCTGCTCCTTTGATGCTGCGTGACCTGCTGCGCTTTTCCAGCAACACATTTTTTAGCTCTGATCTCCAGCATCTGCAGTCCTCACTTTCTCCTAGGCAATAATGACTGGGAGGCATGAGACAGCAAGTGAATGAGGAGCTGATTGTGCAAGGCTCAGTGTCGGTGTCAGAATGTACTGCCAGTGTGCACACTGACTCACACACCAACCCTTGCCAATTCACCACAATAATTCCTCCTGGTGTGATGTTCCCTCTGCGCATATTAACGCGGTTGATTGGCCACGAGATGATGGACACATCCTCATTATCCAGTCAGTTTAAACAGGCGAAGGCATCAGATTCAAACAAAAGCAAAAAGAGTTTGTTTCTTACTGCGCATTTTCAGTGGGGAATATCTAGCTGTGACCACTTCTGCAATAGTGGTCGTTGATTTAAATTTTCACTGCGCAACTGTGAAAAAGAAAATAAGTGCCTGAGTTACTGTGATCAAATGGTTAAGTAAATGTACATATGGTTTTGAAAAGTCGAGTTTGGACAGTCGTTGTGGCTTATTTAGTTGACGCTCCTGTCAATAAATAGGCGATTATAGGCTCATATCCCGACATCACAACCTGTGTAGGTCTTTCATAAAGAACAGAGTACCTTACTGCACACGTGGTTCGGGTGGTAGCGAGATTCAATCTAATGAGTGTACAGTTTAAGTACAATGCCTTCGACCGCTCTATCATGCTTCCACACAAAACCGCACAACCACATTTTAATAACGAGTGTTTCAGTATCCCCTCAATTCAGGCACATTTCCCCATGCACATTCAATGACGAACTTGACGTAAGTTCGATAACATGTATGAGGATGTTGCAAGATTTGCAGGGCTTGGACTGGAGAGTGAAACTGAACAGGCTGCGATAACTGACCCAGGAGTTTGAAGGCTCAGTGATGGGCTGACAGAAGTTTATATAATCGTGAGGGAAACGGATAGACTCAATCGTCAATGAATATTTCTTCACAAGGCAAGCAATTTCAAAACTAGAGAGCACAGGTTTAAAGTGAGAGTGGTAAAATTTAAATGGTATCTGAGGGACATTTGTTTTCACACAGAAGGTTTTGCGTGTTTGGAATGAATTTCCAGACAAAGTAGTGGAGTCTGGTACATTCACAATATTTCCAAGGCATGTGGATCTGTATATAGACAGGAAGGGTGAAGAGGGATATAGGACAGACTTTGGCAATTGGTGGAGGTGAATTTTGAATATCTGGTCAGCAGGGACGAGTTGCATCTGAGGGTTTGTTTACGTGCTTCCCCCCTCTGAGATAGTGCAGTGGTAAACAGCAGTTTTAATAGGTTATTGACAGAAATAAAGGAAACACATCACTCGTTCAGCGTGGGGCTAGTCTTCTGGAAGAATCCAGCAATAGATGAAGGTTTTCAGGTCTGAGGCTGTCAATGGCCATTCTTCCTGACACAATTCCAACTTCTCGTTTAAAGAAAATGCCTCAGGAAAATACCTCACGAATCGTGTTACCGGTCCAGCTTCCCAGCGAATCCAAAAACTGACAATACGTAACGTGGAACAGAAGCAGAACTGACAAAGAGAATTTGATTTCCCATACAACGACGCACAAATGCTGTCAGTGAGGTACAGCGAGTCGTCTGGGTCATGAACCGCTCACACAAATGACGGCAAGGCCATTCCTTACGGTGCTTTCAACGTACCGGCGTCGTAGTGTACCACTACTTTCTGAAAAGTGCTCAAGTAACATAAATTAGAACAGAATAATAATGGCCCATAAAAAGTGAAGATGAACAATTAGAGTCTTGATTGGATTAGGTGAACAATGCGCTGGTGGCTCCACCAGATCGAGAGGGCCGATTAACAGCCTCCCTCATCAGGACCAAAATGAATGAAATGTGAAATTTAACCAAGTTCCACATCGCGATTGCCCTCCTTTTCACCACAACAACAGGTAATGGCGAGTCGATTCAACGCAGGATCTGATTTCACATCAACAGGGAAATAACTGTCTCCATTCACTTTCAGAGAAAACGGTGAACAACGCAAATTGTCTGGAATATCAAAACCTGACGCAGCCTGCTTGGCTCCTCTGTTAAGCTGGAGGCCTTTCGAGCTGGAGGCGAATGTGATAACCGCAGCAGTAGGGGAAACAGTGTGGACACTGACGTGGTCGTTGTTTTGTGCTCTGCCACATTACGGCGTGGTTTAGACGAAATGACTGTTTTATTTCTGTTCAACTTCAACAAAACTCATCCCTGCAAAATGTTACCTAGCTAATCCATTAGCATAAGTGGCAGCGCAGAGATGCAAACCCAAGCCTTCCTGAGAAGTGGAACCTGAAACCAGAGTCCCAGATTGCTCAGCCAACTGAGCACACTGACAAAAACCGGATACAATGGAGCCTGCACCTTATAATACCCTGCAGCACATTCACAGCAACTGCACCAGTTCTGCAGAATAAGCGGTGGAAAGGAATTCCTCCATCTGAGCGTTCGTGCTTGTTATTCTCATCAGCAAACCTGGCTTTGAATATGCTAGGCCAAATGTGCTGCCATGGTGAAAAGGAATACCATTCCGATTAGTTGCTTTGTGGAACTTTGTTCAGTTGCTCTCCTCAGGTAAAATGAGCACTCGACATGATGAAATACTCCTTCCCCTCGGATGAACTGATAAACTGTTTTAACACTAGAATACAAGAACGGCAGAACACGTAGCGAGGTTATTCGAAACACGGTGCCATTAGGAGTTGCAACTTTCCTTGTCATTCTCGTTAATGGTGCATTTTCCAGCAGAGCCATGAGAAACTGCCGCCCGGCTGCAAGTGGAGTTGGAAACCTGTGTGGGAATCGAGGAGATGCAACTCACTCATTGTCGGTAAATCAAACAGTTCTTACTTTGATGTGTACAAAAATCAGTTTCTACTAATATTCAGGGAAGGTCAAAGATGATCTGAGATGTCAACTAGATGCTTACTGTGCGTGATTGATCTTTGTTAGAGATGTGAAAAGGTCTCCCTTTTTAGTTAAAAATCACACAACTCCAGGTTATAGTCTAACAGGTTTATTTGAAACCTGGTGTTGTGTGATTTTTAACTTTGTACACCCCAGTCCAACACCGGCATTTCCAAATCATCCCTCTTTAGTCGCATTCATGTCTCATCTTGATGACTGAATCAGAGAGAAAATGTTTCACCAGAGCTTCCTGAATCTTTCATTTTTCTTATTCCCTGTTCATGCTTTCCTGCAAATCTATGATAGCAAGAAAACAAAATGGAGACAATCATTCGGCAGCCTGTCCGTTATTTCATCAGTTTCAGTTCCAACACGGCTCAGGTTTCAGACCACACCGTAAAATTAGTACATGATTGTTTTTTGTTCGTGGTGTGAAAAGTTTTCCCTCTTTAGTCGCATTCACGTTTCTTTTTGATGACTGAATCAGACAGAAGGTGTTTCACCAGAGCTGCGCTTGACTTGCATTCCGCTCCCTTGCTGTCATACTTTTCTGCAACTCTGTGATAACAAAAAAACAAAATGCATACAATGTCATTCGGCAGACTGGCTGTGAGTTCCTCATTTCCAGTTACAACATGGCTTAGATTTCAGACCCTATGTTAATATTAATAACTGTCTGAGAGCAAGAGTCGAGAGTTCATCTGAGTCTTTAAATCTTCCCATTCCTGCTGTTGGCTGCATGAGCTGTAACTATGCCTGCGGCTTAGAAATTCAAATATGTGAACTGCGCCAAACTATGATGTAGGATTTATGTTTTTGGTTCACACAGGCTGAGAAACTCCAGACAGCGTCCAAATGAAGTGTTACAGAGCCTATTTTGGGATGTATTTGACAGAGACATACATCATGAATCCTGTGTTCGCTGTGACAGAAGCAAATGAGTGTTTCCTTGTCGCTGATCCAGGCCGTCTTCGCATGGAAAGCAAATGTGGTACTGTTGGTACAGAAATGATCAGTGCCCTGAAAGTGGACGGCCGTAGAAGGTGCACAAATCGACGCATATATTCGAGCAGCAAGAGAGAAACTTAGTTGAGAGTGTGGTTCTGGAAAAACAGAGAAGGTTAGGTAGCACAAGAGCTGCAGGAGAAACAGTGTTTCTGGCAGGAGCATTTCAACATCTCCAGTCATTACTTTATCCGAGGAGAGAAACTGAACAAAGTTTTACAAAGCATTTAATCAGAAATGAATTCCTTTTCACCATGGCACCTGATATGGGTGAGCAAATTCACCGTGTGGTTTTCTGATGAGAACAACAAGCATGAACGTGACGTTCCTGTCAATCCAAAAGGCTAGCACATGGCTACCACCAAGGGAAAGAAATTGCCCTTGCCTGGTTTTGAACCACGATCTTTTCGAGTGTGACACGAATGGAACAACGATGTCAGACAGTGCAGCCGTGCCTGCTAATCTTCATACTGCACCAGCTTAACGCATTACCTTCTTGTTTTGAGTAGACCGATGTTGCCCGGGTTTTTAGCATGTTTGAAAAAATAAAGAATGTCACATGGAAATGCTCAAGGACAATTGACAAACATGTTGCCAGGCGAAGCCGAAAAGGCTCAGATAATTTTCCTTGCAGCGCCGAGACAGACGAAAATTCATAACTGCACTCTGAAACAGGATGGCCAGCAGTAATGTAGACATCGCCGCATATTCAGGACCACTGCGAAGAGAAACTTGAAAAGAAATTCACGCAGCAGTTATTTGGAAAATATTTCTTTTCACCACTGGAGTAGTAATGGGAGAGTAAATATTTTAAAAAAAAGGCTTGCTGACGAGACTGCAATAAAGCCCCCAGGATCACGATCTGAAAGACTGTCATCTGTAAAGAGGGTACAACAATGCTTCTTCTCAGCTCTGAACTGGGCCACTTTCGCACAGACTGATACTGCTACTCTCCAGAAAAGATCAGGTCCCGCCGTCTGCACTCTTAGAAATGATGACCATCTGTGCTGGAAATGTCCATGCACATTCAGAACAAGGAAGGATACATATCGATTAAAGTCGTATAGGGCAATTAATTGGACTTGTATTCCCTTTCACCACAACAGCTGGAATGAGCAGGGATATTCAGAGTAAGGTTTACTGACCAAGACAGAAAGAAATTTCCTTCTCCTATCTTCACACACAAGCCTGTCGTTATTTCTGCCCGGTTTTTTGAAGTATCGATCCTTCTCGTGGGAGGTTAAGATGATAAATGTTCCCCTGCAAAAACACAGTGGGGTCAGAAACCCGATCGAGCTGCCCCTTTGCTCAGAGCTGCCCCTTTGCGGACTCGGGGTGAATCATGGATGAGTTTTCGTGCTTCCTGTGTCGGCACATGGTCGGTGACAATGCTTGAGCCGAAATATTTGTGGCTCTGTGCCCTGGGTGGTCTCGAGCCACCAATCTGTCAGCCAAATGCGCTGACCATTTCAGACACAATACCTGGCACCAAAACTGGCCACGCAGGTATCCGAAAGCAAATTTGGCGAAGTGATTTGAGGAGACTTCGGACAGCAGGGACTCTTATTGTTTTCAGAGACGTTTGATGATTTTTCCGCTTTTATCAGCGAGATGGTCAGTAGCCTGAGGAGCCGCAAACGAAAACAAACTTAGTTTAGTAATGTACAGCTTCAAATAGCAACTCACGCATGACACTTGCAGCGGTGAGGATCGAAATAACAACTCGAGAGAGACGAAACGTCAATCCCAGTGACTTAGACCCATCGGCCACGCCACCACAGTAATGCTGCTTACAGATTTATTATGACTAGTGTTATAGCATCGATTCACTTCAGGCACTTCGACCTCACACATTCAGTAACGAACTTGACGTAATTTAAGAACAAAGAACAATGAAAAGCGACAGACTATGAACAGATCCCTTTGTCCCTCCAAGCATGAGCCGATCCAAATCTACTGTTGAAGCCTGTCACCCTATTCCTAAGCATCTGTTTCCATCTGCTCCACACACACTCATGCATGTGTCGAGATGCATCTGAAATGAATCTCCCGTGCTTGACTCTACCGCCTCTGCCACCATCCGCTGTGTCAAGTACTTGCCAAGTGTATCCCTCGTAAACTTTTCATCTTTCACCTTGAAAGCGTGACTTCTCGTTATTTAATGCTTCACCCCGGGAAAAAAAGCTGATTTCTCTCTACCCTGTCTATACCCTTCATGATTTTGTAAACCTCAATCTCAATCTCAATCTACTTTTCTTCTAATGAAAACAAACCTAACCTACTCAACATCTCTTCATAGTTAGCACCGTCTATACGAGGCAACATCCTCGTCAACCTTTTCTGTCACCTCTCGAAAGCATCTACATCCTTTTGGTGATATGGCGACCAGAAATTTACATATATTCCAAGTGCGGCCGGTCCAATCTCTTGTACAATTTTAACATGACTTGCCAGCTATTTTATTCAATACCCCATCCAATCAAGGAGAGCGAACTAGATGCCTCCATGTCCACTCTATCCAGCTGTGCAGCAACATCAGTGTACAATAGACCTGCACTCCCAGATCTGTTTGTCCAACAACTTTTCCCAAAGCTCTTCCGTTCATTGAATGACTCGCTTTAGAATTCGTCTGGCCGAAATGCATCACCTCATATTTGTCTGTATTGAACTCCATCTGCCACGTTTCCGCCCAAATCTCTAGTCTATCCATATCCTCCTGTGTTCTTTGATAGACCCTTATATTTTCTGCTAGTCCGTGAATTTTCGTGTCATCTGCAAACTTTCTGATCATCCAAACAGTGATCTTTTCCAGATCATTTATGTATGTCACAAACAACAGTGTCCACAAAATTGACACCTGTGGAACATCACTGGTCATCTTGCTCCATTTCCAGAAACCCCCTTCACCTATTCCTATCTGTCTCCTATTGCTCAACCAAGTCTTTAGCCACTTACCTAGAGCACCCTGCACACCATATCATTACCAGTGTTAGCATGTATGTATTGGTATCCTCACCTTGCACTCCAGTGGCCAGTGTACAATTGTCTGCTGCGAATAACCAGATGAGGAGCTCATGTGCCTCGTGGAGGTGTTGTTAGAATGTTTGGTGGACCTGGTAAGATGGTTTGCAGTCTTTTTCTGGGTAACATTCTCAGGGCTGCAGAGCCTCTTGTGAAACGCTGCTGTCCTGATGTGGTTGGACTTGATTTGGTTTCATTCCCTCTCCTTGCTGTTGTTGGGGTTGTAGATTGGGTCAGGATCAATCTGTTTATTGGTGGAATCAGTGGATGAGTGCCCTACTTCCAGAAATCTTCTGGCTGCCTTTTGTTTGCCCTGTCATATTAACCTTCTGCTCTTCTCATTGAATTTCTAGTCCTTGCCATTTTTATGTACTTCTATTAGGGACAGCTGGTCGAGGCAACTAGTGACTGCCACACAAATTCGTTGCCAGAAATGGATAGTCCCACAACTTGATTTACAAATGTCTGGTACACGAACTTCGCAATGACGATTTGCCACGCGGCAATTTAAAAAAGCATGCTTCCATTTATTAAAGTAAACTTCTGGGAACTGACAGGCAGATTCCTCCGTAAACTCGGAATTACGACAACACATAAACCGACAGCCTCTCTCAGAGTCAACTGACCAGAACACAAGATCCAATTCCCACCATGTGCAGGACAAACGTAGTTGACAAAATTACACACAGGGACTGCACAGAAAACTATACGGGTGAAGCAGCCAAACAACCAGCGAGGTGCATTCATACAGTTCAGATATCCCGTAAACGCCACGGACAGCTGTTCCATGTAGGTATACGCAGGCTTCTGAATGTCTCTGATTCCGAGGCTTGGAACTTGAATTATATGACCGGCTGCAGCATTGGTTACTTTCTTGTGTGAGGTAACTCCTGATGGAACACATGGAAAACTAAATTGCTCATTGAGAAATACATCCAAAATAGTAGCCAAGAGAAGTATTTCTGTTGTGTTTCTGGTGCTGGTCCTGACACGCCCACCAGCACTGTACTTATTCTGTGCATCGTATTGTTGGCAGTAATCTGCATTTTAACTGCAATTACGTGCGTTTGAAACCCAGGTCCTCTATTTTGATTTCTCTTATTAGGTGCAATTAAAACACAGTAAAGTATCAATTAATATTGGAAGATGACATACACAGGCATGCGTAATGACCAAGTTTTAGTGACATTTAACCAAGGGTTAGAGATTTCTTTGATTCAGGAGATAAGGATGTAAAATGTGTTCGGGTAGAGATGAGGAACAGTCAGGAAAGAGGTCACCAGCAGGTGTAGCTTACAAGCCAACTTACATTAAACACACTGTAAAATAAAACGTACACGTAAAAATATTGCATGTGAGTGATAAAAGATGGGCGAATTGTGGGCAATCTTCATTTCCCCGCTCCTACTCCCGTTTGATTTGGAAAGAAAGTTTGGAGAAAATAATCAATAAATCATATATGCCCCATCAAACAACGCGCGTCATGTATTGGTCATCGATTATTTTACATGCAACTTAATCTCTGGCTTTTATTGGGAACCATCTCTTTCTTTGTGACCATCAGAAAAGACCATTTCGTTTGCCAGAAAAAGAAATCAATATGTCAAGAACCTAAGTTTGTTTCATGTCCAAGAACACTCAGATCAATAGTTCCCTTGATTAGCTGTGCTGGTCATGTTCGAAAAGATGTCTGGCAAATTGTCAAGTGTGATTTTCATTTCAGTAAATAATTTTTGACGCAGTTTTACTGCAATCATGTTTTCCTAACTTTGTGTTCTTCTTCTTTTACAATGGTGTCTAGCATCTTACAAATTACAGCAAAGATATGAGTAGAGATGGGAGCATTTAGCCCATCAAGTCGGCGACAGCTTTCAATGAGATCACGGCTGATTTGATTATTCCTCAACTCCCCTTTTCAGCCTGATATCCGTGGCCCTTGATATCGAATTGACTTAATATCTGTCTACCTTAGCTTTGAATAAACCCGGCCTTCTTAGCCCTCTTTTATAAAGCATTCCACAGATTTGCTACACTCTAAACGAGAGAATGTAGTCCTCATCAGAGCCTTAAATGTTTGAACCCTTCTGCTGTGAGAAAGCCCTCTGTTCCCACATTTTATAGGGAGTAAATCAGAGCATAATAAACCACTGAAGATGGCTCTGGACTGCCTAATGCCAGCTGTGTGTATTTGAACAATATTCAGATTTTGACTTAGAATTAAAGAATTGTACCGGATTTGCACATTAGATTTGCCAATGGTGAATCTTTTCAACAACACCTGAATAGTTGCAATTCAACTGGCAGTGAAAGCGACAGACAAATACAATGACATTTTTCATTCTCAATCCACTGCTGTGTTTATTAAGCTCTTTGCACAAGAAAATGGATCCTACCCATCCAGTTTATCTCTCATCAATATGTGTGCACTTCGTATTTATCTCCGAACATCCTCCTCCATTCTGAACCAAGACAAGGTGACAGTGAATACTAGGGTCATGCTGCGAAAAGGAAAAGCCAAATATTGGTGTTTCAGGTTGAAATACTCCATTCCATAAAACATATTTTAAAAATCGGCAGGTATGTGTAGTTATGGCCGCGTGGCTAAGGCAGTGGGTTAAAAATCCGTTTGGGTTGCACTACACAAGTTCGAATCTTGCAGAATACGTTGCGGTTAACCTTTTACAGGACGACTTTTCGCTCAAAGTTCAGACAACCTATTTTGCCAACCAGGCCGGCAATTTAATTAGAATCGGGAAACATGTGTTCTTCATCAGAAATGTACCGTACTTAAAAGATTATCTCTGTTTCTCTTTACAGATACAGTGCTCGACACATCGGGTTTCTGCAGTATTCTTTGAACGTCCTGAGCAGGAGTACTGATTTTTATTAGATCCTTTAATCTCGATCCTCATTTCACTGACTCTGGTCAGTGGTAATGCTTCCTCCTGCTCGTCAAAGTGCCCATATTCCCCACCGCTCCCTCTCCCATCATGACAAACAACCGCAGGAAATTGCCGGTTACCCATTTATGTTCCAAAGTGAAACTCACCAGCCTCGGCAATCTCTCCACAAAATGGGACTTGGACATGGTGCAAGCCAGAGGTTTGTGAAGAGATGCTGTGAAAATATTGTCAATTGACAGTTGGAAAAATGTTAAGGAAGCAAACCATATAACCCAGGCTCCAGGTTTGGAATCTTGAGAAACTCTTTGGGAAATGGAATCAGAAGAGAATGGAGAAGGGTGAACTGTCGGACCGAGCAAAGGACAGGGCATTGACTCTGAGGTTCTCGGGACAGGAAGTGATCTGAGACATTGAAAGAATTCTCTCCTGTACATTAGATTACATTACAGTGTGGAAACAGGCCCTTCGGCCCAACAAGTCCACACCGAACCGCCGAAGCAAAACCCATCCATTCACCCAACCTAACACTACGGGCAATTTAGCATGTCCAATTCACTTAAACCTGCAAATCTTTTGGACTGTGGGAGGAAACCGGAGCAAATCCACGCAGACACGGGGAGAACGTGCAAACTTCACACAGTCAGTCGCCTGAGGCGGGAATTGAACCCGAGTCTCTGGCGCTGTGAGGCAGCAGTGCTAACCACTGTGCCACCCATAAAGGAGGAATAAAATTTCACCTAGACTCTGGGACAAAGAAAAATTCTTAAACACACAAGACACTGAGAGGCTAAAAGGGAGATTGTCCCTGTTGGAGGTAAGTTGGTTCACAGTGACATGAGTGTGTCTGTAGTGTGTGGTATCAGAATGTTGCATTGTCTCCATAATGAATGGTTCAGTCTTTATTTGTAAATGTAAAACTGATAGAGGACAGTAGTTGTTCTGGAAAGGGCAGATTGAATTTGGACGTCAGGCACGGCGTACTTTAGAGGATCGTCCAAGTTGTTAGCTTGGAAGTTTCAGCAAATTCCACTGTTAACTGAAATGTTACTGTTTCCAGATACCCCCAAGGCGACAGCGATTGATATTCTTGCTGCATCTGTTATCTGTGCTGCACAGTTTCGTCTTTGTAATGGCGTCAGTAAAATGTTATCGAAACAGAAAACTTTCGTGTGACGAACCACATAAAAGTTTCTACTTTGCTTTAATATTAATGTCAACAACTGTGGACTCTGAGAATCTGAAACAAAATCAGAAACTGTTGTCAAAATTAGCCGGTTTGGCAGTGCCGATGGATTTTACCGAGTTGTGATGACGTTTTCAAATATTATCTCTGATTCTCTCTGCATAAATGCTGAAAGATCTGCTGAGTTTCTCCTGCAATTTCTGTTCTTTGTTTTCACTGAAAGTCCATTCCATCTATCAGGATGATACAACCAGACCCACCATGCACCAAAATTTAACGCTTTTGAAAACTGTGAACTGATTGGATTCAAACAAATACGAGAATGATTCACTCTTCCTCAGGTCTACAGGGAGAGAGAAGTGGAAATTGAAGAGGTCAGTGTGGTTCTGTAGTCATGGACGTGTGGTTAATGCAATGGACGTGAAATTCATTTGGCTTTCCCCACACAGCCTGGAATCCTCATGATTACAATTGAGGAATGTCAACAAATAAAAAGGGAGATTGCTCACTGTCTTCTTCTTCCATATTCAAATCACAGGAGAAGGAAAAATGAAAGGCATTTCAGACAGTTTGGGAATGGTGGGAATATTCTAGCCAATGCCTGTCAGGGTGCAACGGTTGGAAAATGTGTCGATAACAGCCAGGGTCTCGTCTTCGACTGGTACAGACCTCATGGGCAAAAGGACATTTTCTGTGCTGCAGACGTCTTTGACTACCTGCGGTGAACTGGTCGGAGAAATTGGCGAATGCAGCAGAATTCTGGCAATGTGAAGGCCTGGGCAGATAAGTGAAATGAATTTAACACATCCTGATTAAGATAATCTGATCAACACCTCTGCAAATTCAATGGTGTTGCCATTACCTAGTCTTCAACGATTAACAGCCTGGGAGTTACTATTAACACTAAAATGAACTGTCCTCACTACATAAATAATGTGGCTACAAGAACAGGCCAGAGAGCAAGTATACTGCCATCAGTAATCGGCGTTCTGTCTCCAAAAGCTTCTCTAATACCGAGAAGGCTCACGTCAAGTGCGTGATGGAATACTCACCACTTTACTGGACAAATGTATCTCCAACATACCTCAAAATGTTGGACGGCACCATTAAGAAACGTTCGTACTAAAGGACAATGCTGCGGACATTTAATAACTGGAATGAAAGCAGGAAGTGCCGGAGAAGTTGAGCAATTCTAACAGCACACTTAGAGAGAAATATAGTTTATGTTTTGAGTCCAAAATGACTCTTCTTCAGAACAGGACTGAAGAGACGACATGTTGGACAAAAAAAAGACTTCTCTGTCAATCTTCAAAGTTGCTACCAGGCCGGCTGAGTTTCTTCAGAACTTTCTATTCCATGGCAACTGTGCCAATTCGGTTGGCAGTTTATGTATAATTTCAATTCATTCACCACTGTCGCAGCTTTTTGTGTCATCAACAATTTCGATTAGACAGCACACTCCAATTCCAGTACTACTATCGTCCTAAGGACAAAGGAAGTAAACGAATGGGAATATCATTATCTGCATGTTTACTTCCAAGCTACTAACAATCCACAATTGGATCTGCAAACGTTCAGTCAGGCCTTCACTATCGCAGTGAATCAGAGGGTTGCTCTCCTTCCCCACTTCAAAACATCCATATCGTTTTATGAATTGTTCAAATAAACTTTATCAAACTCAATTGTTATAAGGCCTACACTTACTGGGAGGTGAGAAAAACTTCACAAAAATGTAACGCTTTAGCTACAATGTTATGAGGAGCAGCTTGGAAATGTGCATCCCTGTGTTCTTGCAGCAGACTCATGCAATCAGACAATGGGCATAAGCCGACCCAGCAACTTGTCATGAATAGAAATGTTGAATTTGGTGATGCATTCTCACAGTAGGTACTTTCCAACTATAATTCTGTTTCAATGATATTTGCATTGTCGTTCAATTCCAATTGAGATGAACAGTTACCAGTTAACTTTGACATAGATGATCAGCGTGAATCCACCATTTTACAAGTAAGCTGCTGACTTATACCATGTCTTACTCTGTTAAAGTACAGATGTTAGGAAATAGAATGGAAACAGGTAATTCGGCCCAACACGTTCGCAGGCAACCTCTAAGGAGTATTCCACCCACACCAATTGCCCTTCCCTATTACTGTGCACTGCTCCCGACAGACGCATTCGGGCACACGAGGTGCAATCTAGCATTTCCAATTCATCCAACCTGCACATCATTGGACTGTAGGAGGAAACTGGAGCAACCCGAAGAAATCCATACATACCCAGGGAGAATGCGTGAACTCCGAACGGTCGCCTGACGCTTGAATCGAATCCAGTTCCTTAGTGCTGTGAGACAGCAATGTTAACCACCAAGCCACGGAAGCTAACTTCAAACCTTAGTGGAGCCTTTCTTCCGAATAAGCCTGATAGCAAAGAAAAACACATCATCATAGCCATTTTACAGAAAAAAGTAGTGAATTATTCAAAGAGACATGAGTAGACTGGACATCCTCCAGCAAATGGCTGAAGGTGATCATTAAAGCATAGTTGTTTTGTCACCATTTATGAGCAGCTGACTAAGCTGCGCCTCTTAACGTCTGAAGCAGGAAGTCCTCAATCAAATATGTTCTTCTTACCATTCGTCCTTCGATGACTGAGGTATTTATCTTCATTTAGGCCGTGTTACATATTCTTGGTTAAACGATTCTCCTGTTCAAAGCCATCCCCGAGGTTTTATTCAATGACTTTGCCTGTTTAAAGTTTGGAAATTTTCGTAGATACTGCCTAAGCCTCATGAAGAGGCTTCGCCTCCCACAATCAGCTCTTGCCTTCGAACTTCCCCTCATTGTCAGTCCTACTCCATAGAAACTAACTGGAGACAAGATACATGTATGATGTCACCGAACAGGCCATCACTGGACATCTCCCTCTCGCAGGGAGCAGCACGGCCAGTGTGGGTGATCGATGCCTTTCAAATCCACTTGGGATGATGGGAAGAGTGGTTGTCATCTACCTATCCACGACCAAAATGGACCGGAATTTGAGAAGTTACCATTCCAATCAGTTTGCAAGTCTGCACATTAAAGGTAGATAAATGAGACGACTTTGACTGCTTACAACATGGTTTAAGAAACACAAGATCTGATCTTTTTGGTCAAAAGCTGTGATTTCAGAAGCGTCAACACTGAATTCAAAGCTTTAAATTGCGTAAGTGCAGACTTGACGGTGCAGTTCTTATCGGAGAAGTGGAATATTGTTTGCAGACATTCACAACGACACCTGGAAACATTATTTATCTTTCAGACTGTATGGAAAATAGCAAGATTGTAATAATTTTCGTAAAGTCCCTATTGTCTGGATGTTGGCAGTTCGATCTATCAAGTCCACACCAAATCATTGAAGGTTATCTCAACAAGGACCACTTCATACTCGATCCCCTTACAGTTTCTCACAGCTAAATAACCTAAACGTTGGGTATTTTTCCATTGGCCAATCCACCGAAACTACACATTTTTCATACTGTGGGAGGAAAACTCACGCACACATGGGAGGAATGCAAGCACCACACAGACTGTCGCCGCAGGCTGGAATTGATTTGGGTCCCTGGCACTGTGTGGCAGGAATGCGGGCACTTTTATTCTTCCATCAGCTCACTGGGTTCAAGATAAATGACATTTAAGCAACTCAGGCAAAGCTTTGAAGCATATATCGTCCCTTGAAGTATGTTTTTCTTTGAAATTGAACCACATTCCAAAGCACGTACATTGCAAAAGAACCACTTGAACCTTAAGATTTCATCACGAACAACAACAAGTTCAGAATTACATGCGGCTACAGGAGGAAATGAGCTGCTGTGGAGGTTGCAGTTTTGGACTGAGGTGGACAAATGCAGAAATCACACGAGGTTATAGACACACATATGTATTTGAAATAACAAGATTTTGGACCATAGCCCCTTTTTTTTTTAGATTAGATTAGATTACAGTGTGGAAACAGGCCCTTCGGCCCAACAAGTCCACACCGACCCGCCGAAGCGAAACCCACCCATACCACTACATTTACCCCTTACCTAACACTACGGGCAATTTAGTACGGCCAATTCACCTAACCTGCACATCTTTTGGACTGTGGGAGGAAACCGGCGCACCCGGAGGAAACCCACGCAGACACGGGGAGAACGTGCAAACTCCACACAGTCAGTCGCCTGAGTCGGGAATTGAACCCGGGTCTCTGGCGCTGCGAGGCAGCAGTGCTAACCACTGGGCCACCGTGCCGCCCTTCGTCGAGTGAAGTGAGATGGAATAATACAGAACCCTGAATTTATGGGCAGAGAGGTCAAGGGCAGACAGATCAAAAGATCAGACAAATTCTGTGAGTGGAGTGTCAAAGACCAAGACTCTGCAGGTAAACAAGAGTGTTAGACTGTTCAAGTAATGCGTCAATAACTGAATACCAACCGAATGGATGACCTATAATTCAATAAAATGAGGCAGAGAGATAATTAAAAAACGTTAAAATAAGGTAGTGCTGGAGACAAATCAAAGGACTGGAATGATATGGAACAGAAACAGAAGCAACTGGAAAAACCCTCCATAAGAAAAACACCAGAGGAAGGGTCACCAGAACCGAAACATTAACTCTCATTTTTCTGCACAAATGTCGCCAGACCAGCGAAACACCTGCCCCCTTCGCCACCATGCACCAGTCCCGTTCCCCCGCACCCCCCAATATTAACACTTGCCGTTGCTCCTGGTTTACAGCATTCCCAAAACTTCTGATTTTATTTGGCTTGAATCGCATGCCGAGAGTCTGACCCACATTATCAGTATGCCAATTTTGAACAAAGTGATTAAAGTAGAGAGACAATAACAACTTGTCAAGGTAATGGTGTGAAAAAATGAAAATAAGGAAGATTTCACAGATACAGAACAGTGTGGTGGGATTACATGTGCTGTGACATTAACCTAAGATCTTGGTTGAGGGTACAGCAGCTGGCTATCCATTGCTGTTTGGCGATTTTTCGTTGTTGTGTATCTCAAAAGCCGCCTTGGCCGGCATTTAGTCGATGATTGAAAACTAAATATTCTTGATAGATGAACTCTTCCCCAACTGGGAATGTATAATCCTGTCTGGCAATTGTTATGCAGTTACCATTCATCCATTGCCACACTGTCTGCATGGCCTCACCAATACACCATTACTTCGTATCTTGGGGCACCATTGCCTGAGCAATTGAGATAAACGACATTGGCTGAGTCACATAAGTACTTATCGTACCTGTGGTCGGTGGTGTTACCACGTGTGATGTTAGTGTCCATGTCTTGCAGAGGTTGCAAGGGAAGGATGCTGTAGTGTTGTGGTTAATGGTGTGTGAAGGCTAGGTAGTTTACTGTAAACGGTTGTATGTTTTAATTTCGCTATGTGATTGAAGGTGAGAAGTGAAGTCATGGGGATGTTATTAATGACGTGCTCATTATCATCGGAGACATGTTGGATCATGTGAAGAACGCGCTGTACTCCAGGAAAGTACTGACGATGAACGATACTCTATCAGTCGCATCCTGTGTCCGTCTTCTGAGCAGTTCCCAGCAGTTTTTCACTGTGGAACATCGGAACTGATGATCAATCAGTTCAACATGTATACCATCCTCATGAGGATATCCTTCAAAATCTTTAGTTGTCTGTCGCATTGTTCCTCATCTGAGCGGTTCCTGTACCAGTGAAGCGCTTTTTCTTAAGGTATGGGTTCTTTAATATATTTAGGGTGGAAGCTGGAGAAGTGCAGCATCCGTGTGGTTATCCTTGGGCTTGCGGTCGTGTGAGATACTGAGGTGTTATTCCTTAAGTTTGGTTTGTGGTAGGTTTGGTTGGATCATTCTTATAGATGGAATGGGCATTCAGTTAAAACCACGAACAGAATTATCTGCTGAGGAGAACCTCAGCTGATCTTCCAGCGTCCATTCAGACAGAATCAGAGTCAAATGTTTCAAAACTTCATCAGAACTCGGTAATCTCCCACTGGCACTGCCAAACTGGTTAGTTTCGACAGCAGTTTCTGTTTTTGCTTCAGATTCCTAGAATACACAGTTCTTTACATTAATCATTAATGCAATGCAGAAACTTTTTTGTGGTTCGTCATACCAAAGGTTTCTGTTTAGAAAACATTTTCCTGACCCATTAGAAACACGAACATGTGCAGTACAGAAAACAGATGCATTAATAACATCAATCGCTGTCGCCCTGGGGCTATTGAACCAGTAAGATTTCAGTTAACAGTCGAATGAGCTGATACTTCCAACTTAACAACTTGGATGATCCTCGAAAGCAGTCTGTGATTGACCTCCAACTTCAGGCTGTCATTCCCAGAACGACAACTGTCCTCTATCAGTTTTCTATTTCCAGAATAAAGACTGGGACATTCATTATGGAGACATGGGGACTGTCTGATCCCACGCACTACAGACATACCCATATCACTGAGAACCAGCTCTCCTGCAATCGGGAACATCTCCCTTCGCACTTCTCAGTATCTTGTGTGGTATCGAATATTTTCATTGTCCCAGAGTCCAGATGAGGTTTGTATTCCTCAAATACAGGACCGAGAATTATTTCATTGTCTCCGATCAGTTCATGTCCTGAGAACATCAAAGTCCTTTTAAAGAAGGGGAAGGTGTCTCGACTGTTTCCGCTCAGTCCAAAAGTTCACCCTTCTTCATTCTCGTCTGATTAAATTTCACAAGAGTTTCTGAAGATTCGCGAAGCTGGAGACTGGGTTATGTGTTTTATCTCCTTAAATGTTTTCCACTTGACAAGTGACAATATTTTCCCAACATCTCTCATAATCCTCTGTCTTTCACCATGGCCAGGGATGAGAAGTCCGTTTTGTGGATTGATTTCCGAGACTGGTGATTTTCGCTTTGGAGAAAAGATGGTTTATCAGCAATTTCCTGCGACTCTTTATAATGATGGGAGAGGGAGTGGTGGGGATTAGCTCTTCGACGAGCGGGCAGAAGTGCTGCCACTGACCAGAGTCAGTGAACGGGGGAGTGGGATTAAAGGAATATATTGAAAACCAGCACTTCTGCACTGTACATTTAAAGAATACTGCATATACTCAATGGATCTAGCAGTATCTGCGAAAAGAGAAGCAGAGGTAATGTTTGAAGTATCGTACATTTCTGATTAAAACGCGAGATCCTTAAGTCTGATCAACTGTCCCACCTCTTTTGTCGAGGCTGGATATTTGAGTGAGAATTCATCCTCCATGAAGGCATTCCAAACATAGCCAGCAGGATTCGGACCTGCGTCGGGAAACCCCCAATAATTTCTAATCCATCACCTTAACCATACGGCCATGATTACATGGGCGGTGTTTACCGTTTCTTATGAAATGGGAAGTTCCAAACTAAAGTCCAGGATTTGGCTGTTCCTAGTACCTCAGTATTGGCTGCCACAATCTCTTGCTTCCGAACGGAGGAGGACGTTGGGGGATTAATTTGATTACCACATATATTGATGAGAGGTAAAGTGGATGGGTCTGATCCATTTTCAAGCGCAGAGAGGCAAATAAAAGCAGCAATGGATCGAGAAAGTAAAATGTCCTTGCATTTGTGTAGCCCTTTCACTGCCCGTTGAATTATGGCCGTTGAGGTGTTCTTGAAAAAAATCACCACTGGCAAATCTAATGAGCAAATCAGGTCTATTTGTTTTAATCAGAGGTCAAAATATAGAAATGTTTCAAATACACAGAGCTGGCACTGGAGAGTGCAGACCTACCTTCAGGGGCTTATTCTGCTCTGATGTCCAAACGCGAGAAAGTGGGACGAGAGGGCTTTCTCACAGCTGAAGGGATCAAACCTTTAAGAAAGTGATAAGGAGGATATTCTCTTTCAAAGGTAGCAAATCTGTGGAGTTCTTTACAACAGAGAGCTGTGAAGGCGAGGTACATTCAAGGCTGAAATAGACAGACATGCAGAATCACGGAGATGAGGCTGAAAACGGGGATTGAGGATGAACCAAAGCAACCATGATCTCATTGAATGTTGTGGGATAAATTACTTCCATCTGCTTTCCTGTCTTTGCCGTCATTTGGAAGATCCCGGACTCCATTTTAAAAGAAGAAAAGCACGAATTTAGGACGAAGGGGTTTCAGTCAAACTTAGTGAAAAATATTTATTGAGAGAAAATGGCACTTGGCAATTTGCCAGATTTCTTTGCTAACATGACCAGCAGAGTTCATCAAGGGAGCTGTTGGTCTGAATGTACTTGGGCATGAAACACACAAATATTAGTGACATAATATTTATTTTCTTTATGTCAAAAGTAATGTCTTTCCTGATGGTCACAACAAAGGAGATGGTTTCCAAGAAAAGACAGAAACTAAGTCAGCTGTAAACTAATCGATGACCAAACTATGTCTCGCGTTGTTCTCTGGGACATAAATAATTTATTGATTATTGTCAACCAAACTTTTTTTACAATTGAACCGTGAGTGTGAGATTGGAAACTAAGATCACCCATAACTATTCCTTCTTTTATCACTCACATGAAGTAATTTTTTCTTGTAGATATTGGTTAATGCGAGTGGGCTTTTAAGCTAAACCTGCGGGTGACTTCTTTCCTCACTGTTCCTCATTTCTACACCAGCATGTTTTACCTTCTTATTTACCTGAATAATATTGGATAAATGTCACTAAAACCTCGGCATTTCACACGCCTCCATTTGTAATCTTCCAATGTTACTTAATAATTTACCGTGTTGCAATTGCACAAAACAAGAGACAACAAATACAGGCAGGTGGACCTGGGTAGCAAACGCACGTTTTTGCAGCTAAAACGCTGGTTACTGCCAACAATACGATCAGGGAAGCATGCACCGAACCGTCAGGAAGCACACAATAAGTCCAGTTCCAGAGGGCATGTCAGGAACAGCACCAGAAACGCAACCAAAATACTTTTCTTGGATAATATTTTGGATGTACTCCTCAATGATCAATCGTGCTTTACAAATGTTGCATCAGTAGTTACCACACACAAGGAAGCAACGAGTATTGCAGAGGGTCATATAATCGCAATTCCCTGAATCAGAGACACTCAGTGCTCTGCATATAACTACAAGAGCAAATGCATGATTGCAGGTCGCCTAGTTGTCCGACTGTTTCTCCTATATAGTGTTTTGTGCTGTCCCTGCGTGGAATCTTGACAACGACATTTGTCTTGCACATGATGGGCATTGGATATTGCTTTCTGGTGAGTTTTGTCTCAGCGAGGCTGTTGGTTTATGTGCTGTCGTAAATCCGAGCGTTCAGAGGAGTCTGGCTATCAGTTCCCAAAAAAATATTTTATTAAAGGGAAGCTTGCTGTTTACATTGCCTTCCGGCATATCCTAGTTAACAATTTAGCGTACCACACATCTGGGAATGAGGTTGCGGGATATATATTTTTAGCAAAGAACTTGTGTGGCCGTCACGAATTGCCACGACCAGCTATCCCTAGAAGCAATAGGTACAGACAGCAAGCATCACAAATTCCACGAGAGCAGCACAACAGTAATAGGACAGGCAAAACAGAAGGCAGCTAGATAACTTCTAGAAGCAGGTCACCCATCCATGGATTCCGTCAATAAACACATTGATCAGGATCCAATCTGCAACACCAACAGTGGACCCAGCGGGAATGAAACCAAATCAATTCCAACCACCACAGGAGAGCAGCGCTTCACAACATGTTCTGCAACCCTGAGGATGTTATACAGAATTGGGAGAATACCACTTCCCAGCTCCGCAAAACATTCCAACAACAACTCCATGTATCACACGAGCTGCACATCTTTCTGCTCCAAAGCACTCCGATTTTCCTCAGCAGAGAATTGTACACTGAACTCCCGCGTATAAGGTGAGGATGCCAACCCTACACGATCAAGAACGGCAGAGAGAGCGAGGGCAGAATTGCCATTGTCATGTGGACAGCCACAAAGACTCTCTTTGAAAGGTATCTTTTCATATGAAAATCTGTTCAGCAGTATAATCCGGGAAGCAAGCAGGCTGCGCTGGGTATTCATATTTCAGACAATTTCCTTTGTTCATCGTTTTCTCTGAAAGTGAATGGAGATGGCGACTTCATTGCTGATATGAAACCAGATCCTGCATTAAATCTGCTTGCCGTTTTTTTTTTTGTTGTTGCTGTGGCGAAATGATCTTGCGATGTGAAACTTTTTTGTATTTCTCTTATTTCCTTCATTACTTTCCTGGTGAGAGGGGCTGGTGATTGGTCCTCTCGATCAGATGGAGGCATCAGCGCATTGTTGACATAATTTCATCAAGAGTGTAGTTGGTAATGTTCATTTTTCATGGGGTATTGCTGTTCGGTTTTGTTTTATGTTTCTTGAAAACTTTCCGTGATTTGGAAAAGCACTAAATCTCCAGAATGTTTGGAATTGTCTCACTGCGATGCCTCTGAACAGTTCATGACATAGACGACTCACACTGCCTCAAAGGCAGCATGCATGCTTCAGTGTGTCTGGCAATGGTTCCGCCTTTTCGGTTCTGCTTCTGTTCCACATGAAGAGCTGTCACTTTCTGGATTCGTTGGAGAGCTGAGGGGGAAACATAATGCGTGAGGTATTTTTCTTCAGACAATCACTTTGATGGCAAACTTGGGAAGGTGTCAAAAGAATGGTCATTCGCAGTAAAAATCCGGAAAGACTTTCATCGCTGGATCGGTTTGACCCATCCGCCCTCCAGAAATGTAGGCAAACGCGCTGACTGATAAATAAACTGCGTGCGATTTTTTTTGCAAATGGTCCATTAAAACTGGTGTCAGCTGCTGGAGCATCTCAATGTTGCCGAGCACGGAAACAGACCCTTCTATCCAACTTGCCCCTTCTGAACAGATAAATGAAATTAATCTAACCACCTTTGCCAAAATTTGTCACTTATCTCTCCGAACCCTTTCTGTCTGTATACTCATTCAGATGCCCTTGAATTTGCCCTAAATGTGGCAAACTTTCTGCATACATAATAATGATTGGGTGAAAATAGCTGTCCGTCACATCCCTTTTAAATTTTACCATTCTCACATTAAAGCTTTATTATCTAGGTTTGAACTCGCGTGCCTTGGGCAAATGTATTCCATGACCATTTAGTCTGTCCGTTTTTCTCATAATTTTATAAACTTCTCTTCGTCCATCCCTCAGCCCTGAAGCTACAGGGAAAACTGTCGAAGCCCATTCAGCTTCGTGCTACTTTCTAAATCGTGCAAACCCTTGTAAATATTTTCTAAATTGCACGAAGTTCGTTACTGAATGCGGGAGGTGTTAGTGCCTGAAGTGAAACGCGCGTCAGAGCAAAGTTGGGGTGGCAATCTGACAGGGCTGGTCGCTCTTGTGTGGTGTCATGAATGAGTGGTCTACAGTGCTGAATTTTAACTCCAGACTCTATTGAATCATTTGTTCGAATCTCACTGATGCCACAATCGCGAGTGAGCTACTGCAGGTAGTTAAATATGACAGAGCTACCCAGGTCGTGTCCTTCTTCATTGACGTGCTTGCAGCTCCTCAGGCTTCTGATCCTTTCGGCGACGAAAGCGGGAAAATTAGCGACTGATTCTGAAAACAGTGGGAACCACTGATGGTCAAAGCTTCCTCAAAACAACTCAGCTTTCGGATGTATGCAGGGCTGGTTTTGGCGCCAGTTTCTTTATCTCAAATAGTTCGAGCTCACGCCGAACTCAGAGTCTCAAATACTTCATTTCAAGCATTCAAACCGACCATGTACCTACACTGCAACCACGAGAACTCATCCACGATTCACCCAGAGTCTGTAGGGAACGAGACGTTTACACGCAGCACAAAGCCATCCCAATCTCTCCAATCCCCCGCTGCCAAGTGAACGCGGCTACAACAGCTTCAGTTAGCGGCTTCATGCCCAGCCGTGGGACACAGCACATGGAAACTCCTTCCTCAGGAACGGCTCTTGCCGTGTGAAAAGGACAACTCCACTTTAAATTGGAAACAACCACAGAAGATTGGAGGATTGTTCCTGTTCTCGGAACATTTTCTCAACAAAACTCCTGTCTGGAAAATAAGAAGTGGCAAAATGTTGAGGCAATAAGTATCCAGAAAGTGTTGATTGTGAGGATTCTGTCTCGTCAGCTTATGTGATTCCCTACACTCGAAACAGAAATTATTGGGTTTCCTTCTGTAATTTCCCGATTGATTTATGGTCTGTCAGAGTGACTGGGAATCATTTCGGCGACCTAAATCGAGGGCAAAAATATGAAAATATTAATATTGAATCTTAAATCCGGGGACAAGTTCGAAATAGATTGGAACGTTCTGAAGGAATAACCACTGAGAAGTGGAAAGTGTCAATTATGTCACTTGTGTCTGGGAGGAATGAACTAGATCATTGCAAATTGCAGTGCCAGGTGAATTATGCTCAGTATAAAATGACACACTAATCAATCGTGAGCCACGCCCAGCTGATTTTGCCGGTAGAATATGAGATGCTTAACGGCAAGGCAGTGGGTTCAAGCCTCACGATGGGGGCTTTCAATCCTTCAAAGAAATTCACCTCTCTGTTCCATTTGTAGTATTGCAACCCAATTCAGGGTCGATTTGATTGTTTTTGATCACACGTCGGTTTCTGAGTGAAAACTGTCTCCTATTTCCTGGACTTTCCCGAGACATGTGTATCAATGCAGCCGAATATTCGATGAATGATGCCCCTTTCAAAACGCCAGGTTCCACTCCAACCACGCACCAAATAAAATACTCAGAGATGTGCAATTAGAATGGCTACTCTTTCGGGGTCTGAAAGTGACGGCTCCAAGTCAAATGGTCCTGAACCAAAATGAAGTGATTCAGAACGTTCTGATGGAAACCGACGAGAACTCATCCTGAACTTTTCAGAATTCGCACGGAAAATAATCTTGTGTGCTCATGGGAGTTTATGTAGTGAACAGTTTATTGTCAGTAACGGGGGTGAGGGTGGGGCAGGATTGTGAGGTTCCAGAGTGGGACAGAAGTGATCTAGTCGAATGGGTAATTCAACATCCCCAGAGCATGGGAGTGCTGATTGGTCCTGGATCACTCCCATCTCCTGGTTCTGAACCAACAAATTAAATTGCTGGAAAATCTCAGCAGGTCTGGTCGCGTTTTGGAAAGCAAAACAGAGTTAAACCTTCAGGAGTAGTGACACTTTATTTTCCGTGTCCATCTTCCTCTGTCTTTGCACACTCTTCCTTTTTATTTAATATCTCCTGACTTCCAACTTTATACTCAGCTTCTCTTTTATTTCTTCCTCTCCAACCATTTTCCCAGTTTTTAAATTTATATCAGATCTGTCCCATCTCTCACTTTGCCCAGTTATGAAAGGAGGACTTCAAACTGAACAATTAACTCTGTTTCTAATTCCTTAGATACCAGCTGGCTAGAGAACGGAAGGCATAGGAGGAGTTTAGAGTTTTCAGCCCATCTGGTATGCTCCGCCATTCGATCATGATTAATATTGTTCTCAACCCCATTCTCCAGTCTTCTCCCTGTAACATTTTTTTTTCCTGAATGTGGACACAGTCTATTCTTTTTCGCAGAGTGCGTCCGAATCCGCCCCAAAACCCTTCTCATCTGCTGGTGGCTGTTATATTGTGTGTGATCAAAATCAAATTCAGTCCTGCACAGCAAAGCGATCTGTTTTGAGCAAAGCCATCGCCGCTGGGGCACAGCTCGGTTAGGTCTCTGATACCACTGTGTTTGTGTCGGGGAGCAGTTATCACCTCTATCTCCCACGGGAAGGATCGATAACATAAAACATGAAAGAAAGGTAGGCTTGTGTGTTAACACAGGTGGAAGTAATTGCTTTCTGCCCTGGTCAGTAAACCTTACTCTGAATGTCCCCGCCCATTCTTGCGATTGTGAAAGGGAATACAATTCCAATTAATTGTCGTGTATGCTTGATACGCATGCTCCCTTGGTCAGAATATGCGTGGATGTTTCCAGCACAGATGATCACTATTTTGAAGAATGCAGTCGGCGGGCCCTGCTACTTTCTGGAGAGTAGAAGCATTAGTTTGTACGAAAGTGGCCCAGTTCAGAGCTGAGCAGAAACATTATTGTTCCTTCTTTATGGGCGACGGTCTTCCGATCGTAATGGATGGGGCAGTGGCAAGGGGAGCACTCATTTGCTCTTGTAAAAGCTAACAATGGCTTCCTGAGGTAAGTTTCTGTCAAATGTATTCCAATGTAGGCTCTGAAACGCCTCATTCTACCTTGTCTGGCATTTCTCAACATGTGTGAACCAAAACTAAAAATCCTCACTCATGCTTTGGAGATCTTCACATATTCGAGTTTCAAAGCAGAAGGTACAGTTACAGATCTTTCAGTCAATAACAGGAATGAAAATATTTACATACTCAGATGAACTGTTTGACTCATGCTCTCATTGAGTCACTAATATTACGGTGTGGTCTGAAACCTCAGCCGTGTTGTAACTGAAGTTGATGAAATAACGGACAGGCTGCCAAATGATTGCATCCATTTTATTTTCTTGCTATCATAGATTTACAGGAAAGTATGAACAGAGGGGTAGAGGAATGAAAGATTCAGGAAGCTCTGGTGAAACACTTTCTCTCTGATTCAGTCATCAAGATGAGACATGAATGCGACTAAAGAGGGAGACCTTTTCACACCTCGAACAAAGAACAATCACATACAGTAAGCATCTATTTGACATCT
This sequence comes from Chiloscyllium plagiosum, assembly GCF_037043375.1. Taxonomy (NCBI): domain Eukaryota; kingdom Metazoa; phylum Chordata; class Chondrichthyes; order Orectolobiformes; family Hemiscylliidae; genus Chiloscyllium; species Chiloscyllium plagiosum. The sequence goes on from NW_028270176.1 coordinate 48,219,010, forward strand.
CAGATCGTCTTTGACCTTCCCTGAATATGTGCCGAAACTGAATTTTGTACACTTCTAAGTAAGAACTGTTTGATTTACAAACAATACGTGAGTCACATATCCTCTAATCCCACACAGGTTTCCCACTCAGTTTGCAGCCACATGGCAGTTACTCATGGCTTTGCGGGAAAATGCACGGTTCAGGAGCATGACAAGGAAAGTTGCAACTCTTGCGGCACCGAGTTTCGAATATCCTCACTACTTGTTCTGCCATTTTCAAATTCCAGTGCAAAATCAGATTTTCAGATGGAGGATTTCCTTTCAGCCGTTCATTCTGCAGAACTGCTGTAGTTGTTGTGTGTATGTTGCAGGTTATCGTCAGGTACACGCTCTTGGCTTTCCGATTTTTTGCCTCTGTGATAGCGTGGCTGAGCAATCCAAGACGCTGGTGTCAGGTTCCACGTCTCAAGAAGGCTCCGTTTGAATCCATTCTCTGCCACTCTTGCGAACGGATAAGGCTGGCAACGTTTCACAGGGATGAGTTGTGTTTTAGTTGAACAGAATAAACCATAGTCATTTCTTCTACACCACGCTGTGACGTGGCATAGCACACAGCAACCAACGTGTCAGTGTCCACGCTGTGTTCCTTTGCTGCTGTGTTGATCAGGTTCGTCTCCAGCTCGAAAGCCCCCCCCCCCCCCCGCACAATACGGGACCCAAGCAGGCTGCGCAAGGTTTCCATTTTCAAGAAAATTTGCGTTGTTCATCGTTTCCTCTGAAAAAGAATGGAGGTAGCTATTTCACCACTTGTTGTGATAACAGATCCAGAATTGAATTCGCTCGCTGTTGTTTGTTGTTGCGGCGAAAAGGAGGGCAATCGCAGTGTAAAACTTGTTTACATTTCTCTCATTTCCTTCATCTCTGTCCTGATGAGGGTGGCTGGTGATTGGCCCTCTCAATCCGGTGAATACACCAGTCCATTGTTAACTTAATCTAGTCGACTCAGTAATTGGTAATCTTCACTTTTCATGGTTCATGTTTTATGTTACTGGAGCACTTTCCGGTGAGTGGTGGTGCAGTAAGCCTCCAGTACGTTGAATGTACCGTTTGGAATTGTCTCCCTGATATTTGTGTGAGCGGTTCATGACCTCGATGACTCGTACTTCCCCACAGACAACATTCATGCTTAGACGTTTCTGAAAAAGTTTCACCTTGTCAGTTCTGTTTCTATACCACTTGAAGAGTTTTTTGATTAGCTGGAGAGCTGAGGGGTAACACTGTTTGTGAGGTATTTTCCGGAGCGAAAACCTTTTATGGAGAACTTGGGAATGTGACAGGAAGAATGGGCATAGGCAGCCAAAGTCCGGAAAATCTTCTTATCCCGGTGGTTTTGAAACAAACACCTTGCAGAAAACCACTACGACGCGCTGACTGAGTTTAAAGCTCCCTGCATTTTGATAATAATCTATTCCAACTACCGTTCCCACTGCCGTGGCTCAGAGGGCTGAGCACGTAAACGGACGCTCGGATCCAACTCGTCCCTGCTGACCAGATAATTGAAATTCATCTCCTCCATTTGCCAGAATTTGTCCTTTATCCTTCCTCACCCTTCCTGTCCATATACCGATCTAGATACCTATCAAATGTTGTGAGTGTAACAGATTCTATCATAAATATGGCAATTCATTCCAAACACGCAAAACTTTCTGTTTGAAAAACAAGTGTCCCTCAGATCCCTTTTAAATTTTCCAACGCTCACATTAAAACTGTGCTCTCTCTTTGTACTTGTCTGCTCTGGGAAGAAATATTCATTGCCTATTTAACTCTACCCATCTCTTTCATGATGATATAAATTTCTGTAAGACCATCCCTCATCGCTGAAGCTCCAGGGAAAATTATCGTAACCTATTCAGCTTTACGCTACAGTCAAATCTCGAAAAGCCTTGCAATATCCTCGTAGATATTATCGAACTTACGCCAAGTTCATCATTGAAAATGTATGTGCCAAGTGCGTGAGGTGAGGCGATGCAGAAACACTCGTCAGGAAAAAACGTGGTTGCAGGTTTTTGTGAGGCAGCATTGCAGTCAAAGGCGCTGTACTTGAACTGTCTTCTCGATCCAGTCATTGGTTTGAACCACACCAGAACCAGAACCACGGGTAAAATAGGGTACCCTGCTCTTTATGAAAGACCTCCACAAGTTGTGATGACATAATTGTCTGTCTATTAAGAAGGGCTTTAAATAACAAAGCCACAGTGATTGTCCAAAATCAGCTTTACAAAACCATATGTGCATTTACTTAACTATTCAATCACAGTAACTCAGACATTTCTTTTTTTGTGTGTTTCGCAGTTGCTCGGTGAAAAATTAAACCAACATCCGCTTTTCAGAATTCATCACAGCTGGATATTCTCCAGTGAAATAACGCAGTAAGAGGCACGGGGGTGTGGGAAAATGTGAACGGCAATGGTAACTGGGAGGCATGAGACAGCAAGTGAGTGAAGAGCTGGTTTAAACAGATGCCTTCGCCTGTTTAAACTGACAGGATAACGAGGATGCGTCCATCCTCTCGGGACCCATGAACTGCGTTGCTATGCACAAAGGGAACCTCTGACCAAGAGGAGTGGACTCATTTTGATGAATTGCCAAGGAATGGCGTGTGAATCAGTGTGAACAGTGGGCAGTAAATACCGACACCGACACGGAGCCTTGCAAAACCAGCTCTTCACTCACTTGCTGTCTCATGCCTCCCAGTTATCATTGCCGTTCACATTTTCCCACACCCCCGTTCCACTTCACAAATTATTCCCGACTGCTTGCAGGTGTTCTTTTAGAAACTGCAGCCTTTAGAAACTTATTACTGGGATGCCGTCATCACTCAATGGGATGGCATGCACCGCCCATCCCCAATTACCAGAGATATTGCGATAATGTGTTACTCTGCAGAACCCTGGATGTCCCCAGTACCGAGGTACAGCCATGATGCCATGAGGAAAGAATTTAGACACAGCGACATTGAAGGAAAAGCGAGATATTTTTAACTCGCAATGTCGACATCCTTGGAGGCGGATTTGCGATGATAGTTTCGCGTGTATCTGCTGCTATTGTTCTTCTAGATAGTTGCAAACAATCACTGGATTGTTCTGGCCGAATCCGTGTGCGTGTTCTGTGTGTAACCAGGAATTAGTTTTCATTTGGATAATTCACAAGAAGAGAATTAGCCTTCGTTTCCTGACTGGGAATTATATCGAGGTCTGGACGATGCAAACTCAGACTCATTAACAGGGATCTCAATTGATACTGCGGTTAGCCTTTGGGACCTGAAATGTACAAACTTTGGTTCTGGATCTTCAAGTCATCATCGTCTTCATCTGGCGTGTATCTCTCCAAGGTTCCAATTCGTTTATATTATCGCCCTGGGTTTCAATGTGAAGAAGGCAAAACTATGATAGTCTGACGTTTTTCAGCAGATATATTGCAGGAAGGTACGGAGAGGCTGATGCTAACAGGCGCTCGTTTTGAGCTTTTCAAATGGGTCGACAGCAATAACAACGTCGTTGAACTTGTCTCATGATAGATGCCGGGCTCGTACTGACCAGAGGAGAAAGTGAGGACTGCAGATGCTGGAGATCCGAGCTGAAAATGTGTTGCTGGAAAAGCGCAGGAGGAATTCTGAAGGGCTTATGCCCGAAATGTCTGATTCCTGAAGAAGGGTTTATGCCCGAAACGTCGATTCTGCTGTTCCCTGGATGCTGCCTGACCTGCTGCGCTTTTCCAGCAACACATTTTCAGCTCGTAATGACCAGAGGCTTCTTTCCGAAAATTTTCAGGGTCTGGACTATAAAAGATTCGAAATAGGAAAGTACCGTGAAAGGCAATGTTTCACAGAGTGGAGCCTTCCAAGTGAACCAGTGACGGTGATTATGTTTGCTGGTTATTCACTTTGTGAATGTTGTTTCCCCGATGTACATGTTTACATTAAATGTCGACATACTGTCCTGGCTGCGCCTGGTCTTAGTGTCAGTGATGTTTTGGGTAAAGTGTCTGACTTCGGGTTAGGGGAGTGTAGTTTCGAATTTAACGTCGCGAGGGTGCAGCGTGCAACTTCGTCCTCGTGACCAGCTGTCTGCCAGAAAATGAAAGGATTACGTATTCGAATTTAAAGTTGCATTTGCGTCTTCCGTCCATTTTAAACTCCATTTCATGGCAACATCGCTCATTGTCCGTTGAATTGCCTTAAGTTTCATCAAAAGCTTCCGTTTTGCAGATAACCTTGTGTGGGGGAGTGGAGAGTCGAAGTGAAGCACAAGGTCTAATCCTCAGATCTGTGCCAGTCCCAGGGTATGTGTCTGCGTTTCTCCGTCTTTGAGTGAAAAGGAGATGGGGTTTTTAATACAGAGTGACCATGTCAAACTTCAGTCCCATTGTTGTGTTATGTAAGACCAAAGCGAGAAACCCATTGAAATTTGTACTGGGATCTTCAGAGCACATAAATATATAGACCAAAGCTGGAAACGGGGAATAGAATAGATGAACGTGTTTGAACCGCACTCCCCCATGGCCTGAAAGGGCTTTTCCACTCTTCATAACTTGAAGACCAGTAGAAACCAATCTGCAGCGAAACTGATCAGAAATGAAAAGTCAAAAGCTGTATCATTGACAATAGGTACAAGAACGTCAGTCTTCGTCCCATGTCATCTAGCTGATAGGATTTGGAGCCCTTACGGCTGTGGGATTGCTTCTACTTACGGTCACGGAATGAATGTTTTGTTTTGCAAATATATCATGGTACAAGCATTTCTGATCGCTATCCCGAAGCTGGCACGTGACTGGATTTGTGACAAACGTTAATCAGATTAAAACAAATCAAAAAGATGCAAGTTTTTGAAATCTGAACTCAGTATGCCTGACAACATCTGATGAGAGAAACATTTTTTTTAAGATGGACAGAACCAGGTTAGTTAAAAATTTCTAGATTATACTGTCGGGAAAATGATCAGTTACACCAGTCGAATCACGATATTTATCAAAATCTCTCTTGAGCTTACAACCGTTGGAGTTAAGAATTTAAAAGGACTTAATCAGCAGTAATGCTTCTTCCATTTCCCTGAGCTGGTGGAAGGCTGTGTTTAAATTGTTACCTTTTCATTTTCCTTTCTGTCAATTGGCAGTCACGTTTCTCTCAGCTTCCATCTCAATATGTGTCTTTGTTTTTGCCTATTTGTCTCTGTGTATCCTCCAGTGCCTCTTTTACATTCTCCGATTCTCTGCTTATGCATATCGCTCATTTCACGTTTCTGTTCTTTGAGAGGCCGGACATTCAGAGACAGTTTGAGAGTTGAGCTGCTTAGAGGCTTTCTGCCCCCTACCTGGAGTCGGTTGAAGTAGGCTCACATTCTCCGGATAATGTCTCTGGTCAATTCGAAGTGAGGCAAGGGTCCATTTCTTCCTCAAAATATTATGATCCTTTCGAAGTTAAAGTTGAATTCCATATCCAACAATAAAAAAAATCATTACATGACAGCGACAGGAGAACGAGGATGTGTTTACTGCTTGTATACAACAAATGAATGGCGACAGCAGAGAATGAGGGTGATCAGCTTGTGATTTCTATAGTATTACCGCGATATTCCCCGGCAATTCTGCAATGTCTCCTGCCTCACATCTTTAGGAAGTGGAATAAGAGGAGGAGAAGCAGAAGTCATTCTGGAACAGCGGGAAGAATCTTCAGTAAAAAAAATGTCGTTCGAAAGTGCAACATGCACTACTGGAACTGAACCAGGAAAAAAAAAGCGGAATGCCAATCAGAACAGGCCGGATCTCAAATACAACGTTGGGTTCCGTGATCGGCAACCCTGTACTTGTGAGAAATAAAGAGCTTTCAATGCAATGAGCACGCACGACTGTGATGGGAGATGCTTTAACCAGCTAAGCCACGGCACCACGCTGAAAGTGATTTTCATCGTCCATACGTGCAATACCTTAACCACCAGATCACAGGAAATCGAAAATGTTTTTTTTTTCTGGATCAATGTTGCTCAGTATGAATTGCAATCAATCTGCGCTTTTGCGAAAGCAGACATTTCACGCCGGAGCCTACTCCAGTGAAAGGACATACAAAACAAAAAGAAATCTCCTCTTGCATTGGCTTCTAACAAATTTTCATTTGTTTGAACTGACAGAATAAACAGGATGTGTTCATGCTGCCGGCGTCCATTACGCACGTTAATACACAGGCAGGGATCCTCAAACCAAGACGATCAGGCTCATTGTGGTGAGTTGACTAGCAGTGGTGTGTGAGTGATTGCAAACTATGAACAATGAAGGCTGACCAATTATCACTGACACTGAGCCTTGCACCACCACACTTACATCCTACCTCATGTCTCCCAGTCATCAATGCATTGAATTTTATTTTACTCCTCTGCTCGACTTCTCAATTTATTCCTAACCCCTTGCAGGTATCGAATTAGAACCTGCAACACTTAGAAATGCATTTCTGGGACATAATATATTTCAATGTGTTAAGATTCACTGGGACATAGCTATATTTCAATGTGTTAAGATTCATTTTTAAGTCCCTAATTACCCCAGAGGTGAAGGGGGTGAGTTACTTTTGTTCACTTTTCGATTCCTCTGCATGGAGGTACAGGCATGAAACCGCGAGAGATGGAGTTCCTGAATTTGGAAACAGCAACATTGAAGAAACTAGGCAAATGTGAAGACTTCAGTTGCTGGAAACCAGAGTTTATATCAGATTGGTGCTGGAAAAGCACAACAGGTCAGGCAGCATCCCAGGAGCAGGAAAGTTGACGTTTCTGTTGCTCGGCTTGCTGAGTTCATCAAACAATTTTCGTTTTTGGATCAGATTTCCCGCAACGGCAGCCCTTTGTTCTATGTTAATCTTCAAAACGTTTTGGACAAACCAATAACCTACTAGCATCGGAAAATCAGCCAGAAGTACTGGTACATCCGATATGTTTTCTGAGCAAAACAACCATTCCATGATTGGGAATAGTATCTGTGTCACGGTGGTGAGAGTACCGAATCGTCACAAGTAAATAATACAATGCAATAGATACTATCGTATTTATTCTCAATAAAACACTGTTTATCTTTTACTTTCTGATAATATTTTCGTTGCAGATTATTTTCAAATAGTATTCGCAGATTTACACAGTGGGAAAAAGGCCATTCTGCCCATTGTGCATTGCGGCTCATCAGAGAGCCATCTATTCTAGTCGCAGTTTCCAGCTTTGGCCCGAAGTTTTGTGTGTTCTGATATTTCCAGGGCAAATGTCAATGCGGTTATCCTGTGTTCTTATATGACACAACAATGGGACAGAAGGTTGACATTTTCACAACGTATTGTAACTCTTTTGAGGAACTCGTGCTCATTTTAACCCACAGAGGGAGACACACAGGAAGATACTCCGAGAGTAACAGAGGTTTCCGTTGTGTTGAGCTGGAATTTGAAATGGGCAATAGAACAAATGCAATTCGAAAACACAGAGACGTCGTCCCGACAGGACTTCAAAGGAGAGCGTCAACATGGACCACAGTTAAATAGAAGCATTACTCTCGAGCCAGGTCGGAATCAAACCTACCATTTCTGACCCGAAATCAGACGCGTTTTGCATTACGCCACTTGCCCAAGCGTCACGCTCAGTTTTGGCAGCATGTCAATATGTAATGTCATGCACTTCCACGGAATCAGAATTAAAAAGGTGAACAAGCAGCGAAGATAATCACCAACATTGCTTCACTTCGACGTTTCCAATTTGTGAAGCAGTGCCTTTCACTGGCAAAGGAGACACATTTGTCCTCATCTGCCTGCTTCGCCTGGATCTGCTGGAAGTTTCCATCGTTTTATTCACAGTCACGACGCGATTTCATGATCTACTGCAGTGAAAACGTGTCATGGTGTCTTCCAAGCAAGACCCTGCACAAACTCAGCAAGAGACCTCTGATCATTTCTAGCTCAGGATGTGGAATTAGATGAGATGAGCGACACTTTTTATTGGTGCCGCCCTTAAGTGCAAACGAGCGGCTCAAAACAAGACGTTGTTAGCATTAGCTTGATTTGTATCTTCCTGCAGTGCATTTGCTAAACAGCATCAGATTTTGACAGCTTGCTTTCTTCAATTTGAAACCCAAGGTGAACTGTTTGGAAACTTGGAGAGAGAAATATTGCTGCCAAAGTTGGTTATGGTGTGAAGAACAGGAGCGAGAGTGTGTACAAGTCAGCTCGCAAGGTCTATTCTCAGCCCCACTGCGAAGGAGTCTGAGTTTGCATCGCCCAGACATGGATGCAATTTCCAGTCAGGAAATGAAGACTTATATCATTTCATCAGAATGAAAGCACGTTCCTCGTTAAAGACAGAACACACACCCGGGTCCTGCCAGGATCAGTCCAGTAATTGTTGTATTTTATTCACAAGGACATTGGCAACACATGCACGTGAAAACTACAACGGCAAATCCACCTCCAATATCTCACCTTTCTGAGTTGCAAATGTCCCTGTGTTCGTCCAATGTCGCTAGTTCCGAATCCAGGAACTCCATCTCTGCAGGTTTCATGTCTGTACCTTCATGCTAATGAGTTGAAGAGTGAACAACAATAACTCACCCTCTACACCTCTGGGGTAATTAAGGGTACAAAAGTGAATATTATCACATTGAAATGCATCTATGTCTAAGAAATGCATTTCTAAATGTTGCAGGTTCTAATTCGATATCTGCAAGCAGTCGGGAGTAAGTAGAGACGTTGGCGCAGGGTAGCGAAATAAAAGTCAAAGCCATTGATGACTGGGAGACATGAGGCAAGATATGAGTGTGGAGCTGGTGGTGCAAGGCTCTGTGTAAGTGTGGTTTGATCAGCCTTTACTGCCCACTGTTTGCAATGACTCACACACCACTGCTGGTCAATTCACCACAATGAGCCCGTTCCTCTTGGTTGAGGATCCCTGCGTGTGTATTGACGCGGTTAATGGGCTCCGAGAGGATGAACACATCCTCTTTATTCTGTCAGTTTAAACAGCTGAAAATATCAATTGGAAGCCAATGCAAGAGGAGATTGACTTTTTCTGTGTCTTTTCAGTGGAGAATGCTAGTCCGTAAAATGTCTGTTCTCGCAAAAGCGGTTTTCATTGCAATTCTCACTGAGCAACATTGATACAGAAAACACATTTTCGAATTCCCATGAACAAGTGGTTAGGGAATTGCACATATGGACGAAAATACTCACTTTTAGCGTCGCACCATGGTTTAGTTGGTTAATGCACCTCCCATCACAGTGGCGACTTCTCATTGTTTTGAAAACTCGTTATTTCTCACAATTGCAGTGTTGTTCATGATGCAACTCAGCGTTCTGTTTGAGATCCAGCCTGTTCTGATTTGGCTTCCCCGCTTCTTTTTCCCGGCGTAGTTCTGGCAGTGTATGCTGTTCTTTCTAACGACTATTTCCTCATGGAAATTCTTCCCGGTTGTTCCACAAGCACTTCTGCTTCTCCTCCTTTGATTCTCCTTCCTTCATACCCCGTTTCGTGGAAATAAAGAGGTGAGGCAAGAGTCACTGCAAAATCACCGGGGAATGTTGTGGTAATGGCAAAGACGCCACGAGCTGATATCCCTCATTCTCTGCTTTCACCATTCATTTGTTGTATACCAACAGTAAATACATCCTTGTTCTCCTGTAGCTGTTAGGTAATTACTTCATTCTATTGGATAAGAAATTCAACTTTAACTTCGAAAGGGTCATGATATTTTGAGGAAGAAATGTCTCCTTGCCTGAAGTCGAAGTCACAGAGGCATTATCCGAGAATGCGAGCCGATTTCGACCGACCCCAGGCAGGAGACAGAAGGCCTCGAAGTAGTACCACTCTCAGACTTTCTCTGAATGACCGGCTTTTCAAAGAGCAGAAGTTTGCAATGAGGAATATGCATGGACAAAGAGTCGGAGAATGTGAAAGAGAGAAATAGGCATGAGCAGATGCACTTACTAAGGTAGACACTGAAGGAAACAATTCTCAATTCGACTTGAATGCCAAATGACAGAAAGCAAAATGAAAAGGTAACAATTCAAACACAGCCTTCCACAAGCTCAGGGGAATGAAAGCAGCATTACAGCCGATTAAGTCCTTTTAATTTTGTAACTACTGCAGTTGTAATCTCAAGAGAGATTTTGATAAATATCCTGATTCGACAGATAAAACTGATCATTTTCCGACATTATAATCTAGAAACGTATAAATAACCTGGTCTTTCCATGTAAAAAATCTGTTCCCATCTTCAGATGTTGTCAGGCGTTCTGAATTTCTCGTTTTTACGTCAGATTTCCAAAAACTGTATCTTTTATATTTCTGTTATTTTGAATAACGTTTGACACAAAACTAATTACTTGCCAGCTTTGGAAAAGAAGTCAGAAGTATTGGTACTACGACATATTTCCATAACAAAACATTCATTCTCTTAACAAGGATAGAAACAATACTGCTGTGGTTAGAGCACTGAGACAAAACATCGGAGCAAATCGCTGCAGATGCCGCAATCTGTACTGTAAACAATAAATGCTGGAAATCACAACGGGTCAGCCAGCAGCCAAGGAGAGAAAGTAAGCACGCGTTGAATCTGGATGATGTCTTATCACGTGTGCAGTGTGAAGTGAAGTGTGGAGGATGCATTATTTATGCAATAGTGAGGAGAGAGGTTGGCTTGTTGAAGAAGAAATATTGTTAATTATTCTGATTAAGTGATTGGAATGTGGGAAGGGCTGAACAACGGTGTGATTTTGAATGCACTCCCACTCCTTCCCCTACATTAGCTTTACCTGTTGCATTCTATGTCACAGTGTTCTCTTGCCCCTCCACCTACACCAGTGGGATTGCCTGTTCTTTCCAATCTGGCAGGTAGACACACTATTGTTCTGCCATTTTTATATTCTGATGGAATTGTGTACTACATGGACTGTCGGGTCTGGCTTATTAAGTACATTCAAGGCTGGGAGCGACAGAGATTTACTCCGTAAAATTATCAAGGCTTATGAAGAATGGCAAGAAATTGCAGTTCAGTATTATCACTTCAGATGTGAGCTCATGGGATCGCGGAGCACACTTGGGATGAATGAACTCTTTCTGCTTCTAAAATTAATTATGTTATAATATGAATCTGCAAAACTGACTTTTGTAAGGTTTGCCAAGTTAAACATGCGAGGATCCCCTCGAGGCACTGAACCAAGATGAGATGTGCAAAGAACGACACACAAAGTGCAGTCATTGTGCGTAATTGATCCAGAGTGATCAGTGTATTAGGATAAACATGATACCCACCTTTAGCACCCACGTTTTGGATGATTGATCCAGATTGATCAGTGTACCAGGGCCAACATGAAACCCACATTCAGCACTCACAATGAGCGTGGCTCCATGGGTCCACACTCACTTCTCACAAACAAACAATTTCCCTCCCTTTTCCTGTCGTCCCCTCTGTTCTTGTTTTAAGCCGACTGCAGGTCAGGCAATAGCAGCTGACATTGCCTTTGTCAGAGTCAGTAACATGCAGGGAAGTGATTCTGATGGGTCCACAGCATAATTCGTATTCGAAAGATTATTATGAATGGTAACTATTAACAGACCATGGCAGTGTAAGCAGAGAATCCTCATGAACGGACTAGCTTGGAAGATATCCGTTTATATCATCTTGTATGCTGTCTAAATCAGCATTGCATTCTCCAACTTTTCGGTAGATCCCTTCAGCACTGCCTCGGTTTGTCACATTTGCTTGGTTTGTGACAAACAAGCTAACGAGCTATGTGTTACCTTGCAGCCTCACATGCATGACAGCATCTCTCTCATATGGTAATGCACTGGTTCTGTTGCTCAGTGGTGATATCACTGGCCCTGATAAAACAAAACATGCTCTTGCAACATCCCTATTTGTCTTTTTCAGGAATTTGAGGAAGACCATTCTGAACGACAGGAAGCAGCTGACATAAGAAATGGTCAAATTCGCATGGTGAAAGAGTTGAGGCAGTATAAACTGCAGAGTGATGGGGAAACAATTGGGGAGGCAGTTTGACAGAGGACTGAACAGATGCTGACTTTCACTGCAGGAACCAGACGGTGGTTTTGAACTCTGAAATGGGACAATGTATGTCAAGTGGGTGATAAAATATTGTCTGAGTGTTTGTCTCTCGAGGTAGAATGTGTCTGTATGTTTGGCTCTGTGGTTGAAAATGAGTTTCAGTTCATCCAGAGGCAGGAACACAGTTCTGCCATCTCAAACTTCATTCCATTCATTGTGTTACTTTAGATTAAAACGTTACGGGGAAAATATCATTCAGGTGAGCTAGGTTTCAGAAGCTTTGTAGCTCATGTTGAGGTTGTGGATGTAGGTTTTCTCGCGGAGCTGGAAGGTTCATTTCCAGGCGTTTCGTCACCTTGTTAGGTAACATTTTCAGTAAGCCTCCGAAATAAGAACTGGTGGTATAGCCTGCTTTCTATTTATATACGCACGAGAGAAAAGCAAACAAATTCTTTGAAGCGTGACATTCTAACCGAAACGCTGTCGCCAAACACATTGATTTTGATCGCATTTCCCACCCACTGAGAAAAGAAACAATGACTGGCATTAACATAGGAAATGATGTCACCACGGGAAATGGCATTACGAAACCAAGTAAACCCAAATATATGAATAGAAAGCGGCTACATCACTAATGGTTCACTTGGAAGGTCACTGAAGATGTCATCTATTGTGATGATGAAACGTCTGGAAACGAATTTTCCAGCTCAGCGAATGAACCTACATGCATTGAGATGAATATCTGGAATGTCAGAGCACAAAAGGCTGCAGGGCAGCGTTGGACAACTGAGATGATGTGTCTTTTTCTGTGCTGTAAACACTCAATGACCCATTCATATTGGAGAAGAAGATTACCTGCAGTGAAAAAACACAAAAGCTGTGTCATTAAGAAACGATGCAACGATCACTGTCGTCATCGCTGGTGGTGGTGCAATTGCGATTCTTCGTTTACTTTTCATTTTACGCTACGAAAACCCAGTCTTTTTTGTTACTGGCATGCATTCGATGTACAAAAAGAAATCAGCCAGCGGGTTCTTGAATTCAGAAGTATACAGATGTGAATTTGTGATGTTAAGGCACATGAGTCAACTGTTGGAAAATGCGATAAGGATCGTAAAGTGGTTGTTTCTGACAAGAGCACCAAAAAGGAGTTTGAAGGCTATCGGCCAACCAGGCGACACCCTCATTAGTTTAACCCTCGTCGTCTAAAATTTACAATGCGGTATTTTCAGCTTTGTAGCCAGGTTTCAATTCGTTATCAGGGAATGAGGGTTTATTCATTCCTGACAGAGATAAAAACGAATGCAGAGCATCTATAACAGAAGTTCTTTCAATGCCCCGAATCAGCTAATGTCCTCAGGAACACCTGAGACAAATTCAAAGCCTCTTAAAGGAGGTGAGGGTGCCTCAAATGGTCTTTCTCAGTCGGAAATTTTACAATTCATTTCCCTCTGTTTCCGCTTCCCATGAGATTCTAATGAGGTTGAAAGCTAAGAAAGGGTATTTTTTGTTTCCTTTTCATTTCCAGGAGCTGCAGCAATTGGGAGGTTAGTATGGTCAAGGGAAGGCCGCCATGAATTGCTTGTGAGACTATTTCAGCTTCCCCATTTGTTTCGACACGGGTCAAATGCTTAACTAAAATCTAGCAACACGGATCAGATTTATCCCTTGCAGTAATCCGTAAAGATCCGTGTTGCCAAGAGTTATTTAAATTAAAAATTAGCAACTTTATTTCTTAAAATATAACAGAAAAATTATAAAAGTGGCAATTTCCAATTTCTTCCTCTAAACTATTATTTACAGTCCCTTCTGTCATACTAGTCCGATAAAACTCCCAATTAAGATTTCCAAAATCACACTTCTTTTCTATGAACCAGGCAGCTTTCGTGCTATTATTCGGATCTTCCTGTGTCTTCTTTTCTTCTTCTTCGGAATTTGTATGTCCAGTTTACTGATCGAAAAGGTACCTTTACGAGAGCTATTTTTCAAGCAGCGCATTAATATGTTGGGCTTGGTAGTTCTCCTCCTAAATATTCCCCGTGCCTTTCTGCCCAAGGCTACAGATTGTGCCATTGGCCTTTAAGCTTGTCTATATACTCAATACAATTTGGATTTGTGTTTGATATTTTACGAGGTGTACTTTAAACTGATTGGCAGATTTCGAATTTGTGTTTTTGTCTCATACCAAACTCAGTGACTGCTGCTTATTCTGAATCAAATGTTACTTTGTAAAATGTCCAGCAGTCAGTGTACTTCCCTAGTCATTCAGTCTCTCAATATACACACACAACTCCATTACTCTTCTGTGATAGCGTTGGTAAAATGATTGTGATGTTTTCTGGGTCATTTTCTGAAGAGAATCACACACCTGCATGTCAGGAATTCAAAACTCCTCCAAGCTTCAGCATTCTCCAGAGTTGTGAACTTCGCATGGAAGTACACAATGGCAGTCATGCTTCACTCCAATGGCCCCAATGATATGAAGTGGCAAGTCTCGAAAAGGAAAATTGTCACTTCACATGAAGTGAGAAAACCTACATCCAGAACCTCAACCTGATCTATAAAATTTTCTGCACAGATTAGGTTCTCCACTGTGTGTAAACAGGCCATTTGGCTCAACAAGTGCACATCGATCTACCAATGAGTTACCCAACAAACAAGTTTCCCTCTAACTAATGCACGTAAGATTCTGGGAAATTCAGCATGGCCAATCCACCTGACCATTTTTGGATTGGAGAAGGAAACCAGATTAGATAAGATTCAGCCCAACAATTCCACACTGACCCTCCGAAGCGCAACCCACCCAGACCCATGCCCCTACATTTACCACGTCATCTAACACCAGGGGCAATTTAACAAGGCCAACTCACCTAACCTGCACATTTTTGGACTGTGGGAGGAAACAGACGCAGACAGGGGGAGAATGTGCAAACTCTACACGGCCGGTCACGCGATGCTGAATCGATCCCAAACAATAGTGCTGTGAGTCTGCAGTGCGAACTACTGAGCACGATTTGAACCTTTCCAGGATTCTTCTTTATAACTGAGACATGTCCCTCGGGCAGAAATTCCCGCAATCCACAAACATGTGTCCTGCCAGAAATTATTTCATTTCAGATTAAAATCCTTTCCATCAGCCTGATGTCCAAACGCTCCCTGCTCTTTATCAATAGGAGCTGCTGTGGGTGAGGTTGGAACACCCAGCCTAATGTACAACACTCCCTTCTCCATGTAAATAGAAACTGACAAAGTTGAGTTTGAAGCTTCCAACCTGATATTCCAATACACCCCTATGATCCATGTCAATAGAAGCTGCTCCAGGTGACGTTGGAGCCAGCTTCGGGATTTCACTGGCATCCTTACCATCTCGGATGGACGTCACGCGCTTCGATCGCATCATGGGAGCCACATCTGCGGCTCTACCCCATCCGCATTTCCAGTTGAGTCTTTGGAGCTGCACTGATTGTGGGATTGTGAACGGGAATTATAGAATATTTAGCAGCAGCGGTTAGTTGCTTTTGTGAGCAATTTGGTGAAATAACCGATCTCAAACGACATTTTTGTTGGGAATGGATTTCAGAAATACCCTAATCCTTTGATGTTTTTAAGAAATTTATTAATATCTGCATTCATCAAAGTCTGAGTTAAAGAGTCAGCCCACTCTGAGCACCCACATCCCAGTCAGTGTTTGGCAACTATTTGTGTTGTGCATGTGGTGCTGTTCCCGAAATGTCCCCTCATGCTCCCCTAATGGCTTTTCAAATCTTGCTCGACATGTGGTGCCGGGACCTTGTTTTGCTTTGTCATGTGGCCACCGCAAGTTCAGTTCCAATCTGAGTTACGCAACGGGCATTTTTCCCGTTTTATGGCACGTAATGCGGTCGTAGCAAATGCGTGTAGGAATCTGTCATATTTTACATGAAAATACTCTTCGAGGTGACGAGTTTACTCCTTCAAGTACCCGCTTCGCACATCTCAGCGTTTCGTTCATCAGGTTTCAAACCCAAACTTTCTCGGAGATTTCTCTCCATTCCACAACCAGCAACCAACATTTACGCCACTTCTCCACTTTCAATGAGGCATTCACAATCTTACAGTCACATTGACACCATTCAGTCTTTGCTGCTGCGGTCACTGTTGCTGGGTTGAATGCACGCAAGTCCCACCGTCGGGAACTTCCAATAGTCGATACATTTAGATGCTCGGTTGCGAGTTTGATCCTCATACAGCAGCTTTAACTGACATACAGCAGATATTACTGGAGCATCAGACTCAGGAAAAGGACACAACGCAGTATTGAGCAAAAGAGAATTTATTGGAAAAGAACAGTTTTTGTGGCTTTCTGCATCATTTATTTCATTTGTTCTTTCTGCTTTAGCCAGAGTATTGCGCAGTTCTGCAATTCTCATTACACTAAGGATATGATATCACTAAAAACCGTGGAGTGATTTAGATTAAATTAGATTCCCTCCCGTGTGGAAACATGCCCTTCAACCCAACAAGTCCACACTGACCCTCCGAAGGACACCCATTCAGGCCCATTCCCCTACGTTCACCCATGACTAATGCACCTAACACTACGGGCAATTTAACATGGCCAATTCACCTAATCTGCACAGTTTTGGACAGTCGGAGGAAACCGGAGCATCCGGAGGGAACCCACGGAGTCACGGACAGAATGCCCAAACTCCAGATCTTTTGCGCTGTGAGGCAGCAGTGCTAAGCACTGAGCCAATAAACAGCATATTGACTGGTTGAAGAGTTGGAGTTTTAAATAAACATGGGATAGACTTGGGTTATTTTTCTTACAGCAGAGGAGATTTTAAATGACGTGATTGAAATAAAAAAAATGATATGTATTGGGTAGACTAAAATACATGTTTTCTCTTGATTGATCACCGTGGGCCACAGACTTAAGGTTAGAGGCAGACAGATTTGAGGATATATGCAGTAAAACGTCATCAGCCGGCAGGTGTTTTAAGCTTGAGCCCACTGTCTGTCAGAGTCAGAGAAGGAGAAGCCCACATAACCTTCAGAAGTATTCAGATATGATTTTGTGATGCGAAGCCATAAACAGCCAGTGAATGGGAAATAGGATGAGGATAACCAAGCGGTATTTTTCTGAGAAGAACACTTATATGGAGCTTGACGGGTTCCAAGCACCCCATGCAGCTGACAGTTGGAGGCTGGTGATTTAATGGCAAGGATTGAGCGCTTTCACGGCTGTGGCCTGTGTTCGATTCCCGGTTGGGAAAAGAACAAAGCATCTTCTTCAACAGCAGTAACAAGAAAAGGGGAGCACCTGTGACGATATTGCTTTCAATGCTTCGTATTAATTAATGTCCTCGAGAAAATCAGAGACAATGTTTCGTCCTGTTTAAAAAAAGCAGAAGGTACCTCGGTAATCCCTGCTCAGTCGAATTCTTCACCCTTCATTCTTCTTTGACACCGCTTCCCAAAGAGTTTCGAATGAAACTGAAATTTGCGACTTGTGCATTCATGTTGTTTCCTTGCCATTCTCAGGAATCGCAGTGATTGTGTCAGTGAGTAATGGAAGTGGAAAGGTGTCCATGAAGAGCGTGTGGTGTAATTTGAATTCCCCTCCTGTGATGATGTAAGGACATTGCCAGAAAGTTCCTGCAGATTAGGAAATCAAACATCAATTCGGCTTCAGAACAGAGAGGACCATTGGTTTGTAAGTGCAATAAAAGCCTGCGTTGGTTTCGAGCCAGGTAGGAGTCGAAACTATACTATCTTGACGCGTAATCAGTCGCGTTATCCATCACTGGCTCAGACATGAATTGAAAAAGGATCAGCATTTGGGAGACAGCATCACCGCACAGACACATTTCCTCAATGTTTGGACATGTATCACCGTTTGTGAATGACCTCAAAGAGTTACAAGTGACAGAGCGTCGTCGCGGACTGGATGGATTGTATGGCTTCAATCTGCACGGGAATGACACCATCAGGTTATGCCGTCCCTCCCCCTATTTCTGGGACAGAGGAAGATACAATGGCTCATTTTTAAACGTCACTGCCACGTTGCACTCTCAGCGCTGTTGTGATAACTGTCAGTAAGTGAGCGTTCCTATTGGCTTCTCTTCATCTGGGAAAGTTGGTGCTCACATGTTAACTGCTACTCCGACACAGGAAAGAAACGGGATTTCTGCAGGATATATATGTGAAGAGAAACTCTGAACACCAAACAGGCTGCACACAAGATAACTCATATTAATTTGCCTGGACAAAGAATCTCCAGTGTCCATTTATTCCTTACCCGCCATCTCAGCAACTTTCCATTTCTCGGATAAAAGAGATTCGGAGAAAATCCACAATCAAAGTTGCTGATTTCATGCCGTGTAACTGATTCCACCCACTGTAAGTGATTGACACTGAGCAGAAAATCGAACGGGCTCTGCCTTTCTTCCAGCAGAGCTTGCAAGTAGAAACAAAATGGTTTTATTGTCGGCCAGTGGAGACTGTCTGGTTCTTTGATATGGGACAAATGGCAAGTTCAGTGAGCAGGGAGACAAAATGCGCAGCAGATATTCTGCAAACACTTTGCTGCTTTGAATTCCAGAAACGTTGTGGAATGAATTTCAGCCTATGAAACGATCACCTGCTGTCACATTGTCTAACGCAAACAGACAGTGGTCATTGCTCCTTGAGTGTCAATTTTTCTTTTGGGCTTTCAGTGGATTAGCTATGTGGTTCAAATCGAGGACAGGCCATCTGTCCAGTCTGTACTTAGGCAAAAATTTCAATCGAATTTCTCAAAAGATCGTTTCTGTAAATATGGTCGGACAGCTAGAAATCGGCATGGGGAAGAGAAACACGACAAAGCGAAACATATATTCAAAGTGATAATATGTGTTTCAGATTGTTCACATCGTCAATCCGACTCTGAATGAAACCTCCAGCTGCATGTCTGTCCAATCTGCTCGTGAAACTTCAGAAAATGGGGAAATTAAATAATTTGAGACAGCACTGAACAGGGTGATGTGAATGGTGCAGCGGAAATACAATGTCACCTATGAAGGTAGACTGTAAAATTTGGGCAGTTCTCCGAGGAGAGCAGAAGGCTGAAAGCTGGTATTCACTTGCTATCGAAAGAGGTGAACAAATTCACCATCAACATCCAGCTCAACTCTCTCCACCGTCCTAAAGGATGCTTCCACATCCAGAAGAGCTTTTCCTGCACATGTAACCATGTACTGTGTCCATTGTTCTGGACGGGATTTCCTTATCATTGGGGAGATACGACCCTAATTCGCAGAGCGTTGCAGAGGAAATCTCTGGGAGACAAGTACCAAGCAATCACACCGTGCTGTAGCTGACTTCTCCATCTTCCCCCTCCCACTTCAAAGACATGCAAATCCTGGGTCTCGTCCACCATCAAATACAACAACAATTCGCCTTCCTCGAAGGGACCCATCAAACAATCGGCATCAATGTTAACTTCACCAGTTTCCTCATCTCCACTCCCTATCCTCCCATCGCAGATCAAACCCTCCAACTCGACTCCACCCTCTTGACTGTCACCTGTGTCTATCTTCCTTGCTAAGAATCAGCTCCACTCCGCTTCAAGCTATCATCATCACCTGCAACCTGCATAAACTGATTGATTTCCAGCACCACGCCCATTTCAGTGCCACCCACCCTCCTATTTAACTCTCAGCACCCTTATACCTCCCCTCATTCCGGATGAAGGGTTTCTGACTGTAATGTCGATTTTCCTGCTCCTGATGCTGCTTGACTGGTTGTGCTTTTCCAGACCAAAACTTATTGAATTAGCTTGACATTTTCAAAATCATGAAGGGTCCAAAGAGAGAAATAAGGAAGGAAAATGCTCCAAAGTATGAAAGTGTCTAGAACAGCTCGGCAGCGATTGACAGTCATCAGGAAAGGAAGTGGAAGTGACATAAGGAAGAATGGGTTCGCACAGGGAGTGGCACATATCCATAAATCACTGTGGCAAAGGTTCTGATTCGATGGACATAAAGGGGAATTCGATGCTTACTTGAAAACGATCCATTTCAGAGTGACATAGTGAGAGCAATAGAATGGTAATGGAGAGCGAGCAGAGAGAAGGTGGGCTGCAAGACCTTCTTCTGTGGTACGGCACACTTTGTGATTCTGTGTGAAACCAGATTTGGAATAGAATCTAGGAAGTTTGACAACGTGTTTATTTACCCAACAGCATATTACACAACAGCAAATAAAGAGTTATGGCATCATTCTCAACGTTACATGTTCCATGCCAGATGGAAAACTGAATATTTCTCTGAATCATTGAAAATGTTCTTCACAGATATTGACCTCAGGTGTGTGGAATGGCGCATTCGGAGCGAACGGTGTGTAACCCCGTGATCAATGCCATCTCCTCTTGTGTAGCAGTTCCACGAGCACTGCAATTTGCTGTGCTTCCAGTAAGTAGATGCTAACATATATTATGTAAGACATTGGTGAAGTTAGCACAGAGGAGGTGATACGCTTGTGAAAGTTTGAATGCCCGTACCCCATCTCTGTTGGTCTGCGATTATCTAAACCTTGCAGCCTCTCTTCTATGAGATCGAAATAAACTCGTGAATTTGGTACAAAGAAACAAATCAGTCGTCATATAGTTAATGCACAGGACTGTTCCACACATCCGCGTCTTCCCTGCAAATTAAATTTAACAAATAGCAGTCTGAACCAAATACATGTCTATAATTGGCTTTTACTAAAACAGTCTTAAATTCAGGCTAACCGTTAATGTGGAGTAGGGCTGTCAGACTGCAGTTTTCGCTCCTGTTGTTGAGATAAAGATCACTTTAACTGCGTCCAGTGAGAGGTAAGATTGCTGTTGCTGGGGACTATTTCTTTCTGAAACCCCTGTCATTCTGCTGTAACAAGAGGAGTTGGAGTCTCCTGATATATTGAAGCATAAATTGGGGACCATTCAATAACAAAATGTCAGTACATGTTATTCACATCACGCTGACAGCAAATGAACGAAGCGACTGCCCAGAGAGATTCGGCTGCGTGTTTATACCCCATGATGAACAGTTTGTGTTATCATTATCATAGTGGGAAAACTGAACATTTACCCAAACAATGCGCATCCACCGACAAGTAACATTGTTCACAAATGAAACTGACAGCAACTCATCTCGTGTGCTGGAAAGGAACTGGAAAGAACACTTTGACCAGTGAATACCGCCGACAGCAAACTCTGTTGCCATGTTAAATTCAGGGAGTGAAACCTTCACAACACATCGTGAGCCAGGTGTGGTTTGAACACACAGCTCTCTGATCTGATGTCAGACACGCCACAAGCCAATAGTCACACTCTTGTTGCTGTGCTCCTTCATGGAAGATATCGTACTGTGATAATTTTACATTAAGACTAGCAATACTGGTCAAATATTAATGAATGTTCTGTCTCGTTCGCTCTCTGTTCTTCTGTCTCTCAAAACAATGCAACCTTCTGTTTGTCTGTTTTTACTTGCCCTCTGACTCCCTCGTTTCTCCCTTTTACAATTCAATGTCTCTGCTCATTTCTACTTGGCCTTTCCCCTCCTGCTTCATAGATTCGGCTCTAAATTTGTCTCTGCGGAGACTCATTTGAGACTGTACGTCACAGAGTGGATTCAGAACAGAGACAACGAGAGACAAATAATCTGCGTGGGGTTAAGAAAACACGGACAGGGTTCCATTCGAATTTTTCCTGTTATTGTCCAGGCCGCAGATTTACGTTGTATTACTGGCCAAGTTAAATTGCACATCGTGTTAGGTGAAAGAGTAAATGTAGGGGAATGGGTCTGGATGGGTTGTCCTTTGGAGGGTCGGTATGGACTTGTTGGGCTGAAGGGCATGTTTCAACACTGCAAGTAATCTAATCTAATCTAATCCACATACATAGACCTTTACTGGTGACATGGATGAGTTTGCAGTGACTGGGATCAGGAAGGCACAATGAAAGCCTCAGCCTGTATTTTGATAAAGTAAAATTGGCAAAGGACAATTGCTCTTCCAGTAACTGTGGTCTGAAGGTGGACCTCGATGACACCCAGATGTTGATGTAGGTCGAAACAGTTTCAGCTGATGGAATTCAACTTGGTGCTAAATTGGAAAGCAAATGAAACAGGAATAAGCTCGGGATTGCGATTTAATGATGCTGGGGCCAAGGTCCTTGGAAAATTTGTTAACTCGTTTGTTTTAAAACTGCAGAAAAAAATTAAAGAAGAGGGGGACTTTGCATAGTTTAAAGTTTCCACAATAAGTAATTAGACAGAACAAATGGAAAGGATGAGGAAACTACTTCCGGCACAGCAGACAATGGGACATCCCTGAGAAGAGGAGCAGTCCCGGCAGGAGTGAGGGTGTTGCACCTCATTAGACGTAGTGTATGAAATAATGTAAACGACTTTGGAATTGGCTGGTACTTAATTGTGAGGAACACAGAGACGTGACTGCAAGGGGATTAGGGTTGGGAGAGCACAATCGGTCCAATGGTTATAGTATATGACATTGTGCATCTGTTGCACAATCACAAATGTCATCTACTATGTTCATTGCAACTGATGTGCCCTCCTCCACATCGACAGACAGGAAGCCAACTTGCGAATCATTTCAGGGTAAATCTCTGGCCGCCTGCACCAACTTCACTACCGTGTAGCTGAATAATTCAACTCCCACTCCCACTCTAACAAGTACATGCAGGTATTTAGCCTCCTCTCTCACCAAACCTTTCCCGACTGAAGCCTGGAGGAGTGAAGTCTTGGCAGCCCGCAACCCTACGGAATGAACGTGGATTTCACCTTTTGCCACAAATCTCTGCGCCACCTTATGCTCGTCCCAAGCCTCCAACTCGGCACTTCCTTCGTGGCCTGTCCATCATCTTTCCCATCATTCCGCTTCACATTCCTCTCCAATCTATCATCTTCTCCCCACCTTCATCAACCTATCTTGCACCTAGCCTCAACCGCCTCCCACTTATCTCTCAGCTCCACAGCCAACAAGCATCATTCCTGATAAATGAATTACGCCAAAAACGTCGATTTCCCTGCTCCACGGATGTTGCCTGGCCTGCTGTGCTTTTCCAGCGCCATATTCTCGACTCAAATCTCCAGAATCTATGGTCCTCACTTTCTCCTGAGGTTTGCAAAGGACAGCACAGACTAGACAGTCAGTGTGTTTGATACATCCGGAGTGATATGTGCACCACTACATACAGGAAAACCCGTCTTCAGCACCCAAATTGAACTGGGTCCACTCTGCTCACAGCCATCTCTGAGAAACTACCAATGTCTTTCCATTTTCCTGATGTCCCATCTGTTCGTGTTTCAAGCAGATTGCACATCAGGAAATTGTAGCGGACACCTACAATGTAGGACTGATGTAGGACTTTAACATGCAGGGAAGTCATTCTGATGCTTTCCTTCATTGGTAAGAGCACTGAGTATCGGAGTTGAGAGGTCATGTTGAGGCAGTACAGAAAACAGGTTCGTCCACCTTTTGGAATATTGTGTGCAATTCTGGTCTCCCTCCTCTGAAAAAGATATTGTAAAACTTGCAAGAGTTCAGAAAAAATTTACAAATATGTTCAGAGGAACCAGGATTCCAGTTGCAGGGACAGCCTGAATAGGATGTGATTGTTTTTCCTGGCATGTCGGAGGCTGAGGGATGAACTCATAGATATGCATAAAATCATGAGGTGTATGGATAGTGTAAATAGATAAGTTATTATCCCTGGAATAGAGCTAGTGCAGAACTAGAGGGCACAGATCTAGGGTGAAAAGGAAAAAATAAATAAGAGGGAGCTAAGGGTCAACTTTTTCAAGCAAGGATCGTGCGAGTATGCCATGAACTGCCAGTGGAGATGGTGGAGGTTGGTATAATTACAAAATTTAAAAGTTCAAAATTCGCAAAACGCCGGGTCATAGTACAGTAGGTTTGTTTGGACACACTCGCTTTCCGAACGTGGCTCCTTCATCAGAGGGTTGAGGAGAATAGGATTGTAAGACACTGCTCGTGCATCCAAATCAACTTGTTGAACTATACCCTGGTGTTGTGTGTTTTTAACTTTGGACATTCCAATCCTACACCGGCAACACCATCCCATTTAAAAAGTCATCTGAATGGGTATATGAATAGAAAGCGTTCAGAGGAAGATGAGCCAAATGCTGGCAAATGTGACGGGATTAAGTTAGGATGTGTGGTCGGTAAGGGGAATTTGGTCTGAATGATATGTTTCTGTTGTATAACTCTCCACGTTTGATCTACTGCTTCACTCTGCTTCTAAAGATCAGGCAGCATTTTATATTGATGCTGAAGATTTTAGGTATTAACAGGCCATGTCACAGATAGATTTGAAATCAAATGATTAAACAACAAGGGCCGATCTCTGTTGATATCATCCTGGGCACGACCTGATTCAGCATTGCATTCTCCTATCTATCTGTACATGATTCTTTCAGCTTTGTTGCCGCTTATTTGAAATACACAGGCTATTCAGGCATCTATTATACTGCTGCATTTATTTCATTAGACCTCAACCTTACAGGTGTGCTGCTGAAGCACAGTGGATACACTATTGCTCTTGTAAGTCTGGGAATGTGAATTTGCGCTTCCCTGAGGCACATGTGAACTTTTGAACAACTGCCGCATCCAACATTCAAAGGAACACTTTCCTGCAAACAGATTCTGCTGTTGAAGTCTGAAATGGAACAAATAAGCCAAGCAGGTCAAATCGTTCTTCGTGGACTTGGTCACCCTTGAGGCCTCTGTCACTCTCGGGCTAATGTGCTTTCATAATTCTTTCTCTCAGTTCACCGAGGGCACATGAATACATTTTTTTCAATATCAGACAAAAGCAGATGTTGCTGGAAGATTTAGTTCTGAGGAAGGGTCACAGACCTAATAACGTTAGTTCTGATTTCTCCGCACAGATGCCGTCAGAACTGTTGAGCTTTTTGAGCAACTTGTACTTTCAGTTCCCGTATCAAACTTCAGTGCAATCTGTTGTGTCATTTGAGTTCAAAATGTTCCAGGAAAAACATGATTGAAATGACCAATTCAAACTACAGAGCACTCCAGGAAACAGGCCAAGTTCTGGAAACCAGGATAATGGGCTTCTATCAGTGTTGTAAAAAACTCGATGACTCCATCATTTTGGATGATAAACGTATCTCCAATGAATAATAACACAGCCTAAAGCTGTTCCTTAACTAATACTGGAGGCTAACTTGCCTCCATCTCTGGTAGGACAGTGTGTTGGCTTCGGCGCTTCTACCACTACATCCCGAGTTACGAATCCAGGTCCAAAATTGAGATTTATTGCTCCTGACGCTCATAACTGCAAAAGCAGAGCAGGTCCGATGGGAATAAGTGTATCGGAACAGTTAATGTCGCCGAGAACATCACTGCTCCCTGTGATAGAAGAAGCAAGTTTACAGACAGGCTCTGTTCACTCAGACAGTTCATGCTTCATTCTCCTGATCCCGCTTCCTAAATAATTCTTAAAGATTCACAAAGCTGATATTTCGTTTGATATTTGTTTCCTTTCTATCCCCAGGAGCTGCAGTGATTGGGTCGATGGATTTTGGCAAATTAAAGGTGTCCATGAGAGGCGGTTGGAGCTATTTCAGCTTCCACTGCACTGAAAGCGCGGTGACATTGACTCTTGTATTCTCGGGAAGATTTGCTGATATGAGGCAGTGAAACGATTCACGGTCCTGCAGATCAGAAAAATCAAACCTCATCTCAGCTTCAGTAAAGGAGGAAGATGAGATTGGGAGTATAACGAGGCATGGAAACTGCACTCAAAGCAACCATAATCGAAACCTGTTCTGCCCCTGGTCCCGTGCATACCAAACGCCCACATGTTGCAGAGTTCTGATGTTGACACGGACATGAGCAGCAATAGGAATACTCACAACATGGAAAAACCTGAAAGATAATCACAGTCACTGCGTTCCTACAATAGTCTCCATTTTGTGAAGCAGTGTCTCTCTGTGACAAAGAAAATGAATTTCGCCTCAGGTGCCGGCTTCACAGTCATCCTCTTCTACGTTGTAACTTTCCACCGTTTTATTCGCCGTTACTGCACAATTTCGTGACTTGGAGAAATGAACCTTGGCGTTAGCGAGAAACTACTGGTCATTTCTAGCCCTGGATCTATAATCCAATAAGTAGAACGATACCTTCATAGATATCGCCCCTTCACCGCGTCTCAGCGCCTCAAAACGAGTCCCTGTCAGTATCAGCCTATCCTGTACCTTCCTGCAGCCGTCTGCTGAAAAAAAATAACATCAGATTATCACAGGTCAGCTTTCTTGACATTAAAAACAAGGGCGATAGAACCAACTGTTTGGAAGCTCTGAGTGGAAAGCATTGCGGCTTGAAGTGGTTACAAAGTGAAGAACAGGCAAAAGAATGTGCATGTCAGGTCGCAAGGGTTCCTGTCAGCACCACTGGGTTCCCTGCTTTATAGTACGAGTTTGCATAGCCCAGACCTGCATTCAACTCCGAGTCAGCGAATGAAGATTTATTTCTCTGCTGGTGAGGCATCTGAGTGGAACCAAATTCTGTTTTAAACACTGAGCACCCACGCTCATCCTGCTAGAATTAGCCCAGAGACAGATTGCATTCATCAATAAGGACAATGACAGCAAATACACGGAAAAACTACCAGAACAAATGCCCCTCGAATCACCCCACCATTCTGTGTTGGAAATATATCGCTGTTCCTTCAATGTTTTAAACCCGAAAGGTTCTCCCTGGCAGCTTCATGACAGTACCTCCGTGCTAAGGACTTGAAGGGTTCAGGAAATTACCTCATCCCTTATCCCATCTCTGGCGAGGGATGCGAAGTGAGTGCTTTTCCTCTCAGAAACATTCATTTCCCAATAATCCATTTCTCAAAATTGCAGATTCTAACCGGTCCCTGCAATCGGTTGGTAAAATGTTGAGATGGGAGGTTAGGATGTGAAGTAAAAGTGAAAAGCAATGGTAGCTAGGAGGCATGGCTCAGCAAGTGAGTGGAGCTGTGCTACAAGGGTCAGTGCCGGTGCTAATGGGTGAGCCTTTATTGCTTACATTTATACTGACATACACAACTCCTGGTCAATTTACCACAATGACCATGATCCTCTTGGCGTGAGGTTCTCTCTCTGTTTCTTCATGCTGTTAATCGGCCGTGTGAGCACGAACGCATTCTCATTATCCCGTTGGTTGAAACAGGTGAAAAGTAATGCAAGAGCAGATTGTCTCATTCTGTGTGCTTTCGTTGGGAATGTTCAACTGTGAGTTCTCTGTTTTTGCAGAAACGGGGATTGATTGCATTTCTCGCTAAACAACATTGATCCAATCAATTCTTCAGGTTACTGGTGAAGCGAATGCTCATATGGACAGGAAAGTGAGCCGGTGGTGAGCTGTCGTGGCTTTGTTGATTAAAGCACCTGCCTAATAAACAAGGACATTTTACGTTATCCTCCGATGGTGACTGTCTGCGTCAAAGGCTCCTTGTTCAAAATTCTCGCTCATGCTGTGTTATTGATTCAAGATCTCGAATGTGACAACTCAACCTCTTGCCGTTTGGTGTTACTCCCCTCAACGGGTTTGCACCATCAGTGAGCGTTGTTTTCAGCAAATTCAAATTAGAACTTCATTCCTGTGTTCCACAGGAGCTTTCGCTTCTCCTCCACTTTTATTCTCTCTACTTCATTCCAAGTTTGATGTGAATAACAGGGTGAGTCTGGAGATACCTCAGACTGGCAGAGGAATATTGTGGCAAAGGCACAGACAATAACGATATTATTACACTCATTCTCTGCTGTCAAAGTCATTCATTACACACCAAGCGTGTCGACATTATTGTAATTCAAATCATTATTTCTTTTTCCTGGTGGATTACGAATTTTATTTAGAATTCGATAACTTTATAACGTTTTGAGGGAACAAATGTTACGTTCCCAAAGGCCGAAGTGGCAGACACATTATCTTGCGTATGTAAACGCAGATCTGCACATTCTAGCCAGGGGGAGTAAATAGCCTCTCAGCAGCTACACTCTCACACTGCCTCCGAATGGCTTACTTGTAGAACAGAATTGGGAAATGAAGGATATGGAGGACAGGCATGAGGAGAATATGAAAGAGGGTGAGGTTGATTCATAGAGACAAAGAGAGACAAACAGGGAAGATTGAGGTAGATTTTGAAAGAACCAGTTCTCCAATTGAACACAGTTGCCAATTGACAGAAAGGAAAAGAGAAAAGCTAATCATTTAAGCACAGCCTTTCACAAGCTCACAGCAACAGAAGCAGCAATAGAGCCAAAAATTTACTTTTACATTTGGAAACGTGACTGTTGACATCCCATGAGACATTTTGATAAATTGGCTGATACCGCAGATAAAACTAATCATTTCACTGGCATTATAATATAGAAATACGTAACTACAGTTGACCTGGATGTAGTTTTGCTCGTTTAGCTGTAAGGTTCATTTTCAGACGTTTCATCACCATACAACGTAACATCGTCAGTGAGCGTCCAGCCAAAGCACTGCTGATGATTCCTGCTTTCTATTTAAATGTTTGGCTTTCTTTCGGTTGGTGATTTCATTTGCTGCAGTGGTCATATCCTGTGGTGATGACATTTCCTGTAGTGTAGTCATGTCCCGTCCTTTTCTTCGGTAGTGGTAAATGTGGTCCAAATCTATGTGTTTGTTCATAGAGTACCGGTTAGAATGCCATGCTTCTCGGAATTCTCGTGCGTGTATCTGTCTGCCTTATTTTAGGATGGATATGTTGTCCCAGTCGAAGTGGTGTACCTCCTTATCTGTAACGAAGGATACGACTGAGAGAGGGTCATGTCGGTTTTTGGCCTGTTGATTTTCATGTATCCTGGTGGCTAGTGTTCTGCCTGTTTGTCAAATGCAATGTTTATTACTGTTCTTGCATGCTATTTCGTAAATGACTTTAGTTTTGCTTGTTGTCTGTATAGGGACATTGAACGTCGTTATTTAATTAATTAAGGATGAGGTGTATCCTTGAACTCTGTGGGAAGCTAGAGAAGTGATTGCTGGGCCTCTTGCTGAGATTTTGTGACATCGATAGTCACAGGTAAGGTGCCGGAAGACTGGATGCTGGCTAACGTGTTGCCACTATGTAAGAAGTGTGGTAAGGTCAAGCCAGGGAACTATAGACCAGTTTGCCTATACGGACGTGTTGGGCTAGTTGTTGGAGGGAATCCTGAGCGACAGGATGCATATGTATTTGGAAAGGCAAGGACTGATTTGGGATAGTCAACATGGCTTTGATTGTAGGAAATCTTGTTTTGCAAAATTGATTGAGTATTTTGAAGAAGTAACAAAGAGGATTGATGAGAGCAGAGAGGTAGGTGTGTTCCATATGAACTTCAATAAGGTGTTCGACAAGGTTCCCCATGGAAGACTGAGTATCAAGATTCGATCTCACGAAATTCAGCAAGAACTTGACATTTTAGTTACAGCATTGGCTCAAAGGTAGAAGAAAGAGGGTGGTCGTGCAGGGTTGTTTCCACACTGGAGGCCTGTGATCAGTGGAAAGTCACAATGATCAGTGATGGGGCCTCTACTTTTTGTCATTTATATAAATGATTTTGATGCGAGCATCAGAAGTATAGTTAGTACTTTTGAAGATGGCACCAAAATTGGAGGTGCAGTGCAGATCGGAGAAGGTGACCTCAGATTACAACAGGATGTTGATCAGATAGACCAATGGACGAGAATTGGCAGATGGAGTTTAATTCAGATAAATGCGAGGTGCTGCATTTTGAGAAAGCAAATCTTGGCAGGACTTGCACACTCAATGGTAAGGTCCTAGGGAGTGATGGTAAACAAGGATCCCTATGAGTGCTGGTTCATAGCTCCTTGAAAGTAAAGTCGCGGGTCAATAGGATTGTGAAGACGCCGTTTGCTATGCTTTCCCTTATTGGTCAGAGTATTGAATACAGGAATTGTGAGTTCATGTTTCGGCTCCACAGGACATTGGTGAGGCCAATGTTGGAATTTTCCATGCAATTCGGGTCTCCTTGCAATTGGAAAGATGCTTTGGTACTTGAAAGATTTCAGAAAAGATTTACAAGGATGTTGCCAGGGACGGACGATTTGAGCAACGGGGAGAGGCTGAATGGGTTGTGGCTGTTTTCCCTGAAGCTTCGGAGGCTGAGGGGTGACCTTGAAAAAATTTACAAAATAATTGGGGGAATCGATAGGATCAATGGACAAAGATTTTTTCCTGGTGTGGTGGAGTCCAGAACTAAAGGACACACGTTTAGATTGAGACTGGAAAGATATAAAAGAGACCTAAGGGGCAACAGTTTTGCACAGAAGATGCTACATGTAAGGAATGAGATGCTAGAGGAAGTTTTGAAGGCTGGAACAATTGCAACATTTAAAGGGCATTTGTATGGGTATGGATGGGTTGTGCTGAACGGTCTGTTTCCATGCTCTGCATCTCTATGACTCTATGAATCCCTTAGTTGCTGTTTTAGTGTGTTGGTGGGTTTGTGGGCAACCAAAATGCCAAGGGGTTGAGTCGTCTGGCAGTCGTTTCCGAGATGTCTTTTATTTCGGGGAGACTGGCGAGGGATTCTGGACGCTTTCAGTCTGCTTGTTTGGGTTTGATTCTGAAAAATCGGTGGACTGTGTTCATTGGGTACCCATTTGTTTTCATTATCCTATATAACATATTTTGCTCTGTTCTGCGCTGTACCTCTGTGCCGCATTGTGTGGTGGCTTCTTGAAATAATGTCCTGATGCAGCTTCGTTTGTGGATCTTGCGATGATTGCTTCTTTTGATCAATCTTTGATCCATACGTGTTGTTTTCCTGTGGACGTTGAATTTCCCCATTTGCTGTTTGCTCTACTGTGACATGCTGGGAATGTCAGTCTGTTGTTTTTTTCCCCCTCTTTAATGAATATTATGCCGGTACGGGTATTATGGATGGACTTGAAGATTTCCTCCAAATTTGTTTCGGTTTAATGATGACAAAGGTGTCATCCACCGAGCTGACCAAAAGTTTGAGTTGGATGGTGGGCAGAGCTGCTTGTTCGTGTCTCTGCATTACTGTCACTGCTAATAAACGTGATATTGGAGATCCCATGGGTGCTCCGTTAGTTTGTCTATAGGTTTGTTTGTTGAAGTTGAAGTGGGTGGGAATGCACAGGGCCATTAGCTTGACGATTCTGTCCTTGCTGATGAACTTTATGGTGTTTCGTGAAAATGTCTCTGAGTCTTCCTATGTAGTCAGTGTTTCCATGCCAAGGTTGATATTGATTGATGTGAACTGGATTGTTACATCTAAGGACACCATTATTTCGTCCTCTTGGATGTTTGCGTCTTTGTTGGCCTTCAAGAATTCTTGGGTGGAGTGGATGGAGTGACGTGAGACTTCTGCTAAATGTTTTAGTCTTTGGTGTTGCCGCTTGGCCAATACGCAAGCCCACAAACCCACAAACACACTACTACAGCAGGAAATGAAATCGAAAGATCCCACACAGACAACAAGCAAAACTAATGTCATTTACAAAATAGCATGCAAGAACTGTTACAAACATTGCATTGGACAAACAGGCAGAAAAGTAGCCACCAGGATACATTTTCATCAACAGGCCACAAAACAACATGATCCCCATACAGATAAAGAAATATACCACTTCGAATGGGACAACAGATCCATCCTAAGACAAGCCAAACAGAGACACGGTATTCTAAACGGAAGTGTAGCAAAAAGAAATTGAGTTGGACACCATTCAGCACCCCGAGAAAAAGGACAGGAAATGACATCACCACAGCAAATGACATCACCGCAGGAAATGGCATCATCAACCCAAAGAAACCAAAACCTCTAAATGGAGAGCAGAAATTATCAGCAGTGCTTCGTCCTGAGGCTCAGTGAAAGTCTCACCTAGTATGGTGATGAAACATCTAAAAATGAACCTTCGGACTCAACCAGCAGACCTACGTTCAGAACCAGTGTAGTTACGTATTTCTATATTATCATGCCAGGGAAGTGAATAGCTTTATCTATGGAGTCAGCATATTTAATAAAAAATTATCTTTAGCTGATAGCAGTCACATTTGCTCATGAAAAAGTACTTTGTTGGCTCTATTGCTCCTTGCATTGTTGTGAGCGTATGGAAGGCTGTCTGTGCTTCAATTGTAACTATTTTTCTTTTCTGTTCTCTCAATTGACAACCACGTTCAATGGTGAATTGGTTCGTTCAATGTCTCACTCAATGTTCCTCTGTTCATGTCTGTTTGTCTCTGTGAATCCACCTCATCCTTGTTCATATTCTCCGATTATCTGTCTGTCCTAATCACTCATTTACTAGTTCTGCTTTACGACAAATATGAATTTCGGAGACAGTGTGAGAATGGAGCTGCTGAGAGGATATCTACTCTCCCTGGCTGGAATGTGTAGGTCTGGGCCCACATTCGTTGGATAATGTATCTGTCATTTAGGCCTGAAGGAAGGAAACATTTCTTCCCTCAAAACATTATGCAATTTTCGAATTCTACCTTGAATTCATAATTCACCAGGTGAAAAAAACACCATATTTATACAATTGCAATACAATCTCACTTTTGTTGTGTACTGACAGCAGAAAATGAGGGTGAAAAGCTCGATCTTTATGTGCCATTGCCACAATATTCCCTGGCCAGTCTGCAGTCTCGCCAGATTCACCTTGGTATTCAGACCAATCCTGGAATTAAGTAGTGAGAATAAGAAACGAAGAGAAGCAAAATTCCTTTGGAACACAGGAATGAAATTCTTCCTTGAATCTGCGGAAAACAGCATTAAATGATTAGGAAAAAGCAGTCGGAGGCCGTAACACCAACGGCAACCGGTTGAGTTGTCACGTTCAGGATGTTAAATCAGTAACACAGCATGAGCGAGGAGTTTGAACAAGGAGACGTCAACCCAGACAGGCACTAGCGGGGAAGAAAATAGGATGCCCTTGTTTATTAGGCAGTGCATTAACCAACAACGAAACGGCAGCCACCTTGAACATCCATATGAGCAATCCCTTAACCAGTCGATCTCAGGCAATGGAAGATTTGTTTATATCCATGCTGTTCAATGAGAATTGCATTCAAACCCTACTTCAGCAAAAACAGAAAGCTCACAGCAGAACATTGTCCACTGAAGTGCACAGAAGCAGATCAACTGTTCTTGCATCGGTTTTTCTGTTTTAACTAACGGGATAATCAGGACGTGTTAATCTTGTCGGGGCCCATTAACCGCGTGAACAGACAGAGAGAGAGAATCTCACGCCAAGAGGAGCAGGTTCTTTGTAGTGAATTGCCCAGGCGTGGCGTGTGCCAGTATAACTGTGGGCAGTAAAGGCTGACCAACAGCACTGACACTGACCCTTGTACCATAACTCCAAACTCACTTCATCCCTCATGACTCCGAGTTATCATTGCCTTTCACATTTACTTCACTCTTGCACTCCCCTTCCCAACATTTTACACATCGGTTCCAGCTCCTGGTTAGAAACGGCAACATTTAGAAATGGATTCCGGGGAAATGGATGTCACTCAGTAGGATACGATTCAATGCCCATCTCTCGCCAGAGCTGGTGCAGAGTATGAGTTAATTCGGTGAACCCTCGAAGTCTTTTGCACAGAGGTACTGTCATGAAGCCGCTAGGGAGGGGGTTTCAGAATTTTGATCTGGCAACACTGAAAGAGCAGCGACAAATTTCCAATGCAGAATGGTGTGGTGATTGCAGGGACTTTGGATGTGGTAGTTTTTCCATTATAAGCTGCTATTTTCATTCCAGATGAATGCAATCAGTCACTGGGCTGGCTCTGGCGGGGTGAGAGTGGGTTTTCTGTATACACCTAGGAATTCCCTTCCATACAGATAATTCACAAGAAGAGAAATGAATCTTCATTCCCGGACTGGGAGTTTTACGCAGGTCTGGGCGATACAAACTCTTACTACAAAACACGGAACCACAGTCTTGCTGACAGAAACTGACAGAACATGCACACATTCTTTAGCTTATTAGTCACTATCTAATCACCTCCAACTGCAATGTTTCACTCTCCAAGCTTCCAGTTCGGTGGTTCTACACCGCTGCTTTTCAAGGGGAAGAAAACGGAACTGTGATAATCTGATGTTTGTTATTCAGCAGACGTCCTGCAGGAGGGAACTGAACAGGCTGATGTTGACAGGAGCTCGTTTTAAGGCGCTAAGCTGCAGTGACGAGGCGATATCTGTAAAGGTATATTTCAACTTATCCGATGAAATATCCACGTCTAGAAACGAGCAGAGGTTTCTTGCTGACTCCAAGGCTCCATTATTTGAAGTCTTGAAATAGCGCAGTGAAGGAGAAAAAATCGGTGAAAAGTTCCAATAGTGAAGAGCACGACACTGAAGCCGCCCGTGATGCCAAAACCTTTCTTTTGTCACTGAAAGGCACTGCTTCACAAAGTGGAGACTATAGTAACGCAACAGTGACTGCGATTATCTTTCATGATTTTTCACACTGTGAATATTCCCCTTGCAACACATGTCCGTGTAAACATCAGAACTCTGCAGTATGTGGTAGTTTGGTATGCACAGGCCCAGAGGCAGAAAAGGTGTTTCTCTTGTTTGGATTGAATGCACTTTCCAGCTTCTTTTTCCTTCCTAACTCATCTTCCGTATTGTACTGAAGCCGCGATGAGGTTTGGATTGCTGATCTGCAGGAAGGAGAATCCTTTCACTGCCTCACATCAACAAATGTCCTCGATAAGACCAGACCAGAGTCAATCCCACAACGCTGTCAGAGGGTTGGAAGCTGAAACAGCCACAACCGCTGCTCATGGACACCTTTAATTTCACAAACCCACCAACCCAATCATTGCAGCTCCTGGGAATTAAAAGGAAACAAACACAAGAACGCAATCTCAACTTTGTTAATATTTATGAACTTTTAGGGAAGCGGAATCGGGAGAATGAAGCGTGAACTGTCCGACTGAATAGGG
This sequence comes from Chiloscyllium plagiosum, assembly GCF_037043375.1. NCBI lineage: Eukaryota > Metazoa > Chordata > Chondrichthyes > Orectolobiformes > Hemiscylliidae > Chiloscyllium > Chiloscyllium plagiosum. The sequence continues at coordinate 48,254,078 of NW_028270176.1, forward strand.
ATAGTCTGCAAACTTACTCTTTCTTTCCCGGGGAGAACCGATGTTCTTGGCGACATTAACTGTTTTGAGATATTGATTTTCGTCAGACCTCCTAAGCTTTTGCAGTTGATCCTGTCAGGAACAATCATTCCGCATTTTCGGACCTGGAATTGGAACCTGGCCAGGCTGGTAGATGCTAGGAGAAAGTGAGGACTGCAGATGCTGGAGTCCTCACTTTCTGCTAGTTAGATTCTCCTGCTCCTCGTATGCTGCCTGGCCTGCTGCGTTTTTCCAGTACCACACTTTTCAGGCTGGTAGAAGCACCGAATCCGACACACTGTACCACCAGGGATGGAGGCAATTGAGGCACCATCGTTACTTAAGGAAACAACTTTAGGCTTTTTTATTATTCACTGTAGGTAGGTTTCTACTACAAAGTGATGGAGTCATCGAGTTTTTACAACACCACTGATAGAGGCCCATCATTCCGGTTTCCAGCAGTTGGCCTGCATACTTGAGTGTTCTGCCGTTTCATCTGGTCATTTCAATAATATTTTAAACACAAACGATAAAAGAAATTGCACTAACGTTGGTGATGGGAAACAAAAGCAGAACTTGCTGAAAAATCTCACCAGTTCTGGCAGCATCTGTGAGGAGAAATCAAAGCTAACTTTATGGGTTCGCTGACCCTTTCTCGGAATCAGGTCTTCCAGCAGTATCTGCTTTTGCCTGAGATTAAAAAATGTGTTCATGCGCCCTCGGGGAACTGAGGGCCTCATTTTCTCCGACAAAGACAATCATGCAGACACATTGCCCGAGAGTGACAGAGGTCTCAGGAGTGACCAAATTCAGGAACTAGGATTTGACATGCTTGGTTTATCTGTCCCATTTCAGACTTCAACAGCAGCATGAGTTTGCAGCAAATCGCTCCTTTTTGTGTTGGATACGGCAGTTGTACAAAAATTCACACGTATATCAGGGAGGCACAAAACCCACGATCCCAGACTAACAAGAGCAACATTGTAACAACTGTGCTGCAGCAGCACACTTGTAATGTGGGGTTCTCATGAAATAGATACTGCAGTATTTCAAGTAAGTTTCAACAGAGATGAAGGAATCATGTGCAGAAAGATGGGAGAATGCAATGTTGAATCAGATCGTACCCATGGTGATATCAATGGAGATCTTCCCTGGTTGTTTAATAATTAAGATTTAGTCCCCTCTGTGCCATGGCCTGTGAATGCTTAAGATTTGCAGTCATCAGGATGAAATATTGCCTGAGCATTAGCAGTAGAATGAAGCAGTGGATCAATCATAAAGGTTTACACAACATAAACTTGTCCTTCGGACCAAATTTCACATGGCGACAAATTCTCCTAATCTAATACAGTCCAATTTGTAATCACTTGGCTCATATTCATCTGAACACTTCCTATTGTTAGACCTATCCAGATGACTTTATTAATGGTTTGGAGTTTCTGGTGTGGGACTGGTGTGTACAAAGTGAAACATCACTCAACACCAGGCTATCATCCAACAGGTTTATTTGGACGCACGTGCTGTGTCTTACAAGCTTATCCTTCACAAATACCTGATGAATAAGCAGCGGTCCGAACGCAGGTGCATCCACGTACATCTGACGGTCTATAACCTGGTATTGTGCGATTTTTAAATTCTTAAGTGGCGTAATTCTACCAGACTGCTACAGTTCCTCTGAAAGCTCATTCCATGCACGCACCACGTGATGTGTGAAATCGTTGCACCTTATATCACTTTTCAATTTTTACTATTTTGGCAGAAATCTGTGGCCTCTAGTTCAGGACTCGCTCCACTCCACGGACAAGAACTTATCCATTTATTCTATCCACGCACCTCATGATTTTATAAACATCTATAAGTTCATCCCTCAACCTTCGACGCTCCAGCGAAAACAACCACATCCGATTCAGCCTCTTCCTGTAGCTCCAATACTCTAATCCAGTCAACATCCTTCTGAATCTTTTCTGAACTCTTTCATTTTTTCCACATGCATTCCAGAGGAGGGAGACCACAATTGCACACAATATTCCAAAAAGTGGCCGAACCTACTTCCTCTCAAATCTGATAGTCTAATCTCTGACCAATAAAGGAAAGCATCAGAATGACTTCCCTGAATGTTAAAGTCCCACATCAGTAGTGTCACCTGCAGTTTCCGGATGGGCAATCGGCCTGAGACAAGAAAGGATGGGACATCTCGAAAATTGAAACGCATTGGCAGTTCGTGCAAGGTTTCAGTGAGCCAAGTGGAGCCAGACTCAGTATGGGTGCCGAAGACCGGCTTTCGTGTTTATCTTTGTACCCACATCAGGCCGGATGTGTCAACCACAGTGACTGCCTTTTCTGTGTTGTCCTTTGCAAACATTGGCGTAAAGTGAGGACCACAGATCCGGGAGGTCCTTCACTTTTTCAACTTTTCACACAATTATCCCAAACAACTGAAATCAACTCACATGATTTATTTTAAAGTCCGATCGACGGTTCCCTTTTATCAGAAATTCCAAGGACTTTGGCCCCAGCATCATTCAGGTAGAGACTCTCGCATTGGACGGTTCAATCCTTCGCCACCTCTAACCACACAATGCAATGAAATATCACACATTTCTCCCTCACCAGTCTTTCAAACATACAATTACCTGGAAAGCACAGCAGGTCAGGCAATACCCGACGAGCAGGAGAATCAGGCATAAGTCCTTCATCAGGAATGCAGGTTTTTGACAGGGAACTGAGGGATAAAGGAGCGCAGTTGGGTCGGGTTCACTGTAGCTGAGAATGCAATAGGGAGACAAAGGTGTGGAGAAGGCGTTGGGTTGGAGAGGAGGGTGGTGCGGATCGATGGGAAAGATGATGGACAGACCAAGAGTGCTGTGTCGAATTGGAGACTTGGGACTTGCATATGGTGGGGGAACGGAATTGCAGCAACAGGTGAAATGCACTTTAATCCTATGGGTTTGCATGGTGTCAAGGCGGACAATGAGGCTTCACTCCTCCAGGCTTCACGTGGTTAGGGGTTGACGATGGAGGAGGCTCAGAACCTGCATGTCCTAGTGAAGTAGCAGGGGGAGTTAAAGTGTTCAGCTACACGGTGTTGGGGTTGGGGCAGGCAGCCCAGAGATATTCCCTGCAATGATACGCAAGTTGGTGTCCTGTCTGCTGATGTGGAGGAGACCGCACAGGAAGCGAAAAACACCATCGATGACATTTGTGGAAGTGCAACGAATGAACAAATGTCATCAACTGTGTCCGTGTGACAGATTGTCGTCTCACGACCCCTTCCAGCCATCTCTTTGTGATAACCACAATTACGTACCTGGCAATTTCAGGGTCATTGACTTGTTTCGTACACTGCGGCTATTTATGTGAAACACTCTCACTCCTGGCGGGGTACTGCTCCTCTTCTCAGAGATGTCCCCTTACCTGTTATGCCGGAAGTAGATTCCTAACCCTTTCCATCTGTTATATCCAAGTACTTGATGTGCAAACTTTAAGCTCTGCAGAGTCCCGATTCCTTTACCTTTGGCCACAATTTTCTTTGCAACTGAAACCAACTCACAAAATTTCGTTAAAAGGCCTATCGACTGACCCCAGTTATCAGATTTTCTAAGGGAGACATGGGACATTACAATCCTTTGCCAGTTCTGACCCCGAAATCCAAGAAATAGTACGCATTTTTCCCACACCAGCTTTTCAACCACACAGTTCCCGCTTTAATCTTGCTGACCTTGTACCAATTAATTTATGGACCAGGTAGTAATCCAGAGATTATTCCTTTTGTGCATGTTTTTTTAATTTAGCACCAACGTAAATTCCATCAGCAGAAATTATATTCTCTTTCCACCTAACTCAATATCTTGATCATTCCTCTCCCGCTCCAAGCTCATCTGTAGCCCAGATGAGAATCCTGAAAACGAACACTAAGAAGGTATTACAGCTTTTGGAACCCTTGAGTCTGGCAATAGGGAACAGTGTCTATTTCCTGGCAGTTACCATCCCCGATTATACCGACATTTGTCTATTCTCCCACCTCTTGAATGGCCACTTCGACCACATTTCTATCCTCTGTTCGCTCATCCTCCACACAGCCAGCATTCTCATCCACACAGGGATCAATTATCTCAAAACCGTTGCAGTGGCTGAATGGCTGAGACAGCTTCATTACTTCCCTGTGGTTTCCTCTACCTGCCTCACTCATAATCACAACCTTCTGTCACTGACCACTGACCGATTGGATGTGTTAGTCGAAGGTGTTAGGCTGTCTGCGCTGCAATATCAAAATGTCTGTCACAGATTTAAAGTTAACAAATCATCACCTATCCGCTGCTGCATGTACAAGTGAGTTCCCAGACATCGAAGAAACGCAGCGTATAGACGTGCTTCGGAAGATGCACCTTGAATGCTTACTTAAAGTGCCATAGTAACTCAGTAATATTTTGGTGACCAGCCAAGCGTGCTGACTAAATGCACCACCGAGTCTAAGGTGTAAAAAAGCATGTAATATTCTAAAACCTGTGTTAGCAAGTCCAATCTTCAGAATTCAGTTCTTGAAACATCATTTGTCCTCTACCAGTATTACTTTACCGAAATACCAGCTGAGACGTGTATTGTGCAGATATGAGGACAGCCTGATCCCAACCAATGCAAACTCATCCATGTCACCAGGATACGACTTTATGTGTGGATACATACAACGTAATTCTGCGCCAGGAAAATAAATGGAAAATGGGAATGGAACACTGTCAGCTTTTTTTTTAATTCCACGCAGATTCTTTTTTCTCTCGTTGTCACAGTCTTGAATCCACTCTGTGACGAATCCGTCTCCCCAGAGACAGGTTTAGAGCTGAATCCAAGAAGTAGAAGGTCAAAGACCAACTTGAACGGAGTTGTTGCAATGTATTGAAGAATCGACGAATGACGGAGTCAGAGAGAAATACAACAGACAGACTGAAGAGGACGAGAGATAGAGTAACAGCTAACGAGACAGAACAGACATTAATATTTGACCTCTGTTGCTGAACATAAAGTAAAATTATCGCAGAACGTTAACTTCCCTGAATCGAGTACAACAGCAAGAGCGTGGCTGTTGGCTTTTTGCGCGTCTGACTCCAGATCAAAAAGTTTCCTGTTCAAATGACGTCAAGCTCGCGGTGGGTTGAGAAAGTTTACCTCGCTGAATTTCACATGGCAACAGGGTTTGCGGTCTATGATATTCACTGGACAGAGTGTTCTTTCCAGCCCTCTTCGATCACACGAGATATTTTGATGTCAGTTTTACTTTTCAAGAACATTTCAGGGATGTAGAGTGCCCAGTGTTTGTGTAAATGCTCAGTTCGTGCAGTGTAATAAGTAAAATACAAATTGTTCATCATGTGCTGTAAACACACAGCCACATCCTTCTGAGCAGGTCTTCGTTCAGTTGGTGACAGCGTGGTGTTAATATTATATACTGCTGTTTTATAACTTCATATGTCAATTTTATGCTTCAATCTATCGGGAGATTGAAACTCCTCCAGTTACAGCAGAGTAAAAGGAGTTTCAGAAAGAAATGATTCCCAGTAACAGCAATTCTTTCCTGTAATAGGACATTGTTAAAGTGATCTTTATCTCAAACACAGGAGCTAAAACTGTACTCTTTTGGCCCCTCTCCACATTAACGCTGAGCATGAATTTCACACTGTGTCGGTAAAATCCAGTTATGGACATTTATGTGATTCAGTCTGCTGTTGGGGTAAATTTAATTGGACGGTGAACGCGACTGTGTGAAAGTGCGTGGGGAATTACTGCCAGGTGATCTGTTCATGAAACACATCAGAACTGGTTTTTGAAAACAAATTTACGAGCTTATTCCCATCTCACAGAAGAGTTGCTGTATGATACAGATCGTATCAGACCGACTGAGAACAGCATGAGTGCATTCAGACCTTCACAGGTATAACACAACCTCTGTGTGAACTTCACCAATGTTATACATAATATATTTTTGGAAGCACAGCACATTGCAGTGCTTGTGGAACTTCCAGGCAGGAGGAGAAGGCTCTGATTCATTGATCAAGGGGATGCACACCTTTTGTTCCGAATGTTCTGCTCAATTCTAATGCAACACCAACTCACGCTTCTTTCCTGGGACCAGGAAGTACTTAACATTTGAGCCCCAAATATTCCAGATGAACAGAATCGATGAGAAACGCTCGCTTACTGACAATTGGAACCACGGTCTTGAGCTGCGCCGCTGCACAAAGTCCAACATGGACGTGAGTGTTAAAAGTATGCCACTGTTTCTCCCTCTGTCCTAGAGACAGTCAGATGGATGGCATGCGTCAATGCCGCGCAAGCAGAAGTCAGACAGCCCATCCATCCCATGACGACTCTCTGTCTGTGTATCTCTCTGAGGTTTTTCACAATCGGTGATACATGTCCAAATATTGAGGAGATGTGTCTGTGTGTCTCCCATCTGCTGATCCTCTTGTCATTCATGTCTGAAACATTAATGAATTACGCACCTGATTGTGGTAAGGATAATGTAGGTTCGACTCCGACCTGGCTCGAGAGCAACGCAGGTGTTTGTTGCACTTACAAACCAATCATCCTCTTTGGTCTGAAGATGAATTGTCTTTGACTTCCTGATCTGCAGGAACCTTCAGTCAATATCCACAAGAACATCAGAGACAACGCGCCTCCTTCGTCTCAGGATGGGAACTGAAATTATCCCATATGCTCTTCATGGGCCCTTTCCATTTCAATAACTCACACACCCAGTCATTGCGATTCCTGGGAATAGCAAGGAAACTATGTACTCAGTCAAGTCGCAGCTTTGAGAATCTTTAGAAACACTTTGGAAAGCAGTTTCCGAGGAGAGCGAAGGGTGAACTATTCGACTGACGATGAATTATCGCGACCTCTTTCGCTTCTTTAACAGGATTGAATATTGTCTCTGGTTCCCTCGAGGGCATATATTGATCAAAGGCATTGAAATTATTCCCGTCATCGATACTCTCCTTTTGTTGGAACCACTGTTATGCAAAAACGAATTTCCTATTAACTGGCCGGGAATCGAACACGGGCCACAGCGGGGAAAGTGCTGAATCCTAATCACTGGACCAGCATGGACGACTTTGGTCATTGTGCGCACAGGAGGCGTGATAGCCCTTAAACTCCTTGTAAGTGTTCTTTTCAGAAACAACCGCTTGATTGTCCTCATCCCATATTCCAACACTTGGCCTTGTGTGGCTTAGAATCACAACATTACACCTGAATACTTCTGAAAGTGATGTGGGCTTATGCTTCTCCGACTCTAAGGAAGTGGTTCCAGATTCAAACGACTGCTGGTTGATTTAGTTTTACTGCACATCTCATAAACTGTGTTTCTATTCTTAAGTCTACGCCTGCAATAATCTATCAAGTGGAAACATTTATTTTAGTCTCCCCAATCCAAATCCCTCATTATTTTGTCAAGAAATCATACCTGTGGCAATTTGATGTTTTCAGCAAACACACTGCAGGAACGTAAAGAACACGATGATGCTCACAGGGGCTCATTTTGCGTTGCTGATCTGCGGTGAAGGGGATATCCATAAAGACAATTGTTCAACTCATCCTACTTTTGATTCGGGGCGAGAAATTGCCCGAGGTGTCTCGTTGACTCCAAGAATTCATTACTCAAGTCTTGAAATAGGACCGTGACGGTGGATAAACCAATGGAAACTTTCTACCGACAAGAAGGTGAAACAGAAGCCGGCACCTGAGGCCAAATAACTTTCCTTTGCGACAGAAAGATACTGCTTCACAATCTGGAGACTTTCGATATGAAGCAGTGAGTCTGGTTGCTTTTCCTGGCTTTTCACTTTGTGAGTATTTCCATTGCTGCTCATGTCCGTGTGAACATCAAACCACTGTAGCATGGTGGTTTTTGACATGCACAGGACCAGGGGAGGAACAGGTTTTGCTCTTCCTTGGTTTGAGTACAGTTCCCAGCTTCGTTATAGGTCCAAACCCGTTTTCCACATTGTACTGAATCCGAGATGAGGTTTGGATTGCTGACATTCAGGAAGAGGATTCCTTTCACTGCCTCACATCATCGAATGTCAACGAGAACACTGGAAGCGATATCACAGCGCTATCAGTGGAAAGGAAGTTGCAATATCCCCACACTTCATTTCCTTTCGTTTCCCAAACACACCGACCCAATCATTGAGGCTCCTTGGAACAGAAAGGAAGCAAATATCAAAACGTAAGCTCAGCTTTGTGAACCTTGCATAACCCGTTCCGAAGCAAAATCAGGAGAATGAAGAGTGAACTCTCCGACTGGAAAGAGACAGTCTGGAAACTTTCCCTTCTTTCAGGTAGAGCTCTGATATTCTGGACGGCATTAATTATTCAGAGATACAGATTCCCGTCAGATCAGCGTTGATTTAGCAATAATGAATTCGAATTTTCGGACCAGGAATCAGAAGCCAGGCAACGGTTTTAGAAGCGCCAAAACCGACACACACTACCATCATTTCTGGAGGCAATATATCTGAGAATGCAGTAGCTAAATGAATGTGCGGGACAAGGTGATTGGTGGAGAGGAGGGTGGAGCGGATAGGTGGGAAAGATGATGGACACTTGAAGACGGCGGTGTCGCTTTGGAGGCTCCGGATAAGTTGCAGGGAGTGGAATCGATGAAACTGGTGAAATCCACGTTAATCTCATGGGGTTGCAGGGTGCCACGGCAGACGATGAGTCTTCCTTCCTCAAATTGTCAGGTAGTCAGTGTTTGGTGATGGAGAAGGCCCAGAACCTACATGTCCTTGGTGGAGTGGGAGGGTGAGTTGAAGTGTTCAGTTCTAGGGGAGTGGGGTTGGTGCAGGCGTCCCCGAGATTTTCCCTGAAATGAAGTGCAAGTGGGTGTTCTGTCTGCCCATGTAGAGGAGACCATATCGTCAGTAACAAATGCTATCCACTCTATCCGTTGCACTCGTTGCGGTCTCCAAGCCCTCATCCCCTTGCAGCAACGACTCTGTGATACCCACAAAAATAACATGCCTGCCATTTCAAGCTGTGCTTCAAACTCGTTTATCTTGTTTGGTACGCTGTGTCTATTTAGGTACAACATTCTCACACATTCAGTGACTGCTCCTCTTCTCAGAGCTTTCCTCTGATCTGCTGTGCTGGAAACATATTCATTCCCCTTTACATGCTTTCTGTCCAATTACTTGTTGTGGAAACATTATCTCGTGCAGAGCCCTCCATTTCTTGAACTTCTTTCCAGAATTTTCCTTGCAGTTGAAACCAACCCCCATGATTTCGTTTGTAGTCCTATCGACAGACCCCAGTTATCGTTTTCTCAAGGTCTCTGGTCGCAACATCACTCAGCTGGAAATTGTCCAATCGGAACAGTTCCATCCGTCGTCAATTCTGCACCAAATATCCGAAGAAATAGCATTTATTATTCCCACATGCAAGTTTCAATCACACATTTACATCGTTAATATTGCTGACCTCGTGGCAATTTATTTATGGATCCAGATTTGATACCTGATTTTATCTGTTTCCTAATTTAGCACCAAGCTAAGTTCTATCAGAAAAAGCTTTTTCTGCTTTCTACATATATCAACAACAGGATCGGTTCTCTCCCAAACCAAGTTCCTCCGAAGCTCAGATGAATATCCTGAAACCGGGCAGCAGGCAGTCATCACAGCCATTGGGACACTCGATTTGGGCAATAGGGAAGAGGCTCTGTTTCCTGGCGTTTAATATCCCCGATTACACCGACATTTCTTTTCACTCCCTCCCCTTCAATGGGCTACTCCTCCACATTTATATCCTCAGTTTGCTCATCCTCCGCACAACCATCGTTCTCATAAGCACTTAGAATGCTGGGTAACTGTTCAAATGGCGGGAAGGAGTAAGTGCAGGATTCTCCTGTGGTCGTTCCGCTGGGAAATTAAAATAATACCATTTGGTTATTGCTGAGGCGACGACGTATCAGATGCATGCAGTGAGGTGCAGGGCTCTGGCACAGAGTCTGCCTCTGTTGCAAAGAAAGGAAGGTGGGAAAGGAGGCGAGGTTTAGTCATTGGGGACATAATAGTGAGACGGTCAGGTAGAACGAACGAGACATACAGTTGGTGTGATGCGTCTCAGGTGCCACGGTCTGTCATGTGACAGATCATGTCTTTGCGGTCCATAAAGTTGAGGTTCCAAACCGTGGTCCATGTAATTACCAACCGCATAGGTAGAAAGAGAGATAGGAATGTCAGGCAAAATTTCAGGCAGCTCTGGTGGAAGCTAAGAAATAGAACAAACAGCGTTGTCATCTTTGGTTTCTCTTCTATGCCACGTGATAGCGACGCAATGAACAGGGGGAGAAATATCAACTGAAAACGAAGCTGAGAGGATGTTGCAGGAGGGAGTGTTTCAGGAAAATGTATAATTTTGGCTCATTCTGTGGAAGTTCAGACCTCCACAAACAGGACGGACATCTCTTCAACCAGAAGAGTATGAAAGTCCTGGGTGGGAAACATTTCAGTGGCATTTGGGTGGGTTGAAACTATCAAAGCAGGAGAATGGAATCCTAAGGTGTCGTTCGATTGCAAAGGAGTATGAGAGTAGGGAGGGCGTGGAGAGGACTTCACGGTCACAGTAATGTGCAGTCCGGGAGCAAACTGCTTTAATGTGTGTCTACTTCAACGCCAGAAAAATCCGAATTAAGGTGTGTGAAATTGACATTAGGACAGGTAATTAGGACTTCGAAGTTGTGATCATTTTGTGGACATGGATAGTGCAATTTCACGAATGGGTGTTGCAGATTCCAGGATTTAAATCTTCGTTATGAACAGGAAAGCAAGCAAAATGGGGGAGGTGTGGCCTTGTTAGTCAAGGACAGCATAACGGTGGCTGAAAAAACTGTTGTCAAAGACACGTCTATTGTGGTGGCATGGGATATAGTTAAGAAGAAGAAAGACAAGGTCACACTGCTTGGCGTTTTTTCTATGCCTCCGCAGACTTCCTGTGATGTGGATGAGAGGTTCAGAAAAACGATTCTGGGTAGGAGTGAAAGGAAATTTTTGTTTAATATGGGGTACACTAACGTCCTCAGCATTGAATGGAAGCGCTATACCTCTAGTACGTCGAATAGTTCAGTTTTCGTCCAATGTGTGGAGGAGGTGTTCCTGACACAATATGTCGAAGGACCAACAAGAGGAGAGGCCACTCTGGATCTGGTACTTAGTAATGAACCTGGCCAGGTGTTTCATTTAGTGTTAGCTGCGCACTTTGGAGAAGATGACCATAATTCAATTACATTTAGTTTCGCAAGAGAAAGCGATAGGTTAATGCCAAATGGCAAAAGTAATCGATGAGAGTCGGAAAATTATAATGCGATTTGGCAAGACTTCGAATGTATAGAATGGGGCATCAAAATGCAGGAATTGGAACAATCGAAATGTGGAGCTGCTTCAAGAAATTTTTTTGGCATGTCCTTAATAATTATGTCCCTATAAGGCAGGGAGAAAGTGGCTTACAAAGAAATCGTGTCTCTTGTTAAGCGGGGGAAGGAGGCTTATGTGACGTGGAGACGAGATGGTTCATATGAATCGATGGAGAGTTACAGGTTAGCTCATAAGGATTTCAAAAGAGACATAAAAAGAACAATGTGGTCACACGAGTAGTCTTTATCGAGTTGAACAACGTAAAACCCGAAACATGTCTTCTGGATTTGAGGCATAAAAGGATGACTTGGGTAGGAATACGACCAGTCAAAGACAGAAGTGGAAAGTATTGTTGGACGCTTTAGAGATCGGAGAGAGGCGAAACGAATATTTTGCAACTGTTTTCACTCAGGAAATAGTGATTATTGTAGTGGACAAAACGGAACATTAGACTGGAAATGATCGAGTGTAGTAAGGAGGACGTCTGAAGGGTAGGTCTTAGGTGGAAGGTCTGAGAGACTTGAATTTTCTCAATGGAAAGGAGAAAGCTAAGAGGGGATTGTTAGAGACTAACAAGATGTCAGTCTTACGTCTGTGGTCAGCAAAGTTTTGGAAAGAATTCTGAGGGATAGGATTGATGTTTATTTGGAACGTATAGCGTGATTAAAGGCAGTCAACATGGTTTTGCGAGCGGAAGGTCATGCTTCACAAACCTTGTTGAGTTCTTTGAGGAAGTGCCAAGACAGGTCGACGAAGTCGAGGAGTGGATGTCGTGTATATGCACTTCAGCAAGGCTTTTGATAAGCTTCCGCATGGTAGGCTCATTCATATAGTCAGGACGTATGGAGTACACTGAGATTTAGCGATCTGGTTACAGAATTGATTGGAGGACAAAAGGCAGAGTGTGGTTGTCGATGGAAAATATGCTGCCTGGAGATCAATGTTGAGTCATGACCTGCAGGTGACTGTTCTTGGGCCTCTGCTCTTTGTAGTATTTAAAAATGACTTGGATGAGGAGGTTGAGGGTTGGGTTAGTACATTTGCAGATGACAGAGAGCTTGGAGGTACCCTCGATATTATCGAGTGCAATTGAAGGCTGCAGCGTGACATGGACTGGATGCAGAGCTGGTCTGAGAAATGGCAGATGGTGTCCAAACTGGATAAATGCAAAGCCACTTGCTCTCAAAAATACCCGAAGGATTTCGGTTTGATGTGGCTTGAGCTTTAAGTAAAAGAAGGCAAGTGTGTCTAGAGTCTGTTTAATGTAGAGGTATGTCCCCACGTAAACTTATGTTGGGATGAAAAATCAATTCTTCCCATTACAAGGCTGCCTGAACCTCAGGGAAGTTTCTTTCAAGAACTCTGCCCGACAGCTTCCAGTTGCACAGTTGCAGAATCTGCCCCCTGCAACATGAATATGAACTGGTCATGGGACACGTGATACTGAACCATTCCGCGGAATGTTATTGCATCGACAGGAACTTACAGTTGTATATGTCACTCACAGGCATTTCCGGGGCTGGCTTAAAGCTAATCAAATGCGATATTCAGCTGCGATTTTTTTAAATTTCTGATAAACATGATGGCTTTCCATGGTGAAGTTCGGGAAATATTGTATATTAATGGTTGAATATACTGGACAATAACGGGAAAATGGGAATGGAATCCAGTCCGAGTTTTTTTTTTTACTCCTCGCAGATTCTTTGTCTCCCGTTGTCTCTGTCCAGAATCCACTCTGTGATGTACAGACTCCGCATAGAGAAGTTTACAGCCGAATCTATGAAGCAGGAGGTGCAAGGCTGAGGAGAGAAATGTGGAGACAATGAATTGTAGAAGGGAGAAAATAGCGGAATGTCAGAATGATTAAAAAAAAACAGACAGACAGAAGGGGTCATTGTTTCGAGAGACAGAGGAACAGGGATCGTGCGACACAGAACAGGCATTAATTGTTGGCCTCTGTTACTGGTCATAACGTACAATTATCGCCGTACAATACCTTCCCTTTATCGATCACAGTCGCAAGAGTGTAGCTGTGGGCTTTGACCGCATCGATTTCGTAGGTTGCATGTTGCAATCACATCCATCACATCCTTGAGCTTTACATGTCAACAGAGAATCTTGTGCCAATACTCATTGGTCAAAATGATCTTTCCAGCTCCTTTGGATCACATGAAATGTGTTGCTGTCAGTTTTATTTATTAACAATATTTCATCGATGGATAACACTGGAATGTCCATCGTTTTCACCCAGTGTGAGAGTTACAATATGAACTGTTCAACATGGGCAATAAGCACACAACAGCTTCTCTCTTCGCAGCCGCTTTGTTTAGTTGGTGACAGAGTAGTGTTAATTACACATACTGATGTTTTATTTCTGAATTTTTGACACCAGTTTTATGCTTCTATCAATTAGGAGATTCCACCTTCTCCCGTTACACCTGAGTGGCAGTAGGTTCAGAAAGCAATATTTCCCAGCCACAGCAATTATTTCCTCTCACTGAACACAGTTAACGTAATCTTTATTCAACAGAAGGGAAAGGAAACCGTTGTCTGACGGCCCTCTCCGCATGAACGGTGCGACTGAATTTCACACTGTGTTGGTAAAATACAATTGCGGTATTTATTTGCTCAAGTGCGCTATTTGTTAAATTTAATCGGCGGGGAGGACACTGCTGTGTGAAACGGAGTGGGGAATTACTGCAAGGCGTCCTGTGCATGAAATACAATTATTTTTTCTTACACTTTCATTAGTTTATTCTCATCTCCGAGAAGAGAATGTGTACGATTGAGAACACAGCATACTGACGCAGATCAAGAAAAGGGCATTCAGATCTTCAAAAGCGTATCACATCCTCTGTGTACATTTCGCCAATATTTCACACAATATGCGTTTGTATGTACTTACTGCAAGCACAGCAAATTGTAATGTTCGCGGAAATGCCACACAGAAGGAGTCTGATTTGATAGATTGACCGCAGAGTTGCACACGTTTAAGCTCCAAATGCGCCACTCTACTCACATGAGCTAAATGACTGTTAAGAAAGATCTCAGTGATTTAGAGAAATACTCAGTTTTCCATCTGGCATGCACAATGTAACTTTGAGAATGATGTAATAATTCCTTCATTTCTATTGGGATATATTCTTTTGGGCAGAATACACATTTTGTCAAAAGTCCCACTTTCCGTTGTTTCATCCGATTTCATTCAGAATCACAAAATGTGTCATTGCAGAGACAGAGGCTCTGTAGCCAATCTTGTCTCCGCTGGCTCTATGGTATTATTTTATTGCTCTCTACATATAACTCTGAACATTGCTCCTTCTCACATCAACATCGAATTCGCTTTTGAACCCATGGAATCTGACTCTTTGTCACTCTCACATAGTGATATACGTACATGCGCCACTCCCTCTGCGAACACATTGTTTCTCGTGTCATTTTTAATTCTTTTCCCCATGACTTTCCATTTCTGCCGATTCGTTCTGGATGCTTTCCAGCGTTGGAGCATTTTCACGTTGTTATTTCGTCTGTCCAGACCGGTCATGATACGGAAAAGTTCATGCAGATTCAAACAGTGAAGGTTTGGAAAAGCGCAACTTGTCAGGCAGCAGCAGGAGAAGGAAAATCGACGTTTTAGACATTAGCACTTCATCATGAATGGTGGACTTGGAAGGGGACTGAGAGGTGAATAGGACGGTTGATGGGGCTATAGTGAGAGTGGAGCGGGGATCTAGGAATTCAATCAGTAGATGCACATTGAGGGGAGACCGTGATAGTTCGGAGTGGAGTGTGGAGAAGATGGGTGGGAAGGAAGATGCACAGGTAGCACAGTTCACGAGGGCGGTGCTGAAATGGAGGATATGAGCTGCATTGGGGAAGGGGAGGGGAGATGAGGAAACTGGCGAAGTTAATGTTGATGCCAAGTGGTTGGAGTGTCCTAATGAGCAGGATGAGATGTTTTTCCTCTACTCTTCTAGTAGTTTGTATTTGATGGTGAAGGAAGGCTGGGACTTGCTTGCCCTTGGTGGAGTGTGAGCGGGAGATGAAGTGGTTGGCTCCAGGACGATGGATTATTTGGTGCGTGTGTACCAGACATATTCTCTGCACGCTCTGCGTATTCGTGTCCTGTCTCCTCAAAGTCATGAACACAACGTCGAGAAAAATGGACACAGTAGAAAAGGTGTTTGCTTTTGCAGGAAAATCTCTGCTGGATGTAGAAGGTACCTATCCGGTGATGGACAGGCGTAAGGGGGTGGTGAAGTTACTGGTTTTTCACCTCTTGCAGTGGTGATGGAAGACCAGCTTGCAGCCTTCTATTCTCCAGGACGTGTCCCAATTTTCCAATCTACTTTCACAGCTGACATTGTACATGCACCATACCAGTCACGTTAATCGGTTCAGCGCTGTCGACAATCAATTCAATTCCCCAGTTACTTAAGTTTCAGGTGCAGAACTGAGCAATACGGAGCTGGCAGATTCATTCAGATTCGGACTGACAAAGCGAACAATCTGAAACCCATATTTTAATTTTCAAAATGCTTCCCTTTGTCATGTTTCCTGCAATAGTCTCTTTTCCCCATCCCGACTTCAGGCAGTCGGACCTCATTGAGAGTAGCTGCTTTTTGAGATAATCGATTGAACATTTTTGCGTAAGTGCAGACAGGGAAAATGGGGCCTTCCGGAATTTGAACAGTATAGTTAAATCCCTGAATGCTCAAAAGTAAACGACATTTCTTGAGCAACGAGCCACAACCTGGTTGCACTGCCCACACTGCCAGCGCAGACTTTTTCTCAGTGTAAATTCCATTCCACTTTACTCCAGGAATTCCAAATAGCAAAGTGTTTCCAGAATATCTGCTTCCCATTCTGTCTCCCTGCTCCCTGACACTACTGTTTGTCCTGTAACAAGAGACTGGACTGTCTCCACTGGCAGAACATTAAAGCATTTTGTTTCTTCTTGCAAGCTGTGCTGGGAGGGTGCACTGCACATTCGCTCTTCGGCTCAGTGTCATTCATTGCCCTGGAAGGAGCCAGTTACACGTCAGCAAATCAGCAATTTTCTTTCTTGACTTTGTCCGAACCTGAGAAGTAGAAAGATGCTGAGCTGGCGGGAAAGGAAGAAATGGACACTGGAGATTCTTCCTTCAGGTAAATAAAATGAGTCTTCTTGTGTACATCTCGTTTGATGTTTAGTATTTGTCTTCTCACAGCAGTCCTGCAGAAAGTCTAACTTAACATGAGCGTCCAGTTCTTTGCTGCTACCGGACAGCAGGTAATATCTGAACCACAACTGTCGCAGATGAAGAGAATGCAAAAGAAGCACTCACTCACTGACTGTCATCGCTATGACCCTGAGCTCCGCCCGTGCTGACAGACCAACGCAGAAATGAGGGTTGAAAATGAGTCATTGTTTGACCCTCTGTCCCAGAGAATGCGCAAGGGACGGCATATACACCCGGCGTCATTGCCACGCAGACAGAAGGAAGACAGTTCATCCATTCCACGGCGACTCTTTGTCACTTGTACCTCTCAGATTTGATTTATAGTCAGCTATATATGTCCTAACATTGAGTTAATTTGTCTGTGTGGTAATACTTATTCCCACATGCTGATCTCTTGCCATTCGTGCCTGAACCAGCAATGAATAATGCGCTAGATGATACGTCAGGTGTGTGTAGGTTCGAGTCGTGCCTGGGGTGGGAGCAATGCATTTTTTATCACATTTCCAAACCAATCGCCCTCGTTGCTCTGAAGCCTATCTGCAGAAAGCTGAAGTCAATGTTCAAACTTCATCACAGGAGCAGAAGCTGAAATTGTCCCAGATGCTACTTGTAGGCACATTCCCTTTTCCATAACTCACTGACCCAATCACTTCGTTCTTTGGAATAGCGAGGAAATAAAATGAGTCGCCAAGTCGTAGCATTAAGAATCTTTACCATCTCTTTGGGAAATGGTTTCAGAGGAGTATGAAGAGTGAACTGTTCGACTGAGCAGGGATTAATGAGGAACTTTCCCCTTCTTCTACAGGATGGAAGATTGTCTCTGAAGTTTTCGATTACATTAATTGATCGGAGGTATTCAAAGGACTAGCGTGACAGGCGTTCCACTCTTGTTGTTGCCGCAATTTGGAGAGAAGTACATTCCTGTTTCCATGGCTGGAAATCGAACCCAGATCACAGCAATGAAAATGCTGAATCCTGACCACTCGACCACCAAGTATGATTTCACAATTCGAGCGCATGTCTGGCGTGAAAACTCTCAAGCCCCTTGTCAGAAACAACCGCTTGATTATCCTCATCCTATTTTCCATCATTTGGCCTTGTATGGCTCAGCATCACAAAATCACATCGAAATACCAGGAAATATTATGTGGGTTTCTGCTTCTCCGACCCTTACACACAGTGAGATCCAGATTCAAACAACTGCTGGTTAATTAAATTTTATTGCCTAACTCCTCAACGCTTTCTGCCTTTTACCTTAAATCTATGTCATCGGTGATCGATCTGGAGGAAACCTTTTTTTCAGTCGACCCCTTCCAGATCTTTCAGTCGACCCCTTCCAAATCTCTCATTATTTTGTATCTCAATCATGGCTTTTCAAAATCTATTCTTCTGTAAAAAATATAACCCCAGTCTGTCCAATCTTTCTTCAGAACTCAAACTCTTCAACGAATCAATATCCTGTTGAATCTCTTCTGCATCGTTTCCAGTGCTGCCATATCCCTGCCGTAATGTGAATTGCAGAACTGCTCAATCTGACGAGAGGGGAATGAACAAATGGAATAAATGATTTAGAAAGCCACACGCAATGATATTTTGCAATAAATTCTCTTTTGCTTATCACTGTATTGTGTCCTATTCGTGAGCCTGATGCTGCAATAATTTCTGGTCTGTGTCAGTAGGAGCTGCTACATGACAATTATTCTCACAACTACTGCATCTCAATGGCTCGACTGGTTTGAAGTTCCCGACAGTAGAGGAGGGGCAACTTCACGCACCAACAGTAGCGCAGCATCAAAGACTGCAAGGCTATGGCCCTGAGCTCCGCCCGTGCTGACAGACCAACGCAGAAATGAGGGTTGGAAATGAGCCATTGTTTGACTCTCTGTCCCAGAGAATGCGCAAGGGACGGCATATGCATCCGGCATCATTGCCACGCAGACAGAAGGAAGACAGTTCATCCATTCCACGGCGACTCTTTGTCACTTGTACCTCTCAGATTTTTCACCTCTTGCAGTGGTAATGGAAGACCAGCTTGCAGCCTTCTATTCTCCAGGACGTGTCCCAATTTTCCAATCTACTTTCACAGCGCAGCATCAAAGACTGCAAGGCGCAATGTGATTGTTAGATTATGCAGTGCTTCAGTGAAATTGCAGGAGGGGCTTAACGGTTGGTTAGTGATCATAGAGGGAGAGAATTCGCCGAGAAAGAGTGAGTATGAATCCTGATATGCTGTATGAGGAGAAAGCATGTATTCGAATGCGCAAAACCATCGCCTCGAAGTATATTTTCATGTAATATACAAATCTCTACCCGTGTTTGTTAAGCATGCATTATCTGGCAGAAATCGGGAAAGCTGTCCTTTGCCATAACTCAGATTGGAACTGGACTTGCAGTGGCCACAAGGTAAAGCATGGTCCCGGCGCCACAAGTAAAATCACTATGCAAGTAGCCAATAGGGATCGTGACAGAGGATATGTCAGCAAACAGGCACAACAGAAATAGTTGCCGAACAGTGACTGAGATGTGGGTACTCCGAGTGGGCTGAATGTTTAAGTTAGAGTTTGTTGAAGTCTAAGCTCGATAGATTTCTCTAAATCTTCCAAGATTTAGTGAATACTGCAGGGTATTATTGAAATGCATTTCCTGAAAAGAATGTAGCTTTATATCGGTTATATCACAAATTTGCACAAAAGGGAAAGTAACCACAGCTGCGTAATATCATGTAATCCCAGTCCACAGGCCCAGAATCAGTGAAACTGAGTGGTGCAGCCCCAAAAGTCAAACTGTAAATGGAACGGGGTAGAGCACGCGGTTATGGCACCAGTGATGTAATCGATGAGGGTTAGGTGCTTCTCTGACAATACAGAGTCGCGTGAAATGCCGATGCTGGGAGCTCCAACCTCACCTGGAGCAAATTCTATTGTTGTGGAGCAGGGAGCATTGTAACATCAGGCTGAGAGTTTGAACTTCATGTGGAACAACTTCCTTTGCCATGTAGGAGCAGGGATTATTGGAATATCAGGCTCTGATCTCCAACCTCACCTTTGCAGCTCACATTGGTATGGAGCAGGTAGCATTTGGAAATCAGGCTTGGAGATTCAAACACACCTGAAGCAGTTTCTGTTGCCATGGAACAGGGAACATTGAGACATCTGGCTGAGGAAAAGGTTACTCAGCTATTTTAATCTGATGTGAAAACTTTTTCGCAGGACACATATTTGAAGATTGAGGGAATGTGTTTCCCAAGGTAAATGTCTCAGTTATAAAGATAAATCCTGCAAAGGTTCAACTCGTGGAAGCGTTCACTGGTTATCATTACACCCTCATCGCGCCATGGATCAGATTCGATTCCAGGGTGGCGCGACTGTCTCTGTGGAGTTGGAACATTCTAGTTGAATATGTGTGGATTTGCTCCGTGTGCTCTTGTTTCCTCCCACAATTCAAATATTGTCAGTTGTATTGGCCATGCTAAATTGCCAATAGTATTAAGTGCATTACTTCGAGGGTAATGGGTCTTCTGGGTTACTGTTTGAACGTTCGATATGCACTTGATGGATCGATTGGAATGTTTCCACTCTGTACGTTATCTCATCTGTGCAGAGAGAAACGGAGGCAATGTCTTCTCTCTGTGACCTTTCTCATATGGTGGACTCTGCATTGCGTGCACTTTACAAATGCAAATTTAGCTCGTTTCATATTATTCAATTTCCTGCAATCTCGCACAGTTCGTTTAAGTATTGTTGTTGTTCTGTTCGCCGATCTGGGAATTTGTGTTGCCCACGTTTCGTCCCCTGTATAGGTGACATACACTGTCTAGGTGTTACCTAGACAGTGGACGAAACGTCTTCAACACAAATTCGCAGCTCGGCGAACAGAACCACAACAACGAGCACCCGAGCTACAAATCTTCTCACAAACTTTGAAGTAGTCAGAATCTCTGAATATTAACGGGAACATCCATTTTTGTGATTAAACTTGAGTTTACCTCAAGTTATGGTCGAAAACACAGGAAACTGAAGTTGAAATTTATCAAATTAGCAGTGATCCCACTGAATGGTGGAGCAGACAGAGAGTGAATGTCAGCTTCATGAGTACATACCTGTTTCCTTTGCGAAACTCGCTGCGTCAAAAAGTGGGGACGATTGGCGTGAAGCAGTGACGGTAATTATCTTTGCTACTTGCTCAACTTGTGAACATGAACGCTGTTGTACATATCCGGGTTAACATCCTTAATCTTTCCGCCTGCATGCACAAAGCAACTGGATAACACACCCCTAACTACGAATCAAGAGTTTGGAGATTCGAATCCTACCTCGCTCGACTGCAAGGCAAATGGGCTTTCGCAAACTTATGCAAAGTTACTCGGAAATGAGAGGAGGATTTCATTCCTGATAGGCAAGAGCAAGAATCTTTTCCATAAATGTCCATGAAAATATCAGAATTAATCCCAGCTTCACCACAGCAGTGGAAGATAATTAACTGGTGAGGAATTGAAACTGCGTAGTGGTCGTTAAAGCGCCAAATCCGAGCCAATAGACTATGAATGTTGCCTGTCGAGCAGAGATGTACTATGTACTGGGGGGTCGACAGCACTCAAGCTCCTCCACGTGGTCTTGTCAAAAACAACCGTTTGACGATCGTCATCCCATTTTCCATCACTTGGCCTTTTATGCATTTACATCACAAGTTCACATCTGAATACTTTCGAGGGTTATGTGGGTTTCTGCCGCTGCGGACCCTGTCAGTGCAATGCAGATTCAAACACCCGCTTGTTGATAAATGATTTCTGGATATCTACTGCAAGTCAGGATCAAACATCACCCAGGGTTTTGACCGGGAATTGAACTCGGACCATGGTTCTGTAACCGCTCAGTCACAACGAATGCATCAGTACAGATGACAACAGTTATCGTCGCATCGTTTCATAATGACAACGTTATCCTAGTTTTCCAGCCCTGGGCTGTGACCTTTTATGCTCTGACATTCCAATTCTTCATCTTAATTACAATTCCCCCCCCCCTCCCCCCGCCCGCCCGAACACTTTAATCTAAACGACACAAATAATGGGGTGAAGTTTGTGATGGGTAAGTTGTGTTAACGCCCCCTTGAGGAGTTGAACCGCATTTTCACCCACAGAGAAAAACAAGAAAACTCATTCCACTGAGTGTAATCAATGCATGATAACAGACCAACAACTTGTAATTAGGACAACACCCACTTGGCTTATATTGCCCCATGTTAGACTTCAAAAGCAGAGTCTGTTTAACGTGGCAAAAGGAAGCAACTGGTCACTCCCCTGTCGATTTACCTCCCCTATTAATTCCCTGTCACTCTGCAGTTTATGCTGACTGATCTGGCTCTTTCTGCTTCACTGGAACATTGCTAAAGCCAACTGTTTAATGTCCTTCTCAATGATCTTCCTGAAATTCCTACAAAGACAGACAGGAATGTGCTATTTCAAGCGCATTTATACTTTACAAGACCAGTGTTCTAACCACTGAGTGACAGAGCCAATACATTTCCATGCGAGAGAGAAGGTCTCATGCATGAGCAACTGCCAGCTAATAGATGAATTGTCAGCCTGTATCACATAAAGCAAGTCAGTGTAACAAAACACAGAGCAAAGAAGGGATCATGCCCAAAAAGATTTGAGGATGCAATGCTGAATCACACTGTGTCCCGGAGATATAAATAGATATCTTCCATCTTAGTAGGTCATCAGGATTCATGACTTTCAATGTCATGGTCTGTTAATTGTTACCAGTTATAGTAATCAATGGTAAATACTTACTGATCTTTAGAAGTATCATGAAACTGTGAAACATTCAGAATCACTTCCCGACATGTTACAGACGCAAAGCAGTAGGTTTTGCCTGTCGTGTATTTGGCTCAAAACATGAACAGAGGAGAGAACAGGAATGTGGAAGGCCAATGGTGGTTTGTGAGAAGCGACCGTGTGCTAACTGGAGCCTGGATCAATGTGAACCCTGAAGACCAGTTATCCTGTTTACTCTGGTATACTGACCACTCCGGATCAATCACCTAATTGACTCTTCTTTGTGTCTTGACCTTTGCACGTCTCATGTCGGTTCAGTGCCACGAGTGGATCCACAGATTTTTAACTTGGCAAACTTTACCCAGATCATCTTTGCAGATTCAGACAAACAGAATTAATTTTAGAAGCAGAAAGAGACCATTCAACCCGAGTCTGTTCCGCTATTCAACGAGCTTATGTCTGATTGGATAATTCTGAACTGCACAACTGGCCTTTTCCAAAACTCTTCATAACATTTTTGATTAAAACCGTGTCTCTCTTAGCCTCAGATATACTTAATGAGCCAGAGCCGACAGCATATGCTGTACATAATTCGGCTGGCACGCGAGAATGACAGAGCAATAGTGTGTATACTTGCCAGATTGGAAAGAACAGACAGTCCTATTGGAGTAGGGGAAGGGCGAAGTCATGGTGAGAGAGACTGTAACAGGTAAAACGAAAAGAAAGGGAAGGAGTTGGAGTGGGTTCACAATCACACCATCGTTCTGTTATTCTCAGTTGCCAATTGCTTAACCCGAAAGGGTAATATCCTTTCTCAGACAGCAGGGCACTCTCTCTCCCAACTATTGCATAAATACTGCCACCTCCTCCTTTCCCATCAGCTCGGAAACTGGAAACATTGACTTCCTATGTCTGCGTGGCTTCTTGATCCGCTGAGATTTCCAGATTTTTTAAAATTGTTTTCGGTACAAATTTCAGCATCTGCAGTAATTTGCTCTGAAATTCTTTCTCACGCCTGTCTTAAATGTGTGAATCCCATTCTGATATGAGGCACACTGTTCCTCGGCTGTCCAAGAAGAGAACCAAACTTTCTGAATGCAAGAAGGTAAACCTTCAACGAACGTGTATGTTTACTAAGGAGTATTTTTTCTTGAAGTACTGAGTCTGAGAAGGCCAAGACAATGTAGAACACCGCTTCCTCCCATTTAGTTTACTCACCGAAGTAAAACGCTCACTGAGTCTTGAAGTGCTGCTCCCTTTGCTGTTCTTCATGTCAGGAATTCATGTTCATGTTCACAGTTTTTAGAAGAATGCCAAATCCGGATTCCTGTCTTGGAATCAAACCCAAGAAATAGCAGTGTGTGCTGATTCCCAACAATCATAGCAGAAGCGAAGGCGCATGCAATGCTTGCAACTTTACTTCTTAACACGATTGGCTTTGTTTTCAGTTGCAAAATGATAGGGAATCATTAAGTTTTAGCAGCAATGGGACTGTTCCCTCGGTCCATTATATCAATGACAGTCATCTAACATCGCACTTCTGAACCCAGTTTCCAATAATTGATCTTGTGTGTTCTATCGCGTTTTAAATGCTCATCTAAATAGTTATTCCATGTCTTGACTATTTCAATAGAGCAAAAACAGCTCATTTAATCGTTAACACGAAATGTTTTTGATTGTTCGAAAAAACATTCTATGGTATCCTCCTTAAAGATGTTTCTGAAAACGAAACACATTCTCAGAACCGATTGCCAGTTTTCCTTAGGACGCCACCAGTGTGGGTTTAAATCCGTCAGCTTTCCAGTAACGACTCTCCTTCACAAAACGTCTGTGGTGTGATATCCCTCAGTGTCGATCACCACCAGTTCTCCCTCTGTCTAATAACAATCCAGAACCACTATTTCACATCAGTTCCAATTTAACCAGTCAGTTTAAATTATGCCCCGATTTATTAAAACCCAATCGAAGGAGACTTAGAGTTTTCAATATTTGTTGGTAATGTTCAGTTTTAGAGTTAAAGAATAAAATTGATATATTATTGTTAAATTTTGGAATTTGGGTCACTATTTGTCACAGATACATGAACAGATTATTAGGCGAGGCGAGATTTTCTGTGTGTTTGGTTTAATTCGCAGAAAGGTTCACCACGGTGTCGTTACATAGGGATAGATTGCATTCGCTTTGGTCTGTCCGTGTTTCTAAAGAGAGAGACAAATGACACTAATTAATAGGAAGACAATGGCAGACAAACTGCAGAATTATTTTGCATGTATCCGTACACAGGGCTGATTCCTGGTGACATAGATGGGTATGCAATTGCTGGGATAAGACTGCCCCCACCTTTCGACAATGAAGGTCCCAGCCTATACTTTGGAAGTGGAACCCTAATCAAGGACAACTGCTATTACACGAAATGCAGTCTGAAGCTGGAAATCGCTGACACCAAGTTTTTATAATCCTCCACTTTTTTTAAACCTCAGACTGTCTTTTGCATTTAGGCAGCATCTTCGGCTGTTCAGAAAGATATTTCTGAGTTGATACGGTTCATAATCTAAAATTAGGGCCAGGCCATTCACGGTGCATACTCAGAAGCACTTTCACCCACAGAATTCGTCAGATTTACAAGTGGCAGCGGATACAGCACGATTTGTTCACGTTAAAGCTGAGATTTTATCTTCTTCAGCTGACGTTTTAAGGGATATGGGCCAAAGGCAGGGAATGGATATTGGCCTCCGATCAGCCATGATTTCTTTAAATGTTGGAGCGGAATCGAAGGGCTCAAAGTTCCTCAATCTTTACTGTCTCCTTATCATATATCTCAAAGATTCCACTGGCCTTTTGATGAGGAAGCATTTATGCCGTTGGCCGCTGATGCCTCTGAATTAAATTCAGTGTATGGTTTTTAAAAGGTAACCTGGCATTGACAAGAGATGTAATTGTACCTTGTCTGTGTTGTCCTCTTGCCAGTGTCAGGAGAATAAGAGAGTTTTAGTCTCAGGTCGTAAGTTTGACACCCTCATTGCATAATGATCCATTGAAAATTTGTGTTTTGAGCTGAAATTTGGCTTTTCATTCCATTGGCAGTGTCATCCTATTCGAAGTGAGCTTGAATACTGTTCTGCTTACTAATGCCTCAGTTGCTGGTTCAAAGTCCAAAAAGGAGTGAATGAGAGGCACGTTTGTAGATGTGGCTTAATGTTGACTGACCGGGGGCACTTTAAATTTGACCACTTATAATCACGTCCTGACACCAATACGTGACTCAATCACAGATTTAGAATGGTCAAATGTTACATGAATCAAATGCAACCCATCCAGATCAAAAAAACACTCAAATGAGATGGATTGGATTCGTATCTGATCTTCCTCCCAGTTGTGAGAATTGAGTGCACATGTGTGCGGTCACAGATGTTCAGGCAGACAGGCTTTGGAGAAAGTTCACACTGTCCTCACTCATAACAAGCCAGACTGGAAATGAACTACTCTTCTCAAAGACTGTCTCTGGAATGGTGCAGACGGTGGCGTCCAGCACAACGCGAATACAATTCTTAAACATTGTCAATAATGTCCAGGCAGAAGTAAGAAATGATGTGGACTCTGGAAGATTCAACATAAATTCTCCCTCCCCCGAAGATCCACAGCATTGATATATCGGAATAGCGGGCGGCTGTTTGGGCCTTCCAGCCTGTGTTTTCATTTGATACAATGATTGATGATCATCATACTCAATGCCCGACTCCCGCTTTCACAACAGCGAAGTGTAACCATGGCATTCATGCTGATACAGGTTTTTCAAAAATGTCCAGTTGTGTCGAGTCCACAAAAACAGGACAAATCCAACCCTTACTCCAGTCAATCAACGCTTAACCATCAGCAACATGATGGAAGCGAATAATAACTGTGCTTTGTGGCTGTACTCTGTCATCAATAAGCAGCTCTCTGATGCTGTGTGTTTCAACAGAGGCACTTAGCATTTGTCCTCATTGCAGTATTGAAACAACATGGATAAAATACTGAAATCAAAAGGCAAGGTGAGACTGATTGCCCGTGTCATTAAGGCTGAGTAAGACATTGAAGAGCTTTTGCAAAACTGCAATCAATAGGAATCAAATAAAACCCTTGTTGCAACGAGGGCGTCGAACCCCTCGTTAATTAAAAGCAAACACTCGGAAAACATGTCCTCACCTCCGAATCTATTTAAACATTAGTGAGTGGCAAAGAATTTCTAATTTCCATTACATAAAGAAAAACAACATTTTATTTGACTCTATTGCGACGACTAAACAATACAATGAACAAACTAAACATTCTTTCCTTTAACTGAACCGAATCGTTATAACATGCTGTTTCAATAACACAGTTGTTTAACATCATATCAACGTAATCTCAAGTCCACCCAGTTTGCATGTGCTCCCGTGTCTTCCACTTATATCTGTTCATCTCAATTGTTTCAACGTCTTTCATTTTTAAAATGTATGTTTTGCTGAAAAAAGTTACCTTTTGATACAGAGTGACTTCTAATTTCTTGGAGAGGATAGTGTTAGTTCTCCAGGAATAGCTCTCACTCTAGTTTTCAAATGCTGGTTTTACATACACACCAATGATGCATTCAATTTGTATGATTTGATTAGATTCCAGATGCTAAAGCAAAACGAAAATTGAAATTCCATTAGCTTCTGGGATCCTGGATGTAACTTAATGTAATTGGTTAAATTTGAGTTGCTGTTGAAACAGCTAGCAAAATTCAGGTTTTCACCAACACACGTTACATCTATCTGTTTTGGAACAGCCTGTCCCCCAGCCCTTTCAGTCAGGGAGCAATGCGTGCACTGTTTGTTCTTTCAACATTCAGAAAATACACAATTTGAAAGTGAACACGTGTGCTTTCAACAATATAACACTCTCCACTGGGTGTAATCGTTCAGCACAAATGCTTACAAATTTTCAATGTCAATCAGCCCAAGACCACCACATCACTGCACGGATTTCGCAGGTCATTGTCTTAATCCCAACCACTCTGACATGTTTCAATTAGTGTTATTCAATCATAAAATCAGAGTGGGATATTTGTCTCACAGAATCATGGGATCCCTGAAGTATGGAAACGGGCCAATCTACCGAACAATTCCACACCTACTTTCTAAATGCCATCCTACCTGGAATAATCCCTCACCCTCTTCCTGTAACACTGCATTTCCCAAGGCTAACTATCGTACCCAGTCTTCCCTGAAGAATTTAGCAATGATAAATCCACGTAACCTGCACGTCTTTGCGCCGTGGAATGATCCCCTCACGGATATGGAGAGATTGTGCAAACGCCACACACACTATCACCCAAAGCTATAATTGAAGCAAAGGCCCTGGCCTGTGAGAAAGCAGTGGTGATCATTGCGCCAACATGCCACACCTGACTGCATATTATTTAGCATCATTTGAGACTTCTCAGTCACACACACATTCCTGTCTGGACAATGTGGAGAAAATCAGGCACTTCTATGAAGTTTGAAGAATTTGTATTGCATATATTAGCTGGTGTAGATCAGGAAGAACATGAAACACATTTCGTTTCTGCAGGAATTTATTAACTTCATCGGAAGGAAGTCACAATGGGTATCATTCGAACAATTAAGAAACAGTCAAACTCTTTGGAACAGCTCCACAGTAAGCTGGAATTCAAACCAAAACTTTTGGTTGAGACTTTGACACACGATGAAGCACAGTAAAAACCAGGCACTTTGTTCACTTGTGAACTTGCTGTTGTTTCAGTAGGTTGGATTTCACATCAAATCTCCTCCCACACTAGTGCAGGGGAATAGCCTCTCCCCACAGTGAGATGGCGCGTGCACAGAGAGTTCAATTAACCACTTTAATCCAGGCCCATTTTGGGAGCAAATGATGTTTCTCATCAGTGTCAACATATTGATGGGTCAACAGATTCTCAGAGATTTTAAGCTGCTTCCCACGTTCAGGGCATTTAAAAGACATTTCCACTTTGCGGACTTGCTGTTCTTCCAACAGCGTAGTGGATCAAGTGAATTCTGTCCCACACTCGAAACAGATGAATGACCTCTCCCTCGTATGACTGTATTTATGTTCAGACAAGGCAGATTAACTGGTGAAGCCCTGCCCACACGTACAACACGTGTACAGTTTCTCCACACTGTGAATGATGCTTTTCCCTTTCATATTCAAAAGCGAATCATATTCAGGCAACAACCAACTGGACAACACCATCAAATACGGAAGTGATATTTGGTTTTAAGCCTTCGCACTGTAAACCTTCTTCTTCTAATGCCCGTGAAATTCATTGATAAAGGAAAAACAGAAGCAATTGAAAGTCCAGAAAGCAAAGATAATAAGATGCAAGAACAGAAGTCGTCAATTTAACCTGTGCAGTCTGCTCTCACCATTCACTGAGATTACACCTGATCTGATAATCCTCAGATTCACGTTCCTGCAATAACACCTAGCCTTTGAATACCTTGCTGATTAAAACCTGTTTCTCACAGTCTTAGAACATAGAACATAGAACAATACAGCACTGAACAGGCCCTTCGGCCCACAATGTTGTGCCAAATATTTGTCCTAGCTTAAGCACCTATCCATGTACCTATCCAATTGCCGCTTAAAGGTCACCAATGATTCTGACTCTGCCACTCCCACAGGCAGCGCATTCTATGCCCCCACCACTCTCTGGGTAAATAACCTACCCCTGACAACCCCCCTATACTTTCCACCCTTCACCTTAAATTTATGTCCCCTTGTAACACTCTGTTTTACCCAGTCAAAAAGTCTCTGACTGTCTACTCTATCTATTCCCCTGATCACCTTATAAACCTCTATCAAGTAACCCCTCATCCTCCGCCTTTCCAATGAGAAAAGGCCTAGCACTCTCAACCTATCCTCGTACGACCTATTCTCCATTCCAGGCACCATCCTGGTAAATCTCATCTACACCCTCTCCAAAGCTTCCACATCATTCCTAAAGTGAGGCGACCAGAACTGCACACATTACTCCAAATGTGGCCTTACCAAGGTCCTGTACAGCTGCAACATCACCTCACGACTCTTGAAGTCAATTCCTCGGCTAATGAACGCTAATACACCATAGGCCTTCTTACAAGCTCTATCCACCTGAGTGGCCACTTTCATAGAGCTATGAACATAGACCCCAAGATCCCTCTGTTCCTCCAACTTACTAAGAACCCTACCGTTAACCCTGTATTCCGCATTCTTATTTGTCCTTCCAAAATGGACAACCTCACACTTGACGGTGTTGAACTCCATCTGCCACTCCTCAGCCCAGCTCTGCATCATATCTCAGTCCCTTTGCAGCCGACAACAGCCCTCCTCACTATCCACAACTCCATCAATCTTCGTATCGTCTGCAAATTTACTGACCCTTCCTTCGACACTTTCTTCCAAGTCATTAATAAAAATTACAAACAGCAGAGGACCCAGAACTGATCCCTGCGGAACTCCACTTGTAACTGGTATCCAGGTAGAATATTTACCATCTACCACCACTCTCTGACTTTGAGCGGTCAGCCAGTTCTCTATCCAACTGGCCAAATTTTCCACTATCCCATGCCTCCTGACTTTCCGCATAAGTCTACAATGGGGAACCTTATCAAATGCCTTACTAAAATCCATGAGCACTACATCCACTGCTCTACACTCATCCACCTGCTTAGTCACGTCCTCAAAGAATTCAATAAGACTTGTAAGGCAAGATCTACCCCTCACAAATCCGTGCTGGCTCTCCCTAATCAAGCAGTGTCTTTCCAGATACTCATAAATCCTATCCCTCAGTACTCTTTCCATTACTTTGCTTACCATCGAAGTAAGACTAATTGGCCTGTAATTCCCGGGGTTATCCCTATTCCCTTTTTTGAACAGAGACACAACATTCGCCACTCCCCGTTCCCCTGGTATCACCCCCGTTGACAGTGAAGACGAAAAGATAATTGCCAATGGCTCTGCAATTTCCTCTCTTGCTTCCCAGAATATATCCCGTCAGGCCCGCGGGACTTGTCTGTCCTCAAGTTTTTCAAAATTCCCAACACATCTTCCTTCCTAACAAGTATCTCCTCTCGCTTACCAGTCCGTTTCACACTCTCCGCTTCAACAATATGCTCACTCTCATTTGTAAATATTGAAGAAAAGTACTTATTCAAGACCTCTCCTGTCTCTTCCGACTCAATACACAGTCTCCCACTACTGTCGTTGATCGGACCTCACATCGTTCTCGTCATTCTCATGTTTCTGACATACACTTAAAAGGGTTATCCTTGATCCTACCCGTTAAAGATTTTTCATGCCCTCTCTTAACTCTTCTAATCCCTTTAATCAGCTCCTTACTGGTGATCCTGTATCCCTCCCACGCTCTGTCTGAACCTTGTTTCATCAGCCTTATGTAAGCCTCCTTCT
This sequence comes from Chiloscyllium plagiosum, assembly GCF_037043375.1. Taxonomy (NCBI): domain Eukaryota; kingdom Metazoa; phylum Chordata; class Chondrichthyes; order Orectolobiformes; family Hemiscylliidae; genus Chiloscyllium; species Chiloscyllium plagiosum. Next base: position 48,284,929 of record NW_028270176.1, read on the forward strand.
TCCTCATTACTAGATATTCAACCTCCCTAGTCAACCAAGGTTCCCTCACACGACCATTTCTTTCCTACCTGACAGGTACATACATATCAAGGACACGTCATATCTGTTCCTTGAAAAAGTTCCACCTTTCAACGACATCCTTCCCTGACATCCTATGCTCCCAACTTATGCTCCTCAGATCCTGTCTTGCAGCATCGAATTTACCCTTCCCCCAATTGTAAAACTTACCCTGTTGCATGCACCTCTCTCTCTCCATAACCAATGTGAAAGTCACAGACTTCTGGTCGAACATCACCAAAATGCTCACCCACCTACATGCCCATCACTTGTCCTGGTTCTTTACCGAGTACCAAATCCAATATGGCCTCCACTCTGGTCGGACAATCTACATACTGAGTTAGAAAAGCTTCCTGGACGCACTGCACAAACACCGCCCCGTCCAATCTACTTGATCTAAAGAGATTCCAATCAATATTTGGGAAGTTGAAATCGCCCATGACTACTACCCTGCGGCTTCTGCACCTTTCCAAAATCTGTTTCCCAATCTGTTTCTCCACATCTCTGCTGCTATTGGCGGGCCTATAGTAAACACCCAACAAGGTGAATGCTCTTTTCGTATTTCTGACTTCAGCCCATACTACCTCCAAAGGCAGATCCCCCTCGAACTGCCTTTCTGCAGCCGTTATACCATTTCTAATTAGCAACCCCACACCCGCATCTTTTTTAACCACCCTCCCTAATCTCAATGTAATCTTGGATACACTGAGCTGCCAATATCTAGAGCGGCCTGCAGTAAATACTTTCAAATATTCAGTCGGATCGAAGAGAAAGAAATTCCTCCACATCTTTCTTAAATAGGTTACTACTTACTCTGAGATTATGTTTTCTGGTCTTCGATTCTCAGACAAGGCGAATCATTCTCTCCTAAATTATCCTATCATGTCCCTCATAATCTAATGTATCCCAGTAAAGTGTTGTTACATTCTTCTACACTCCAATGAGTACAGGGGCAATATTCTCAGTTTAATCTCCCGAGAATATTCTCCCATCTCCAGGATGATTTGTGTTAAATTTCCCTGAACAGCTATTCCTAAAATAGGGGTACTACATTTGTTCACATTAATCCAGCTCTGATCTGACTTATGCCATGTGTATTTTGAAAAAAACATATGTCCCCATTCCGTTTAAATATAGTGAAACAAAATTATTTGACTTCCCGATTACCTGCTGAAACTGGATGCTCGCTTTTCATATTTCATGTACAAGGAAGCGAAGTGCTCTGGTTGCTGATGCTTTGTACTATGTATTTCCCCACTTAATATTTATATCTGCCAAAACGCATAAACATCTTTTTTTGCATTTTATATGCTGCTACGTTTTTGTCCACTTGTTTATCCTGATTCTGTCCGTCCACAACGTTGCTGTGCCGCTCTCATTACTTGCTTCCATATCTATTTTGTGTCATCTCCAAACTGAGCAACAGTACATTAACTTATGTTGTACAGGTGATTAGTACATGTGGCACCAATATTGTTGGCTCCGGGAATCTGCAAGTTAGAATTTACTATCATGAAAATGCCCTTATTACCTCGCCTCTCCATTCATTCCCCAATCCTCGACTAATACATACCCCCAAATGTGTTGGTTTATGCTTCTCTGCTTGTGAAGTGCTATCGTATAAAACACCGTTCTGAATAATTTTAGAAATTCAGATATATTCCATTTACTGCATTCCCCTTTATGTATTGTGCTTGTTACGATCTGAAAATACTTGTAAACTGTTAGGTCTGATTTCGTCTGCACAAAGCTATGCGGAATCCATTTTATTCTGTAATACATTTCTAATGCTCTGTTATTCCAACTTTAATCATAGATTAACATTTTCCCAGTGGCAGATATGCTGTCAACCTGAGCTGAATTTTTCAGGCTGGACACTCACAAGACGTGACCATTGTTGAATAAAGGTGTTGAGGAACAAATCAAAACGAAAGAGTATCCTATATCAGAGAGACAACTGGTTCAAGTGAATTTCTTGTCGGGACTTCAATAAAGTGCAGACCAGGAAGAAAAGAAGGGATATGAAATAATTTAATCTGCCAGGGCTGAAGAAAATCCAAAGGGGGTCTACAAGTACATATCTGGCAAGAGAACAACGCGAGAAATATTACCTGAAAGGTCAAGGAGGTGGACATTGCTTTTGAGCTCAGCAGATGGAAGAGGCATTAAACGAATTTTTCACGTCATTTTTTATTGTGGAGACAGCGAGACCAAATGTTCACTCTCCATCTCTGAAGAGGACGATACCTTTTCCGAAACTGTTTGACCAAGCATCAATAATTTGAGATTCGGTGATGTTTCTAGCGGCTGGATTGCATTCGACTCTATCTGGCCTCATGCAACAAAGAGTCTACATGTTCTCAGGACTGGACTTTTAATATAACGAGCAGGCTTTGCCTTGTCGTGCTGCAACATCGGAGGTCGAAGATGACTTTATAGAGATTCATAAAATCAAGAGTGCTCTCGATAAGGCGAACAGCAAAGTTCGTTTTCCCTTGGATCCGGGAGTCCAGCCCTCATCAGATTTACACCGAATGACAAGACATCCTTTTCACACAGAGGATGGCTTGCACATGGAATCAACTGCTAGAGCAACTGGTACGTAGAGGTACTGCTACATTATTTTATAAGACATTTGGACGTTTAGACGAAGAGAAAGTGTTTAGAGGGATTCAAGCAAGGTGGAACAGCTCAGTTTGGGAAGTTTGTTCGCCAAGGATATGTTATACTTAAGGAGGCTACAGAAATCATGGAAATACATACTGATAAACATTTCATATTACAGGAAAATAATTGCTGGACTTCTCAGAAAATGTAAAAGGCGTATAAATCTCCAGACCCTGGACTGGTGTATTGTTATGAACGTGGTGTGAAAACAAAAAGAGTTGAAAAGCTTGCAAGGACACAGAACAACCTGATCTGACCAAGGGAACAATGTGGCATTTGTTCGAAACAGCCAGCAGAGCTGGATTGCCATCAGCTTAAATTATGAATCAAGAACCGAAATCAAAATCAGGTGTGAACTTCACATTTTGATAATGTTAAAGCCAATGAAATAATCCGATGTTTTGTGGTATAAATCAGGACATTTTCAACGGCTAGGACTGCGTCAGAGACGTCCAGCTCAAGAGATCCTACAAATGTACCTTCCTGGAAATGTGTTTGCATGGCAGAACATCGAGGAAAACCTGGAGAGAATCTTGCCAGAAAAATCCACAAAATGAGACTTGAAAAGGCTGAGTGGTTTTGAACCATGATTACTTTTTAAATCATTATTGGGAATCTTTTAGAATTGGAATGTTATTGCGGAGTGGAAGGTAAAAGATGGGTTTAAGAGAAACTAGTTGTAAATAGTTGTTAGTTTTCATTCTCTGTTAGACATAAAGAAAAAAGTTGATATTTTCCCTTTAAATCGTGACCTTTGCGAAACCTTTTGACTATCGAATTTTGACAGATTACACCACGGGGTAAATGTTGTTCTGTGTTGCTGGTTTCAATTAGCATCGAGGTTTACCCTGTGTTTGTACTGAATCCCAAAGCATTATGGGAGGTAAGCGCGGAAATTGCAAGACTCCTTGCTGAAATATTTGTGTCATCTCTAAATATGGGTTTGATTTAAAATGACTGGACATTGACGAACCTTGTTGAAGAATGGATACAGGGAAAAGACAGGAATCTCCAGGCTTGTGAGTTTGAAATTGATGGTTCGCAAGTTTTTTGAGGTGGTTTTGGAAGATAGCATTTTCAGAGTCCAGGAAAAATAGGGGATCATCAGCATGGTTTAGTGATGTGGAAATTGGGTCTCACAAATTTGTGAGATTTTGATCAAGTAGGCAAGCGGATTGATGAGGCAAGAACAAATATATTTGCATACTTAGGCTTTAGGAAAGCGTTTAACTAGATTCAACATGGAAGACTAACGAGTAAAGTTAGATCAGATGTGGTTCACAGTGAGTTTGCAAATTGGATACAAAATTCAATTAACAACAAGAGAAAGGGTGAGGTTTTGGTGTGTTGTTTATCAGACTGGCGGCTTGTGACCAGCAGTGTTCCACAGGGATCAGTGATGGCTCCTTTGTTTGTGACTGATGTAAATGTTTTAGATGACAATATGGAAGGCAGGGATCATCAGTTTGTTGTTGACACTAACATGAGCGACATGCATTTCATGAGATGACAGCATAAGTCTTTGTGTGTACACGAAGAACATTTAAAAAGGCTTTTGGACAAATGCATGGATAGCAAAGGATTAGAATGATATGGTCCAAGTGCAGAGAAATGCGGTTAATGTGGACTGGCATTATGATCAGTGTGTAACAGTTTGCACCAAACGACCTGTTTCTGTGCTGAGGGACGCTACAACTCTCCATGGTGGTGCAGTCGACAGAGAAGAAGGTTATCTGAGGTTATAGAAGATTAAAAGAGACATTGATCATTCAGGTATATGATTAAATGAATGGTAAAGAGAAATTATCTTGAACAAATGTAACGTACCGCAGTTTGAATTATAAAGGAATGTAGCACTTGTACAATTACAAGTACTGCTTTGACTAGTCCTGCACAACAGACACGTGAATAGGTCACGGAATAGACTTTGGAAGTCGTGTCACATATCGTCAGCTTCGTTAAAATGCTGTTAGAACGCTTTCATGCGTTGCTCAGTGTTGAAGTTGGGACGTTATCCTGAGGTTGTACAGGATGTTGGCGAGGCATCTTCTGTAGTATCGTGTCTATGTTCTGGTTTCCAAGTCAGACAAAGAAGAATATTAAGCTGGACAGAGTTAAGAAGAGATTTCCCAGTATGTTGTTAGGAATGAAGGGATTGAGCTGTAAGTGGAGGCTGGATAGGCTGGGACCTCTTTCAAAGGTGCATCGGAGGTTGACGTTTACCGTATAAATGTTTTTTTAAAATCCTGAGGGGTAGAGATTAGCTCAACTGCAACGGTGCTTTCCTTCTTTGGGGATTTCAGGACTAGTGGGCGTATTTTTAAGGTGTGAGGACAAAAGTGAAAAAAGGACATGAGGTTCACTTTGTTTTACTTTACACGGTATGTTTCCTGTGCAAAGTTCTAGAGGAAGTAGGAATGTGGATAAAGTTACAACATTTAAAAGACACTTAGATAAGTGCATGAATAGGACATGTTAAGAGAGATATGGGCCCAATACACGTAGTTGGTACTACGTTAGTTTCGGTAAATGGTAGCATGGACTGTTTGGAACAGCGGTCTGTTTCAATGATGTCTGAGTCAATGACTCAGTTTATTTGAAATTTACAGAGTGCTGAGAGGCCTGTGCAGAGCCAATGTGGCAAAGATGTTTCACCCACTATGACACACTAGAACCCGAGGGCACAGAGACAAAGTGAAGCGATAGCAATTTGGAAATGAGACATGGAGGAATATCTTCAATCAGAGAGTGGTGATTCTTTGGAGATAGTTGCTGTAGTGGGCTGTGGGCGCTAATTCAGTGAGCAAATGTGTGGCACGTTGGCTCATTGGTTCACACGGCTGCCTCATAGCACCCGGGTCCCAGGTCCGATTCCAGCCTTGGGCGACTGTCTGTGTGGAGTTTACACGTTCTCCCTGTGTCTGTATGTATTTCCGCCGTGTACTCCGGTACCCCCCACAATCTAAAAGATATGCACATCACGTGAATTGGTCATGCTATATTGTCCATAATGTTAGGTGCATTAGGAAGGGGTAAACATAGGGTTGGGATGGGTTGATCTTCGGAGGGTTGTCGTGAACATGTTGGTCCGAAGGGCCTTTTTTCATCCTGCAGGGAATCTAATCAAATCATTTCAATTCAGATTAAAATAGCTCAGGATCTTTTCCCACGACCCAATGCCCTCTGCGCCATGTCAACAGAAGTTACACCGAGCGAGTTTGGAGCTCCCAGCCTCGGTGTTTCACGCGCCTCTCTACCTTCACAGTAGGACTGCATGCTCATGGAGTTTGTCACTGGCAGGCAAAGTAGATATCCACTCGTTCCTTCCACTCTCAATTTCCAATCGGATCTTCGCCACTGCGTACACAGTTTCACTGAGTCCAGACCTGGGAACTGGTGTGATGTGAGTGTGCAATAATAGTTTCTTCCTTGTCTCACGGCACAGGTACAGTTACGATGTGAAACTTCATGTTTATTGAAACCAATATTTCAACAATATTTGTGAACTCTCGCCTGTACATTTAATCTTTTATTGAAATCTATCAAATTCAGTCTTCAACGTTCTCAATCATGGAATCTCCACAGCCACTGGGGACATCGAAGGTGACGATTCAAGCCAATTTCAGTGGGCTTTCCTGTTGTGCATGTGATGCGGTTCCTCGACTATCTCCGCCATTGCATTAAAGGCTTTTTGTATTGTGCTTTTTCGTGTAATCGAATAGTGGTTCGTCCTCTGCGTTGTGGTCAAGCAACATCCATTCAAATCCGAGTATCTGTAATGAGCAATTGTTCCATGTTACTCCACATAACCTGTGCAAAACAAACGCAGAAAGGACACAATCAATTTTAAGATGAAAATACTCACTCAGGTGTTGGTTTTAATGTTTCAAGCCGCCACTCTCAGCACCCAATCTCGGAGACTTTTCTCCTTTTAACAATCACTATTCCCCCTTTCCATCCCTCCTCCCATGTCACTGGGGCATTGGAAAAATTAACATTCACTTTCACATTGACACCGTTAAGTCTGTGCTGTAGCTGTCACTCTTGTTAGTTGAATGTGACCCAATATCACCATCAGGACCATTAAGCCACTTAATGCTATCAGACAATGTGGTTGGGGTTTGAATCTTCACATATAGTGTTTTATTTGCATGGATCAGATATCATTGAAGATTGGGTTCATGAAAAGGGCACCGAACAGTATCGTGGGAATGACTTTATTGGAAAAGACCAATGTGTCTGGTCTCCCCACATTTATTTCAAGTCATCATTTGTCTCTCGCTAGATTATTGTGTATAATTTTACAATTCACATTATAGCAGTGATATGACAACTGTGGAAACGATGCAGAAGTGATTTACCAATATATTATCTGGATTGAAGCACTTCAACTTTAAAAGAGTTTAGCCAGACTGGCGGTGTTTTTCTGAAAGCAGAGGAAATTGAGATGAGACAGTATTGAGATGAACAAAATGATGAGCAGTATGGATTATGTACACTTAACGAAACATTTGATGGAGGGATCAATCACCAAGGAGCCATAGATTTAAGATAAGAGTAAAAAGGTTTGGGGAGCTGCACATAAAAATCGTTATCAGACAACGAGTGGTTGGAATCTGGAAATCACTGTCTCTAAGTGTTGGAACGGCAGAAATTCTCAGAAAATTCAGAGATATTCAGATGTAAATTAGTAATGCTAAAAGCACACAACGTCAAACGATGAAAAAATGGCTGAGGATATTCAAGCAATTATTTTGACAAGAGCACGCACAAGTAGCTGGCAAGAGCAGTTCACTCTGACGACCACTGGAGTATGGCGTTTCGTATCCTCAGCTGTCATGTGGGATACAAGGGTTAATTTTCCCGCTGGGGTGGCCCTGACTGTTTAAGGGTTTCAAGGTTTGTGTAAAGATTTGCAGTTCCAGTGAAGTTTGCTTATGGTGTGTGGATGTTCGTTAGTGTTGGGAAGTTGGTTTGCAGCAGTTTCCTGCCCTTTCTCGGTGACATCCTCAAGGCTGATGAGACTCTTATGAAGCTCTGCTGTCCTGTAGCGTTTCGAATTGGTGTGATTTCCTTCCCACTGCTTTCAGTTGCTGCTTCTTGTCGTTCATTACAGGTCTCGGTATGTTACGTCCAGGTCAACATGTTCTTTGATGGAGTCATTGGATGAGTCTCGTCATTCAAGAAAATCTCTGGCTGCCCACTATTGTCCGATTATTGTTGTGTTGTTCTGGTCGAATTTGTTGACCTCGTCATGTCTGTGCATTGCCGCTCTGTACAACTGATTGTGGTGTTTACTGGATCCTCCAGAAATGCTTTGCAGCATTAGATATTCCCGCAAATTCCTTGCAGAAAAACAACGTTAGGAGGGCATGCCAATACCCAACACATCAAGCAAAAATGTCTCGGAACGGCAGCCTTTGACTACTCGGATCTATGAGAGAATATAAAGTGAAAGCCACATTTAGACAACAACTCACCAGAACAATGGACCCAATACCCATCATGTACAATACAAATATGGTCAAATAATGTTGCACGTAGTGAGAGCAGGGAACATTATAAAGACAGACAATTCACGACACGCATTCATGAAGATCTGCTTGACACTAAACACCACCGCCAGGTGTCCTCAATAGGTTGACTCATTACACTGAGTGTTGCTGATTCTGCGGCTGGAAGCTTGGATTGTATGACAGTCTGCAGCAATGCAGACGGTGTTGCTGGAAAAGTACAGCAGGTTAGGCAGCATCCAAGAAGCAGGATACTGGACGTTTCTGGCATGAGCAAGTCATCAGGCACATGCCCAAACCATCGATTCTCCTGCTCCTCAGATGCTGTCTGACCTGCTGTGTTTTCCAGAACCGCACTCTAGACTCTGATGTCCAGTATGTAAAGTCCTCATTTTCTCCTCCGTTTGCAGCAGTTATTGGTTCCTTGAGTGAGGGATCAGTTGATATTACCAATGTAAACTTCGATTGCTGATTGAGAAATATCACCAGGTCAGGAGCTCAAAAGAGTGTTTCTGTTGTTTCTCAGGTGCCGTTCCTGGCACGGCCTCTGGCACTGTAATTATGTTGAGTTTCCTGGCTGTTCAATGTGTGCTTCTGTGATCACACAGTTGCCCGGACTCTGGGGAGCGGCTGCAGTTACCTGCGCTCGCAGCCTCGATGCAATTGATGCGGTTTGGGTCGTTCTTGATTTGTGCAACAGGAGCACAGTGATGAATCAATTGATATTGCAAGAAGGCAGACAGGCGTGGAAAATGTCGATGTTCTGGTGATATTTGCACAGTGTTTAGAGATTACCTAGATTCAGGAGAAACGAATGTTGAATTCTTACGAGTCGTGTTGAAGAACTGTCTGGGAAACAAGTCACCAGCGGTGTGGTTTACAAGCGCACTCACAGTAACCACAATGAAAAATATAACATACAAAACAATGAGGAAGACAGACGAAGGATGACAGTAATCATGGGTAACCTGACTTTCACTCCCCAGCTCCCCCAATTCCCACTTCCAGCTCCATTATAAACAAATTTTAGAGAGCCATAAGCATCAAAGTTGTCCATTGGAACGACTCAATTCTTTCCTTTGTTTTCGATTAGGCTATTTGTTTCAGGGTTTTTTACTTTCCTTGGAAACCATCTCTTTCATTGTGAGCATTCGGAAAGGAAGCCATCCATCTTGTTAGCGAAAGAATATGATACTAAACATGTTTGTGTCAGGCATGAGAGTCCTCTGGCTCACACGTTTCTTCGATTTTCTCTCGGTTTAAATAGTGTTCTTTCTTTTGACTTCTCCGACCAAAGTGCATGACCTCATAATGACAACAAGAAACTGCATCTGACAAGTTATTCCCCATTGATTCAACCTATCTATATGCCTGTGCGAAATGCCACGTTCTCAACATAATATGCGCTCCCACGAGTGTGAATTGTCAGCACATTTGTGCACCTTTCACTCTCCCACTTGCTCCATGCTATTAATAGAGAGATCATTGAAGGCTTAAATATACTGATACTTGCCAGCCATCTGCTGTAAATACTTCTACATACTTGCTACCCTCTGAACGTGAGAACATCCTCCTCATCTGTGTCTTAGTGCGTAACACCTTCCCCTGAGATTACAACCTCCAGTCCTGCACTATTCTGGATATAAACCAGAGAGGAACAAACGCTTAAAGTAAAGCATAATCTCACTGGCGTCTCTAGGGCCAGTTCTGAGTGCTCTTTTTTGACCTCTGGTTGAACGAACTGCCCTGATTAGCACTTTAGTTTTGACAATGACACATCTACTTCAAAGTTACTTCAGTGCCTGTGACTGAAGTGGTGCTGAAATGTGCTGTATAAATACAAGAACATCTTTGTTACTCGACCATTGCCGTATTGTTAATCTCTCTGCTCATGGAAATGGATCCTTCCCATCCACTCTATCTCTCATCAATACAGAACATGTTCCCCTCACTGTTGATTTTAAATGATTTCCTGTTGGATGAGTTATCCCTGCAACTCCAGAAAACCCATCTCAACAACTCGACATTTTCTCAGGTCTGCTCAATTGTAGACATGAAGGAAACTTGTGTTCTGAAAGAGAAACGGATCTGAATCAAAACGTTCGCTCTGTTCCTCTATTCACAGATAATAACAAACACGTGGTGTATATGTAGTTTTCACTGAGTTTATTTGATACAAGTTGTGTTTTCCATTAAACGTCTTCACTCCTCGTCCTTTGGTCAGTTGCCCTGGTCAGGGGCAGCAGTTCCTCCTGACCATCAACGCGCCCATCCACACCGTTTTCGCCCACATCATTGTAAACATTCCCAAGAAATCTCCCATTAAACTTCTTTGCTCCGAACAAAACATTCCCAGAGTCGGGAATCTCACCACAAAGTGAGATTTATTTATCTCTGGACATAGTGCAAAGCAGAGGGTTGTGAAGAGATTCTTGGAAAATTTTGCCAATTGGCAGGTGGGGAAACTGTCAAGAAGCAAAGCAGAAATCTGCGTCTCGAGTTTTTTGAATCTTTATATATTCCTTGGGAAGGGGATCCAGAGGCGAATGAACGATGAACTGTTCGACAGAGCAGAGACAGGTTAGAAATCTTTCCGTGCTTGCGGAGGTCAGTGCTTTGACTCTGATGCTCTCCGGACATGAACTGAACTGTGACATTGAAAAGATTCTCGTTCCTGCACGTCAGGACGTCAAATCTCATTTCAGCTCCGGGACAATGAGAAAACACGGTCACAGACAAGACACTGAAAGGCTGAAAGAGACAAGGTCCCGGTTGGAGAACTGGTTCCTGGAGTAATGGTTGTGTCTTTCGAGGGTGGGAGCAGACTATTCCCATGTTTTCAGAATGAATTTCCAAGGATACATTTTCGAAAGGTAAAGCTAATTAAGGAGCATTTTCCATGGGGGAGGAGCAGGCTAATGCTTGCATTCGGAGATCATTGACGCCGTTGGCTCATCGGTCTATGTGGCGATGTTAGTCAGTGTGTTCGGCTCTTCCCTAACAGGTGCTGTTCTCCCACGACCCAGGAAGGGAGTGACAATCACACCATCCTTTTTTTCTTCAGCTGCACAGTTCCGGGGTTTTACCGTGGTCAGGAATATGTTCGTCATGAGGCACGAAGGGAGTCGGTCCCGGTTGTAGGAGAGCTGGTTCCCGGTGACATGACTGTGTCGGCAAGGCGTGGGATCAGACTGTTCCCAGTTTCCACAACGAACGCCACAGGATTCATTTTGGAAACATCAAACCAATCGAGGGCAATTGTCATTCTATGAAGGGCAGGCGAACTCTTGAATTCGCTAAAAGTCTTCTTTATGAGATCCTGCAAGGGGCTTGCTACAAGGAACTCCCCAGTCTCTATGGAGCAATTAATTCTATAGTTCAGCTGTTAACCGATGGGGTTCCCATGCATGGAGCAGTCGCTGTTCTTATCCATCCAAATCCTTTGCTGTGCAGTTTCGTGTTTTTAGTAGGTTCGGGAATATGCTCCCAATCGGAAAAGCTATCCAGTGAGGAACGACAAATGTGTTTCGTTATTGTTTAATGGCTAGTGAAGTGTTGCGGATGCTGGGAATCTCTGACAAAAACAGAAACTGCTCAAGGAACTCGGCAGGAATGGAAGACCCTGTGAGAAAAACAGAGTTCTGATAAACTCCTGAAGAAGCTCTGAATCATTGTCTCTGTTTCTCTATCTCCAGATGCTGCCAGACATGCTTAGTTTCTCCAGAAATCTCTGTCTTTGCTTTTAAATGAATGATAATTTCAAATATCGAGATTGATTACACAGACCAAACATATCCTGACATTTTACCCAGTCGAAGCTGTGGTGATTCAATTCAAACAAACCTAACAATGATTGCCTGTCCCTCAGCTCCACAGGGAGGGAGAACTTGAAACCAGTTTAATAGCGTAATTGGCAGGTGTGGCCAAGTGATTCAGGCGATGGGCGTTAAATCCACTGTGAGTTCCTCATGCAGTTAAGCATTTTGCTGACTGTGATTGAGAGTCGAGAGTGAACTAGAAGTGTATTTGCTCTCTGCTTTTTTGTTTGAAATTCAAATCGCAGGATGAAGTAAAATGCATATAACCCAGATAAGGAAGCTTGGGAAACTGCAACCAATCGCCTGTCATGATTGAAAAGGCAGAAACCTCCAAAGCATGAAAGACCCATATAGTCGAACACTTACAGTGCTGAATTCGTTTGAGCCTTTGAGCAAAGTGCTGCCAAATGAGGTAAGAACAGTTCAGGGGATTGTATTGGAATGTGCAGACTTAGTGGGCCAAATGGCATTTTCTGTGCTTGACGCATCCATGGCCAGCTGAGAAAAACTCAGTTTGTGAAGGAACAGGACATTGTTTGCAAAATGCCCCTCGGCGAGGAAGGGGTTCAAACTACTTCCTGACAGTCAAGGTATTCATTGGAAGATTTTAATTGGTAATATCTGGTATGGTGCCCATTGGTGGAATCAGTCTATACGATAATCAGGACACGAAACAGTGGTGCCTTATTGCCCTGCCGTGAGCAAGCCATCGCAGCTTACATTCCCTGATTCTGCTTTTTAAATAAAGATCACTTTCTCAATATGTCTGTATTTGTATCAAACAGCTCATTGATCTCGGGACTAGACATGAAGAGGAATCTGGAGGTGTGACAGGGACAGAAACAGAACGAGACGAGACGAGACGTGAAAGTGTCTAGAGTTTGCCGTGTGTCAGTAGTTTTAGTGAGCAATGTTTGCTGGGCGCTATCCTGTCAGATCCCAGGAGCAAGATGCCTTGATTTGGTAGGATTTGTGTTACTGAAAGTTACACATGCGAAGTGTGTGGGACTATTTCAGCTCAGTATCCACTTCATATCGCAGCTCACAACAACGGTTCACATTTTTTTGCAGAAGTGGCTTGTATTCCACTTAAAGCCGCCTTTCACCAGAGAAACTTGCGGACGTAAAGTACATGGAGTGCATATAATGATGAGGACTCTGTCACTGTCGGGGAATGTCTCTGCGTGTCTGCCTCTGTGTGTGAACATGAGAATACGTTCCTCAAAGGTGTTGCAACCCAGTCAACCGTCAGTACCATTGTTGTTTCATTTAAGCTCACAGAGCGAATCTCATTGACATTTTCCCTGGAAAGTCAGAACATTCAAAGTTATGGGGCAAATGCTGCAAACTGGGACGAGGATAGATGGACGTCTGATAACCTGCTCTGTACGATGGACGGATGGTCCTTCACTGTCCCGCCCCAACCCCACTCTCCCACGCTTTAAAATCTCGAGGACAGAGAGAGGAATTGACCTGATGAGAAAATCTCTTCACAATCTTCCATCACCTTTTTATTGTCCCTTTTCCGACAAATTTTGCAAATTACTTACCACGCTTTTTATATTCTCACCAAAATCATTTATTTAAGTGAAAAAAAAATGAATGTGGGTTCAGCATCGATCCTTGTGGGACACCATCGGAAATAGTCCTCCAGTTTGAAAGCTACTTTCCACGGCTATTCCCAGCCTCCTGCTGTTAATCTAATTTTATATCGAATTGGAAATCTCACCAAACTGTCTGTGATCTCACTTTTTCAATCAGGCAAACATGTGGAACCTTGAAAAAAGGTTTTATTAAAGTTCAAGTGAGCAATATCTACCACTTTGTCAGGATCAATCATATTAGTTATGCCCTCGAAAACTCAGTCATGTTTGTGAGATACAACTTCCCTCGCGCAAAAACATTCAGGCTATTCCCATTTATTCCTTGTACCTCCAAATGCATTTAAATCCTATAGTTTATAATTGCATCCAACAACTTACTTAAGACCACTGTCAGAAACACAGGTCTATCGTTTCCAGGATTCTCCATGTTACCCTTTCTTAACAAAAGCACAAAATTAGCCACTCCCCGTTTTTTTCGGCGCCTCACTCATAGTAATAGCTTACACAATTATTTCTACGAAAGGCCAAACAGTTTCATTCCCTAACTTGCCACAAAGTTCCGGAATACGTGAGATCAAATCCCAGAGAAATATCCATCTTCATATTTTCCAAGTCCTCCAGCATTTTCCCTTTACAATGGAAACGACTTTATAAACATCAATATTTAGTTGTAGGGTCCATTTCGTTCTCCACGAAGTGAACGTTATATATCTGTCCATCGGCTGTGGTTAAAACAAAAGTGAGCTCTTTCATCTTAAAGTGGTCCTATTTCGTCTCGAGTTCTTAATGTACTTGTGGAATCTCTTTAGGTTATATCCTTAACTTTACGTGCTAAGGCGATCTGACATTCTCGCTTGACCTTTATGATGTCCTCTTTAAGAATGCCCATCCCCTCCTTATATCGTTCAACAGATTCAATTGAAATGATATGTTTATATGGAAATTATGACCTTTTTTAAAAAAAGAAATTCATATGACAAAAGCCTTAATCCCTGCGATCAACCTTGTCCTAATATAATACCTACAATGTGGAAACAGGCCATTCGGCCCAGGAAGATTCCTTTAATCCTGCAACGGACATCACACCCAAACTCACACCTCTCCCCAATTCCTGTAACTCTGCATTCCGCATGGCCAAAGAAGGTCACCGACGCATCTTTCGTCTGGGGAGGAAATCCAGGCAGAATCAGAGAGGATGTGGAAACTCCAAACACACCGTCGTCTTAAGTAGAAGTTGCCCATTATTGAGCAGTTTGTCATACTGCACCTCGCCAAAAGCCTTTTGGAAATTCCAGCTGGTCACCTCTACAGGCTAGACTTCGTCTTACTTGCTCATTACCTCCTCACAGATGTCTAATATATTTGTCAGACATTATTTCCCCTTGAGAACCTGCACTGATGCTACAGGCACTCGGTAAACCCATCCTTCCAATGACATTTGACAATGAATTTAATACAAAGCTGATTTATTTGATTTTTATCCAGAATATCAAAACTTTGCTTTCAATTCTGAATATGATGAACAACAAGGTTAAATCGCTGTTGAGATATGTAATCTCTGCACTGTCTCAGCAGGGCCAATGAGTGAGTGAATTCTTTCCCTTAGTGGGATCCCTCTTTTGTCTCAGCAGGGTCGATGAGTGAGCTAACTATGTTTCTCACATGGAGCAAGAAAAGGCTTTCTGCCCACTGCAAACTTGCTGGTGTACTGAGAGTTGAGATGAACGCTTGAACCTATTGCTGGAATAACTACACTTGAAACATCTCGCATATTGTGAAAATGTCGAAGGGACATCAGTTCTACAGAGACTGTGAAGCACATCCCACAGACTATACATTTGATATGTCTCTCTTCAATGTGAAGACGTTAATGATAAACTGCACCCTGGAACTTTTAGAGTGAATAATGTCTTTCCACAGTGTGAACGCGTTGATGACACGTTCGTCTCCAGGAAATTGTGCAGCACTTCCTGCCGTCGGGGCATTTAGAAAGACACGTTAAAATTGTGAGAAAGGTGATGAGCCATCCGGTCACTCGGACTTTTACAGCAGGTCCCATCGATTTGGAAACGAAGATGTCTCTCCTCCCGGGTGAGCACGGAGATCAGACGTCCCGTCTCCAAAATTCTTAAAGGTCTCTCATTAATATGAGCATATTTCTCAGAGATGAAGCACACAGAGGTTTGATAACATTTTCCATGGTCTGACGAGATGAAAGGTTTCTAATCAGTATGAGCGTTGTGCTGGACGTTTTAAAGCATTTTCGGCAGTCCAGACGTTGAAATGGTTTCTGCTCATTTTGAACGAGCCAGAGACAGAGTGAATCCCTTTCCACATTCTGAGCAGGTGAATCGCTTTATCCTGGAACCTTTGCCTCCATGGGAATTCAGCTCAGAAAAGGAAATGAATACGCACATTTCCATAGACTTTCCTTAGTGTGACTGCATTTGTGGTTTGTGAGCTCTGATGATGGGTAGAACCTTTGTCCACACACACAATAAGAGAACGATTTCTCTCTCACTGTAACCAGAGGGTTTTTTTTCCTTTCATGTTCTCTATCTGATCAAGTTCTACTTGTGATAAAATGTGCGACTTTATCAGATCACGGCGGAGAGATTGGTTTGTAAATCTTCCTCTTCTAATATCCTGCGAAATTGATGTTATCCAAAACTGAGAGTGGGAAAGGAACTTTCACAAGACTCTGGATACTTTCTAAGATATGGTCTGAGGGTGAGGGATTTTCGACACTTAGAATGTGACCAGAATTTCGTCAGAATCTTTCATGCACACAGCATCCACCACAGAGAACAAATAGATCTTCAGGTGGATATAATCACGATCACCTTCCTGTTCCTTCCAGGTCAAACGCTGTCCTGTCTTGTCTGACATGCAGTTCTGTTGGAGCAGACATTTCTCACAATTGCATCATGGCAAAGCTGAGGCCTCTGTCTTCAGTCCAGAAATCAAAATCCACTGCCTCGCTCCTGAGTCGACACTGTGCCGCTGGAAAAGCATAGCAGGGCAGGCAGCATTCAAGGAGTCAGAGAATCGACGTTTCAGGCAAGAGCTATCATCAGGAAATAAGCTTGTAAACCGTGGGGGAAAAGAGATAAATTGGTGTGGATGGGACTGGGGCAAGGTAGCTGAGAGTGTGATCGGTGGATGGAGGTGGGTGTAGTGGTGATTGGTCGCAGAGCAGGGCTGAGCGGATAGGTGGGAAGGAAGATTGATACATAGGTCAGTTCATGAGACATGGAAGCCCAGGACCTGCATGAACTTGGCTGATTGGGAGGGAGAGTTGAAGTGTTCGGCCACGGGTCAGTGATGTTGTTTGTTACGGGTGCCTGTGGGTGTTTTCTGAAGGGAACTGTAATTAAGTATCCTGTTTCACAATATAGGTAGACTGCACCGGGAGCAATGGATACATTCAATGACATGTGTGGAAGTGCAGGTAAAACTCTCATGGATGTGGAAGGCTCCTTTGGGGCCTGCGACAGAGTGGAGGTGTGGGTGGAGGTTTTGCAAATCCCGTGTTGGAATGAGAATGGAGCGGGAGGGGAGGGTGGTTTGGTGAGGGGCGTGCACTTGACAAGGAAGTCGTAGAGGGAATGATCTACATAGAAAGCGGATAGGGGTGGGGAGGGAAACACATCTTAGCTGGTGCGGTTCATTTACAGGTGGTGGAAATGTCGGAGAATGACATGATGTCTGCGGAGGTTGCTGGAATTTAAAGTGATGAATAAAGGAGCTCTGCCCTTGTTGGAGGGATAGGTTTTGAGAGTGGAGTTGCGGCAAATGGATGAGATGAGCTGAAAAGCATCATTGAACATCTGCGAGGAGGAAATGCCTCGCCACTGACTCAATCTTCTCGCTCGCAACTGTCTGATTCTGAACGAGACACGTTATAACCATAGTGACATCCTTCACCGCGTTTTGGACATTCAACCACATATCGCCATCATGACCATGTCAACCTACTTGCACCTCATTACATCATTAACTCTTCCACGTCTCCGCTCTTTTGCAGCTCAAACTCTCATCCATTCGTTTGGATTAAACGGTGGTAACCCACTTCCATCCGTTCTCTCAAATTCCTCCTCTGCTCTGGCCTAACTCCCTCTGCTACTATTCAAGGGTGTACTTCCGTTCTGTTCAGTGTTTCATTGTTCCTTACCTGAATGATATTTTTACCACTGCACATTTTCCCAAACGTGCACTGCGGCCTTCGCAGCTTTATCTTTCCACACGGGCTCCCACATGCTGGAAGGGCAGGGATTGCGGGTTATTCGCCCAAAGATGTAGTCCTGAGATCTTTCAACAAATCGGCTGCACGTGGGAGTATTAACAACAAGGGTTATTCACCTATTACCGGGCAGCTAAATTCCAACGTTTTTATCATTTCTGCAAATCTCTTGACTGTCTTCGCTCTGTCTAATCACTGTCATGTCCTCTAGCCCACTCAAGAGCAATTAGTGTTGTTCAATAAATGCCAACCCACCCAGTGAACATTACACCCAAGATTTTGTTTTAAAACACACTCTCAGATACCTGCATAGCCTGCAATTCCAATCTCCGGAGTATGTTCGATTTGAACTGTTCCACGTTTGGTGCCTTAACTTCATCCACCAAGGTCATAAATTGTGAAATCTCTTCACTACATAAATCGCACAATAGTATAGGAAACGAATTAGTCAACAACAGAAGAAGAAAAGCTGTAATCTTTGTTGAAATGAAGGGCAATTAATTGATATCAATACGACGTCGTGCCTTTCACATAATGGAAACATCAAAGCTGTTCCTCTGGAGGGAGTTTAAACAATTTTTGATCCCAGTCACTTTATGAGATATCGGGAAGCTGACAAAGTGTTATATCAAACAAGTGATCAAAGAAATGGGTTTCAAGTCGTATTTTTAAACAGAAAACGAAGCTTGCATCACGAACCTTGGACGACGGAATAGGCTGTGCTCGAGTTCATCATTTTATGCTAGTCAGAAAATACGCTTCCGTGGCCATGGCTCCATAGCTCAGAGGTTAGAGCATTGGTCTTATCAACCATTGGTTGTGTATTCGAATCTCGCTTGGGCCTTGCAGAATTTGTTTACAACTGTTGCAACAAACATTCACAGAAGCATTTTCCGTGTTGCTTGGAATTATTTCTGAGGGAATATCATGAAGCCATTTTCCCCATGGACCAGGCCTCATCTGCTTGACTTTCGAAATCCCCATCTGTGTTTCTACTTCGAGGAACAGAAGGACAACAAGCATCTGATGCCAAGAATGCTCTAGTTTAGCCGGAAGAACAACGTGATACAGTCGAAGTAGTAAAGGAACGATGAAATAGTGGGGGAGAAAAACATACAGCGAAGCGGCTGAATGCTTCCATTCCTTATGTAGAGGCAGGAATCTGCTGGAATCCAAATGAAACAGGTAGGAGGCTGGAAGTGCACAGCTAGCCAGACTACCACAACAGGTGGATAATTCAACGATTAGCATGCACCAATTATTCACGACTGTGCCAGCCCTCGAAGAACAGTCGCCTGCCTGTTTACCCCTTTGCTTATGCAAACAGAATCGGGTTTTAAAGCCCGAAGTGAAGAAAGAAGAGGCAAACAGTTCAATTCCTCATTTTCTGAATGTTGGCCTCTCCTAAGGCCTTTGTCATTCTCACAAGATGTATCTGTATATTTCCCTCTTTGGTTGAAAATGCGGTTCTGTTCTCCCGCAGCTCATGATCAAATTTAATGGAATCTGACTTCAGTCTCATTCACTTCTTCATTTGAGATTAAACCTTTGCAGGGAACGTTTCTATAAGATGGACACTTCAGGCTGCGGGCTACTGGAAGCTGGAAATGAGAATGGATGGATGTTTGATGGAATGGCATTGACGTAATGCATTATTCTGTAAAAGCTCGGTGTCACGAATAGCATTTTGGAAGAAACGTCTCATCGCAGGAAAAAAAACTATGCTGTTCAGAGAAGATGCAATTGCACCTGCCGTCCTAAATGTCAGCTAATGGTTACAATTCAGCACTATCTCCGCTGTGGTTTGGTTTCAATGCCTGGTCAGGGAAGCAGGATTATTGTTCCTGATAAGGACAACAACAAAAGCGGAGCATCTTTGGCGGGAAACGCATTTTACACGCGTCCGCATGTGCCTTGAAATATTGCTGCAGGGCCGCAAGGTGGCTCACTGGTTAGCACTGCAGCCTCACAGAGCCTGAGAAATGGCATGAAGCCAAATGGGTCGACTGTCAGTAAGGTGCCCTATTCAGGAACAAATCAAGAGTAATAGGGTAAGGAATTGTTCTGTGAGGGTTAATCACTGGAAGATCGGTGTGAATTTGTTGCATCAAATGGCCAGTTTCTTAACTGTCGGCATTCTATGACACCTTACTGTGTTGTTTTAGCACATGTTCAGAGAGGGGAGAAAAGTGAAGAAAAACAGTCATTTCCCCAGTCAGTGGTTGATCCATTGTGTGACAACCAACCGACTCACCTGTGACTCAACTAACTCCCATCTTCCCTATACTGGTAATGACAGTATACACCATTCGAGCGGGTTTTCATTTGTTGCATTGGAACAGCATTCTTTCTCAAGATGGACTTCCCTGGAATATAAAAGAGATGATAAAAGACATGGATGCCGATGACTGGAATCAAAAGACGTCAGGAAGAATGGACAGCGTCTACTGGGAAACAAAAAAATATTGGAAAGGAAGTCAACGAAGTACTGGGGCATAACGCCATTAGAAAAGATAAGGCGGGGTTTCATGGGATGGTGGAACAGATGAATAGATCATGTGGCGTGACATCAGGTAAAACTGAGTTGCGTCCATATGGAAGTTTCCCTGATGATGTGAATTTGCTGAGAGTAAACAAAAGGGAAAATCTTTCATTCAGATGGATCTATAACTAGACTTTCGAACTTCAAAACCAGCGATGAATGATAAGGAAAAGTTTGGAGCACTTTTTTTTCATTCTACGGTAATTGAAATCGAAAATGATTATTTTTCAGGAAAAATGTGTCAGAAGCTGATTCTAAAGTATTTGTAAAAATGCGTGCAGAAACATAATGAGTGAATTTCACCAAGACAGGGAGTCTGGTCGGCCGGGTCGGGTAAGCG
Source organism: Chiloscyllium plagiosum (assembly GCF_037043375.1). Taxonomy (NCBI): domain Eukaryota; kingdom Metazoa; phylum Chordata; class Chondrichthyes; order Orectolobiformes; family Hemiscylliidae; genus Chiloscyllium; species Chiloscyllium plagiosum. Next base: position 48,305,713 of record NW_028270176.1, read on the forward strand.
TTCGGTTCACAATTTCTAATTGGTTAACGTTAAATGGAAATATACCACCTATCACCTCCAACTGAGTACAACTAAGTGTCGGAAGCGCTGGTTGTGAAGAAAAGTTTAGCAGCTTGTTCTACGTGAACTTCCATAAATTGTAAAAGAACTGAGCTGTTTCTGTTAGCTCAGCACTAAAGGGAAGTCGGTAAGCTCAGTCCGCTGCATAATTGGTTTATGATATAAAGTGATGCCAACAGTGTGGGATTAATTATCGCAATGTCTCAGCTTACCACCAGAATCCCGATCTCCCCACTCACCTCACCCTTTATACGATGGCGACAATCAAAGCGAAATTATACGAGAATGAGTGGGAACTGACCTGTCGATGGAATGCACCATTTTCTTTTCATCTATTGCCTTGGACATTTGGCTGCAATTACAGAGAAAGGAGTGAGACCATTTGCTGCTCACCCTCTCTCCCCAAAATATCCAGTGACAGGACTCGAAAAATGTTCCTGTTTGAAACCTATAATCTTTAAAGCAGCACTTCAAACATCTTTATCATTTCGGTTCCAGTTCTGCCGCCAAAATTGTCCAATGAGATAAATCTAATAATTTTTGGATTGTTTTAATGGCCTGTGCGAGGTTGCAACAAAATAAGTAAAATGAAACGAACTAAACATCCTTTCCAGAAATAAACCCAGCACAGGATCAGCGATATGAGAAACTTCAACATCTTCAAACGTCACTTCTGTATCTCTATTGAGAGATGGATATTCACTCAGGGAGTATTTCTGCTGGTTGTAAGTAACTGAGGTATTTCCCAAGGACAGAATATTCCACAAAATCATTTTTTAAAAAATAAATGACGTTTCAATCAACTTTCTTTTGCAAATTTTAAATATATATGCGCACACGCATACATGCAAGTGCACGCACATTTATATGTACATGTATATATGTTCGTGCATATATATATATATATATATATATATATATATATATATATATATGTGTGTGTGAGTGTATGTGGACAATATTAGGAATGGATTGCCGGACATTTGAAAATTCTTTCTGAAGAATGTGAGAGGTTAGGGTCTTCAATAATATCCAGGATATCCACATCTGTAGGAAGTGCACCCAACTCCAGCTCCTTGGCAACTGCGTTCGGGAACTGTAGCTTGATGTCAGATCATTTGGAGTCTGCGTGGAATTGAGCGAAGTTAGAGGGAGGCAGTAACACTTCAGGTACAAGAAATAGATAGATGGGATACAGTTGGTAGCCGAAACGCAAACAGGCAGACAGTGCAGGCATCTGCTGTGACCGTGCCCCTCAGTAAAATGTATACCATATTTGTTATTTTTGGGCGGGATGACTTACGAGAGGAAAGCCATTGGGTATAGATCTTTGGCACAAAGTTTGCTCCTTTTTCTCAGAAGGGTGGGGGAGAGAGGAGGAGAGCATTTGTTATTGGGGACTCCATATCGATGGGAACAGATTGAGATTCTGTGGATATAGGGCAGACTCATGATTGGTGTGTTGTCTCCCAGCTACCAGGGTTTGTGATGTCTCGCATCGTGTTTTCTGGATCCTTCAGGGAGAGGGTGGGCAACCCCAAGTCATTGTCCACATATGCACCAACAACATCACAAATAAAAGTGATGTGGATGTATGGCAGAATTTCAGGGATATGGTTTTCAGTAAGGCACTGTCGGCTGTTGCATGAAATACAGAGTCATCGGATTGAGGATGGTTTAACGGTTTGGATCAGAAATTGGCTCGCTGAAAGAAGACAGAGTGTGGCAGTTCATGGGAAATGATAATCCTGGAGTTCAGTAACTGATTGTGTACTACAAGATTCCTTTTTGTGTCCGCTGTTGTTTGTCATTTTTATAAATGATCTGGATTAGGGCATGGAATGATGGATTCGTAAATTTGCAGAAGACATTAAGATCGACGATGTTGTCAATAGTGCCAATATCTGCTGAAGGCTACAGAGTGGCATGGATAATCTGTCGAGCTGACCTCAGAAGTGGCAAATGCGTTTTTATTTGGAAATGTGTGAGATAACTTACTTCGGAGGAACAACAAGAATAAAGAGTTCTTAGCTAATTATAAATATTTGGGAATTGAATGGAATTGTTACCAACAGTGGATCAGCCATCATGGTATACAATGGCTCAGCAGGATTGACTGGCCGAAATAACTCATCCTGTTCCTTATGTTCTCATATCCTGTATCTGGAAAGTTAATGGTTGTAATTTTCCTGAATGTTGCAGTCAGAGAGCGCAAATTATTTTGTGTATCATCTCTGTGGGCTGTATTCACAGTGAATCTGGGTCCACTACATGACCAACAAATGAACCACAGGTTGCAGAGCGGAAACATTCTGTAAAGAGACCAGAGGTGTCTTTCGAAACCAGCTTGTATTACCCGATAACAGTTTCCAACCCACACCATACTGTGTGTATCAGTCTGGAGGAACTGAATGATAGCCTATGTTACGATGGACCAGGTATTTGGCGCAAGTGGCCTCCATCTGCTCCTGTGCGGGGCTGAATAGAACATTGGAACATTTGAGTGTGAGCTGGAGTGGGTCATTAACCACTTGGCCACTGCTGTACCAGGCACTAAGTTCGTCGCTGATCTGGTTGTGTTCTTAGCAGCACTTTTCTGTATGCACCATTTCCATTCATTCATTTCTCTGGCCAAAACAAACACTAAGTCATCACATACTTCTGGGAAAGGGAATTCCCACTTTTACAGCTCTTTCAGAATTTCTCATTCGTGTTCCAACCAATGTTACAGGGTCACTGATTCCTTTTGCAGTCACACTCCTCCACTGGTTACAAGAAATTTCAAAGTTTAGTGATAAGGCCAATGATATAAGTGTCAGCCTGGCTCATCTTCTAGAAAAAAATGTGACTGCAGCTGCATGCACACGTGAACACACACATTTTAATACAAAACAAATAAATGAAAGCTATCCAGAGTTCTTTAATAGCTGAACTCTTAACAAATGGAAAGATGATAGAATGTCCCAAATGTTTTTCGGTCCTCTGAAGTTCTTCCGCTCACACAAGCTGCTTGTAATGGGCAATCTCCCCGGAACAATTGGATTTGGTTCAATTCACTTTACGTCAGATAGTGGAAAGATGCCAAAGACACTTTCATCAGGAAACCTACACGATTGATAACGGTGACGCAGGATTTTTTTCTCTTGTCAGGTGGAAGAAAATGAGAGAGGGGGGCACTAGGCTGCTGCTTCTGTGGCAGGTAACATTTTTATGCCTCCCTGTGTTAAAATATGCAACAATGCCAACTGAACACCAAAAAGGACCACGTGTGATTTCCTTGAAAATTCTCCGCAATGGATGATAAGATCCTATATACAAATGCATCATTACTGCTGTTGTACACAGTGCCTTTTCTGAGCAAAAAAAAAACAAAATCCCAGCTGCATAATTTCATGGCATGTTTACCTGTGTCTGCATAATTTTAAGAAATCGGTTGATGTCTTCATTTTCTCTGCGTTAAAATCAATGTTACGACAGAATGCGAAGCCCTTCTGCTCATTTAAACCAGACACACAGGAAAAAAATCACCTCGCCTCATAGTCTGTAAAAGTGTGAGTGACAAAGAACGACCAAATCCCACTATCTATAGAAAGCAAGAATAGTTTATTCTTTAACTCAAAGAAAAAAAAAGAGAATATTAAACAACAACTTTCTACACAGTACTCATCCCGGTCTGATCAGTTTATCTACTTCCCACTCTACAGCAATGTCCTGATCGAATAAAACCACCCGATTAATTTTTACAAAAAAAAATGAATTTCAAAATCCCCAGCGAGTTATGTCGATTTTCCTGTGAATCTTCATCTGTCGGTTTTCCCGGGTCTTTTCTTTTGTCTTCTACTGCACAGATTTCATAGAAACAGGTATCTTTCAAAGAGCGATTCTGCAGGCAGTCTGCATTTCTTCGTGTTTTTTGCCGCCCTGGCTAACTGTTCAAAATGCCCGATTTTATACCACAAAACACCAGATTGTCTCATTGGTTTTATAGCATTAAAATTCAAATTCGTTTGGATTTTGGTTTCTTGGGGCGTAAGTTAAACTGATTGGCCTAAATCGAATTTTTTGTATAACATAGCAGTCAGCTCAACTGTTTCTTTCAGTCAAATGTTACTTTTTTTAAGTCCTTGCCAACTCTTACTCTCTATAAAAGGTGCAGTACACGCCTATGCATTTTTATCAATCAACACATTTTATTCTTAACATTTATTCTGCAGTTTCAAACACGCTAACAAGACAAAATATGTGTCCACCTAATTTTTCACAAAATTGTGTATGGTTCAAAAAGATTTCGCATCCAAAACCTAAAATGGCAATGCTTCTTATCAAAAGGCCTCCCAGGAATGTGTGTACAGGGAGAAGGAGAGGCATGTTTCGGGTACATTCCTGATGAAGGGCTTTTGTCCGAAACATTGACTTTCCTGCTCCTCGGATGCTGCTTGACCTGCTGTGCTTTTCCAGGGCAACACTTTTCGACTCTGACCTCCTGTATCTGCAGTCTCGCTGTCCAGATGCAGGAAATCATTGCTACGATTAAACCCGCTACCTTTTCCCAGAAACAACATCACTTCATACCACTTGCTACATCTGCAGACTAACTTAATGGATCGGAGCAGAAGTTGGCCATTCGGCTGCACCATTCAGAATACTCATGGCTGATCCGAATATTCTGACCATCTGTCTCTGGTCTGTTCCCAATAAACATTGACCCTCCTATCCAGGAAAGATCAGTCGAGGTCAGCGTTGAATATCTTAAAAAAACGCGTCTTTACTGCTCCCTGAGGAAAAGGGCACCACAGATCGCACAACACGAAAGGGAAAGGAACGTCCTTATTTCATTGCAGGACCCATTGTTTTAAAACTGTGTTAAACTAACATCAAATTGTCACTTTTTTTGAAACATAAGGACAGAATAATTAGGAATAGACTTATACAGCCCCCTAAACCTGTCCAACATTAACACTGACTCTTTCCAATCAAATATGTATTAAACTCATTCTCTGCTCTTGTCCCAGGAAGAGAATACCAGATAGCATAACACCACACGAGCATTAAAACAAAAAGGAGCAGGATTAGGCAACTCGGCCCATCGAATCTGAATGTCATTTAATATTGGCTTAGAAGTTTCTCACCATCATTCTAGTGACTTCTCTCGGTAACCCTTCGTACCCTTATTCATCAAAAACCTATCTATCTTTGGCTTATAGACACAAGTGCCCGTGTTTCTGTGTACCTGCATGCGTGTGTGTGTGTTTGTTCAAGTGTTTGTGTGTCTGCGTATTTGTGTGTATACATTTGTTCTTCCGTGTATTACCCTCTTTATTTTATCTGTTTAAGTCTGTTTGTGTGTGACTGTGTATGTCTCTGTATGCATCTATGAGTGTGCGGGTTCATCTCATTGCATGTGCTGTGAGTGTCAGTATATTGTGGCGTTTACATATTTCTTTCAGTATTTCTGTTTCTGCATATTTCTGCAATGAGATATTTGTTGTTTTGGGAGGGAAAGAAGTAGCGTAAAAGACAGAGCAGTTAAAGTGAGTATTTCCCTCCACAAAACATTGCTTCTTACTCAGTTGGTCGGAGGTGGATATTACAGAATCTCCATACAATTCACTCGGCCCTCTCCGGCTCGTGCAAGGGTCCTACCAACATAGCGGGGAAAGGGGAGGGGGAAAAGGGAACAGATATCGGAGACTCCACCACCCGGCTTGGCCCTTTCTGTCTTGTTCCAGGCTGTTTATCCTGGAATGGGAGAAAGGGAAGTGGAGGTATGAGCTGTTCGTACTGTTGTAGGTGGTGGTGGGTGGGGGGTGGGGGTGGGGAGGGTTGCTGAATGGTGAGGTGTCTGGACGGAGTCAGTCCACAGTGCAGAATCCATAAGGTGTTATTGGTGTGGGTGTATTGCTTAGGCGACAGACAAAATGATGGAAGGAAGGTGCTGAATTCAACAGTGAGATTGGAAGTACATGAACTTTATTTGGAGATAGAGCATAAGCCTTGTTCGGGGGTAGGTGCTATAACAGATACACAGTGATTGTGAGGGAGCAGAGAGAATACGGTGATACTTATCCTGGTAGAACGAGGATACAGAACGTCCTGGACATTTCTTCAGATCATCTCAGCGTCGAGGTGAGCCTCAATGAACGTCTTCTCTAAGTCTGTCACTAATAATGCTACCGACCCTGTCCCTCAGATCCCACAGAATCGGTTTGGGAGGATCTTAGCAATGATCTTAACAAGCATTGGTATGTTCTGCCAGGCAAATTTTTCGTGCAAATTTTGTATATCTTATGAGTGGAAACTTGGTATTGTTGGTTCTGCAGTAATTCTGAATTATCTCACGTTACATCTAAACTGCGTAAACTAAGTGACTGCTAATGTTGTGAAAAGTAAATTACAGAAGCGTGTATCAGGTAGCTGGAAGAGTATGTTGTAATCCAAACTAGAGACAAGGTTAGTTTGGATTTGGTGATGTGTGCTCAGAAGGACTAACTAATAATCTTGTTCTCAGGAAATGTGACATTAATGTGTTGCATTTTACACGGCATCTGCATATAATATCGAATGTTGAACATGGTTGTCAAACATTAGGGAAGCCTACAGGGTCGAGGGTCAAGTTTGCTCCAGTGAATTGGGAAAGTACATTCAGTGGGAGACAAGCAATGGTTGTGAGAGTCACAGAGTCCTAAAGCACAGAGCCAGACCCTTTGGTCCAAACTGGCCCATTCCGACCAAAATGTGCAATCAGACTAACCCCGATATCCTTCTAATCCTTTCCTATACATTAAACTATTTGGAACAGCTCCACAGTAAGCTGGAATTCAAACCAAAACTTTTGGTTGAGACTTTGACACACGATGAAGCACAGTAAAAACCAGGCACTTTGTTCACTTGTGAACTTGCTGTTGTTTCAGTCGGTTGGATTTCACACCAAATCTCCTCCCACACTAGTGCAGGTGAACAGCCTCTCCCCACAGTGAGATGGCGCGTGCACAGAAAGTCCAATTAACCATTTTAATCCAGGCCCAGTTTGGGAGTTTATCATCAGTGTCAACATATTGATGGGTCAACAGATTCTCAGAGATGTTAAGCCGCTTCCCACGTTCAGGGCATTTAAAAGACATTTCCGCTATGCGGACTTGTTGTTGTTATAACAACGGAGTGGATCAAGTGAAATCTGTCCCAGACTCGAAACAGACGAATAGCCTTTCCCTTGTCTGACTGTATTTATGTTCTGACGAGGCAGATTATCTGGTGAAGCCCTGCCCACACGTCAAACACGTGTACAGTTTCTCCACACTGTAAATGATGCTTTTCCCTTTCATGTTCAAAAGCGAATCATATTCAGGCAACAATCAACTGGACAACACCATCAGATACTGAAGTGATATTTGGTTTTAAGCCTTCGCACTGTAAATCTTCTTCTTCTAATGCCCGGTAAACGAAAAACAGAAGCAATTGAAAGTCCAGAAAGAAAAGAGAATAAGATGCAAGAGCAGAAGTCGTCAATTCAACCTGTGCAATCGGCTCTCACCATTCAGTGAGATTACAGCTGATCTAATAATCTTCAGATTCACGTTCCTGCAATAGCACCTAACCTTTGAATATCTTGCTAATTAAAAGCTGTTTCTCACAGTCTTAGAACATAGAACATAAAACATAGAACATTACAGCATAGAACAGGCCCTACGGCCCACAATGTTGTACCGAAGCTTAAGCACCTATCTATGTATCTATCCAATTGCCGCTTAAAGGTCACCAATGACTCTGATTCTGCCACTCCCACAGGCAGCGCATTCCATGCCCCCAGCACTTTCTGGGTAAACAACCTACCCCTGACATCCCCCCTACACCTTCCACCCTTCACCTTAAATTTATGTCCCCTTGTAACTCTCTGTTGTACCCGGGGAAGAAGTCTCTGACTGTCTACTCTATCTATTCCCCATATCATCTTATAAACCTCTATCAAGTCACCCCTCATCCTTCGCCTTCCCAATGAGAAAAGATCTAGCACTCTCAACCTATCCTCGTACGACCTATTCTCCATTCCAGGCAACATCCTGGTAAATCTCCTCTGCACTCTCGCCAAAGCTTCCACATCTTTCCTAAAGTGAGGCGACCAGAACTGTACACAGTACTCCAAATGTGGCCTTACCAAGGTCCTGTGCAACTGCAATATCACCTCACGACTCTTGAAGTCAATCCCTCTGCTATTGAACGCTAATACACCATAGGTCTTCTTCCAAGCTCTATCCACCTGAGTGGCAACTTTCAAAGATCAATGCACATAGACCCCAAGATCCCTCTGCTCGTCCACCTTGCTAAGAACACTACCGTTAAACCTGTATTCCACATTCTTATTTGTCCTTCCAAAATGGACAACCTCACACTTGACAGGGTTGAACTCATCTGCCACTCCTCAGCCCAGCTCTGCATCATATCTAAGTCCCTTTGCAGCCGACAACAGCCCTCTTCACTATCCACAACTCCACCAATCTTCGTATCGTCTGCAAATTTACTGACCCACCCTTCGACTCCCTCTTCCAAGTCATTAATAAAAATTACAAACAGCAGAGGACCCAGAACTGATCCCTGCGGCAATCCAATTGTAACCGGGCTACAAGCGGAATATTTACCATCTACCACCACTCTTTGACTTTGAGCGGTTAGTCAGTTCTCTATCCAACTGGCCAAATTTCCCTCTATCCCATGCCTCCTGACTATCCGCAGATGCCTGCAATCAGGAACCTTCTCAAATGCCTCACTAAAATCCATGTACACTACATCCACTGCTCTACACTCATCCACATGCTTGGTCACCTCCTCAAAGAATTCAATAAGACTCGTAAGGCAAGACCTACCCCTCACAAATCCGTGCTGGCTGTCCCGAATCGAGCTGTGTCTTTCCAGATACTCATAAATCCTATCCCTCAGTACCATTTCCATTACTTTGCCTACCACCAAAGTAAGACTAGCTGGCCTGTAATTCCCGGGGTTATCCCTATTCCTTTTTTTAACAGGGCCACAACATTCGCCACTCTCCAGTCCCCTGGTACCACCCCCATTGACAGTGAAGACGAAAAGATAATTGCCAATGGCTCTGCAATTTCCTCTCTTGCTTCCCACATAATCCTAGAATATATCCCGTCAGGCCCGAGGGACTTGTCTGTCCTCAAGTTTTTCAAAATGCTCAACACATCTTCCTTCCTAACAAGTATCTCCTCTTGCTTACCAGTACGTTTCATATTCTCCTCTTCAACAATACGGTCCCTCTCATTTGTAAATACTGAAGAAAGAAGTATTCATTCAAGACCTCTCCTGTATCTTCCGACACAATACACAGTCTCCCACGACTGTCCTTGATCGGACCTAATCTCGTTCTCGTCATTCTCATGTTTCTCACATACGCATAAAAGGCCTTGGGGTTATTCTTGATCCTACCCGCCAAAGATTTTTCATGCCCTCTCTTAGCTCTCCTAATCCTTTTTTTCAGCTCCCTTCTGGCTATCCTGTATCCCTCCAACGCTCTGTCTGCACCTTGTTTCCTCAACCTTATGTAAGCCTCTTTCTTCCTCTTTACAAGACATTCAACCTCCCTCGTCAACTGAGGTTCCCTCACACGATCATCTCTTTCCTGCCAGACAGGTACATACATATCAAGGACACTTTGTATCTGTTCCTTGGAACAGTTCCACATTTCAATGACATCCTTCCCTGACATCCTATGCTCCCACCTTATGCTCCTCAGATCCTGTCTTGCAGCATCGTATTTACCCTTCCCCCAATTGAATAACCTACCCTGTTGCATGCACCTATCTCTCTCCGTAACCAATGTGTAAGTCACAGAATTGTGATCACCATCACCAAAATGCTCACCCACAAACAAGCCCATCACATGTTCGTTACCAAGTACTAAATCCAATATGGCCTCCCTCTGGTCGGACAATGTACATACAGAGTTAGAAAAGCTTCCTGGACGCACTGCACAAACACCGCCCCGTCCAATCCACTTGATCTAAAGAGCTTCCAATCAATATTTGGGAAGTTGAAATTGCCCATGACTACTACCCTGTGGCCTCTGTATTTTTCCAAAATCTGTTTCCCAATCTGTTTCTCCACATCTCTACTGCTTTTGCTGGGCCTATAGTAAACACCCAACAAGGTGACTGTTCCTTTCCTATTTCTGACTTCAGCCCATACTACCTCCAAAGGCAAATCCCCCTCGAACTGCCTTTCTGCAGCCATTATACAATTTCTAATTAGCAACGCCACACCCCCTACTTTTTTTACCACCCTCCCTAATCTCAGTGTAATCCTGGATACAATGCGCTGCCAATTTCTAGAGCAGCCTGCAGTAAATACTTTCACATAATCAGTCGGCTCGAAGAGAAAGAAATTCCTTCACATCTTTCTTAAATAGGTTACTACTTACTCTGAGTTTATGTTCTCTGGTGTTCGATTCTCAGACAAGGCGAATCATTCTCTCCTAAATTATCCTATCATGTCCCTCATAATCTAATGTATCTCACCAAAGTCTTGTTACATTATTCTACACTCCAATGAGTACAGGGGCAATATTCTCAGTTTCATCTCCCGAGAATATCCTCCCATATCCAGGATGATTTGTGTTAAATTTCCCTGAACTGCTGTTCCTAAAATAAGGGGACTAAATTTGTTCACATTAATCCAGCTCTGATCTGACTAATGCCATGTGTATTTTGAAAAAAAAAAACCATATGTCCCCATTCCGTTTAAATAAAGTGAATCAAAATTATTTGACTTCCCGATTACCTGCTGAAACTGGATGCTAACTTCTCATATTTCATGTACAAGGAAGCGAAGTGATCTGTATGCTGATGCTTTGTGCTGTGTATTTCCCCACTTAATATTTATATCTGCCAAAACGCATAAACCTCTTCTTTTTGCATGTTATATGCTGCTACGTTTTATCTTGATTCTGTCCGTCCCCAATGTTGCTGTGCCACCTTCATTTCTTGCATCCATATCTATTTTGTGTCATCTCCATACTGAGCAACAGTACATTAACTTATGTTGTCCAGGTGATAAGTACATGTTGTCAACAGCTGTGGCACCAATATTGTTGGCTCCGGGAATCTGCAAGTTACGATTTACTATCATAAAAATGCCCTCATTACCTCGCCTCTCCATTCATTCCCCAATCCTCGAATAATTCATACCCCCAACTGTGTGGGTTCATGCTTCTATGCTTGTGAAGTGCTATCGTATAAAACACCGTTCTTAATAATTTTACAAATTCAGATATATTCCATTTACTGCATTCCCCTTTATGTATTGTGCTTGTTATGATCTGAAAATACTTGTAAACGTGTTAGGTCTGATTTCGTCTTCACAAAGCTATGCGGAATCCACTTTATTCTGTAATGCATTTCTAATGCTCTTTTATTCCAACTTTAATAACAGACTAACATTTTCCCAGTGGCAGATATGTTGTCAGCCTGAGCTGAATTTGTCAGGCTGGACACTCACAAGACGTGACCATTGTTGAAAAAAATGTGTTGAGGAACAAATCAAAACGAAAGAGTATCCTATATCAGACAGACAACAGGGTTCAAGTGAATTTCTTGTAGGGACTTCAATAAAGTGCAGACCAGGAAGGAAAGAGGGGATATGAAATAATTTAATCTGCCAGGGCTGAAGATAATCCAAAGAGGGTCGACAAGTACATATCTGTCAAGAGAACAGTGCGAGAAATATTACCTGAAAGGTCAAGGAGGTTGATATTGCTTTTGAGCTCAGCAGATAGAAGAGGCAAAAAAAGAACTTTTAACGTCATTTTTTTATTGTGGAGACAGTGAGACCAAATGTTCACTCTCCATATGTGAAGAGGACGATACTTTTCCGAAACTATTTGACCAAGCATCAAGGATTTGAGATTCGGTGATGGTTCTAGCGGCTGGATTACATTCGACTCTGTCTGGCCTCATGCAACAAAGAGTCTACATGTTCTCAGGACTGGATTTTTAATATAACGAGCAGAGACTGTATAGGCTTTGCCTTGTCGTACTGCAGCATCGGAGGTCGAAGATGACTTTACAGAGATTCATAAAATCACGAGTGCTGTCGATAAGGCGAACAGCAAAGTTCGTTTTCCCTTGGACCCGGGAGTCCAGACCTCGTAAGATTTACACCGAATGACAAGACATCGTTTTCACACAGAGGATGGTTTGCACATGGAATCAACTGCGAGAGCAACTGGTACGTAGAGGTACTGTTACATTATTTTATAAGACATTTGGACGTTTAGACGAAGAGAAAGTGTTTAGAGGGATTCAAGCAAGGTGGAACAGCTCAGTTTGTGAAGTCTGTTTGCCAAGGATATGTTAGACATAAGGAGGCTACAGAAATCATGGAAATACATACTGATAAACATTTCATATTACAGGAAAATAATTGCTGGACATCTCAGAAAATCTAAAAGGCCATAAAACTCCAGACCCTGGACTAGTATATTGCTATGAACGTGGTGTGAAATAAAGAGTTGAAAAGCTTGCAAGGACACAGAACAACCTGTTCTGACCAAGGGAACAATGTGCCATTTGTTCGAAACAGCCAGCAGAGCTGGATTGCCATCAGCTTAAATTATGAATCAAGATCCGAAATCAAAGTCAGGTGTGAACTTCACATTTTGATAATATTAAAGCCAATGTAATAATCCGATGTTTTGGTGTATAAATCAGGACATTTTCAACAGCTAGGACTGCGTCAGAGATGTCCAACTCAAGAGATTCTTCAAATGTACCTTCCTGGAAATGTGTTTGCATGGCAGAACATCGAGGAAAACCTAGAGAGAATCTTGCCAGAAAAATTCACAAAATGAGATTTGAAAAAGCTGAGTGGTTTTGAACCGTGATTACTTTTTAAACCATTACTGGGAATCTTTTAGAATCGGAATATTATTCCGGAGTGGAAAGTAAAAGATGGGTTTAAGAGGAACTAGTTGTAAATAGTTGTAAGTTTTCATACTCTGTTAGACATGAAGAAAAAAGTTGATATTTTCCCTTTAAATCGTGACTTTTGCGAAACGCTTTGACTATTGAATTTTCACAGATTACAGCACGGGGTAAATATTTTTCTGTGTTGCTGGTTTCAATTAGCATGGAGGTTTACCCTGTGTTAGTACTGAATCCCAAAGCATTATGGGAGGTAAGCGCGGAAATTGCAAGACTCCTTGCCGAAATAATTGTGTCATCTCTAAATATGGGTGTGATTTAAAATGACTGGACATTGACGAAGCTGAAAATGTGTTGCTGGTAAAGCACAGCAGGTCAATCAGCATCCAAGGAACAGGAGAATCGACGTTTCATGCATAAGCCCTTCATCAGGCTGATGCCTGAAACGTTGATTCTCCTCTTCCTTGAATGCTGATTGACCTGCTGTGCTTTACCGGCAACACATTTTCAGCTCTGCTCTCCAGCATCTGCAGACCTCACTTTCTCCTTGGACATTGAGGAACCTTGTTGAAGAATGGATACAGGGAAAAGACTGGAATCTCCAGGCTTGTGAGTTTGAAATTGATGGTTCGCAAGTTTTTTGAGGCGGTTTTGGAAGGTAGCATTCTCAGAGTCCAGGCAATATAGGGGATCATTAATATGGTTTAATGAGGTAGAAACTGGGTCTCACAAAATTGTGAGGTTTTGATCAAGTAGGCAAGAGGATTGATGAGGCATGAACAAATACCTTTGCTTACTTAGGCTTTAGGAAACCATTTAACTAGATTCAACATGGAAGACTAACGAGTAAAGTTAGATCAGATGTGGTTCACAGTGAGTTTGCAAATTGGATACAAAAATCATTTAAAAACAAGAGAAAGGGTGAGGTTTTGGTGTGTTGTTTATCAGACAGGAGGCTTGTGACCGGCAGTGTTCCACAGGGATCAGTGATGGCTCCTTTGTTTGTGACTGATGTAAATGTTTTAGATGACAATATGGAAGGCAGGGATCATCAGTTTGTGGTTGACACCAATATGAGCGACATGTATTTCATGAGATGACAGCATAAGTCTTTGTGTGCACACGAAGAACATTTAAAAAGGCTTTTGGACAAATACATGGATAACAAAGGATTAGAATGATATGGTCCAAGTGCAGAGAAATGCGGTTAATGTGGACCAGCATTATGATCAGTGTGTACCAGTTTGCACCAAACGACCCTGTTTCTGTGCTGAGGGACGCTACAACTCTCCATGGTGGTACAGTCGACAGAGAAGAAGGTTATCTGAGGTTATAGAAGATTAAAAGAGACATTGATCATTTGGGTATATGATTAAATGAATGGTAAAGAGAAATTATCTTGAACAAATGTAACGTACTGCAGTTTGAGTTATAAAAGGATGTAGCACTTGTACAATTACAAGTACTGCTTTGAATAGTCCTGCGCAATAGACACGTGAATAGATCACGCAATGGACTTTGGAAGTCGTGTCACATATCGTCAGCTTCATTAAAATGCTGTTAGAATGCTTTCATGCGTTGCTCAGTTTTTAGTGTTGAAGTTGGGACGTTATCCTGAGGTTGTACAGGATGTTAGCGAGGCATCCTCTGTAGTATTGTGTCTATGTTCTGGTTTCCAAGTCAGACAAAGAAGAATATTAAGCTGGACAGAGTTAAGAAGAGATTTACCAGCATGTTGCTTGGAATGAAGGGATTGAGCTGGAAGGGGAGGCTGGATAGGCTGGGACTTCTTTCAAAGGTGCATAGGAGGTTGACGTTTACCGTATAAATGTTTTTTTAAAATCCTGAGGGGTAGAGATTAGCTCAACTGCAACGGTGCTTTCCTTCTTTGGGGATTTCAGGACTAGTGGGCGTATTTTTAAGGTGTGAGGACAAAAGTGAAAAAAGGACATGAGGTTCACTTTGTTTTACTTTACAGGGTATGTTTCCTGTGCAAAGTTCTAGAGGAAGTAGGAATGTGGATAAGGTTACAACATTTAAAAGACACTTAGATAAGTGCATGAATAGGACATGTTAAGAGAGATATGGGCCCAATACACGTAGTTGGTACTACTTCAGTTTCGGTAAATGGTAGCATGGACTGTTTGGAACAGCGGTCTGTTTCAATGAAGTCTGAGTCAATGACTCAATTTACTTGAAATTTACAGAGTGCTGAGAGGCCTGTGCAGAGCCAATGTGGCAAAGATGTTTCAACCACTATGACACACTAGAACCCGAGGGCACAGAGACAAAGTGAAGCGATAACAATTTGGAAATGACAGTGGAGGAATATCATCAGTCAGAGAGTGGTGATTCTTTGGAGATAGTTGCTGTAGAGGGCTGCGGGCGCCAATTCAGTGAGCAAATGTGTGGCACGGTGGTTCATTGGTTCACACGGCTGCCTCATAGCACCCGGGTGCCAGGTCTGATTCCAGCCTCGGGCGACTGTCTGTGTGGAGTTTACACGTTCTCCCTATGTCTGTATGCGTTTCGTCCGTGTACTCCGGTACCCCCCACAATCTAAAAGATATGCACATAACGTGAATTGGCCATGCTAAATTGTCCATAATGTTAAGTGCCTTAGGCAGGGGTAAACATTGTGTTGGGATGGGTTGATCTTCGGAGGGTTGTCGGGAAGGGCCTGTTTTCATCCTGCAGGGAATCTAAAATAATCATTTCAATTCAGATTAAAATAGCTCAGGATCTTTTCCCACGACCAATGCCCTCTGCGGCATGTCAACAGAAGTTTCACTGAGCGAGTTTGGAGCTCCCAGCCTCGGCGTTTCACGCGCCTCTCTACCTTCACAGTAGGACTGCATGCTCATGGAGTTTGTCACTGGCAGACAAAGTAGATATCCACTCGTTCATTGCACTCTCACTTTCCAATCAGATCTTCGCCACTGCGTACACAGTTTCACTGAGTCCAGACCTGGGAACCGGTGTGATGTGAGTGTGCAATAATAGTTTCTTCCTTGTCTCAAGGCACTGGTAGAGTTACGATGTGAAACTTCATGTTTATTGAAACCGATATTTCAACAATATTTGTGAACTCTCGACGGTATCTTTTATTGAAACCTATCGAATTCAGTCTTCAACATCCTCAAAGATGGAATCTCCACAGCCACTGGGGACATTGAAGGTGACGATTCAAGCCAATCTCAGTGGGCTTTCCGGTTGTGCATGTGATGCGGTTCCTCGACTGTCTCTGCCATTGCATTAAATGCTTTTTGTATTGTGGTTTCTCATGTAATCGAATGATGGTTCGTCCTCTGCGTTGTGGTCAAGCTACCTCCATTCAAATCCGAGTATCTGTAATGAGCATTTGTTCCATGTTACTCCACATAACCTGTGCAAAACAAACGCACAAAGGGCACAATCAATTGTAAGATGAAAACACTCACTCAGGTGTTGGTTTTAATGTTTCAAGCCGCCACTCTCAGCACCCAATCTCGGAGATTTTTCTCCTTTTAACAATCAATATTCCCCCTTTCCATCCCTCCTCCCATGTCACTGGGGCATTGGAAAAATTAACATTCACTTTTGCATTGACAACGTTAGGTCTGTGCTGTAGCTGTCACTCTTGTTAGGTGAACGTGACCCAATATCACCATTAGGACCATGAAGCCGCTTAATGCTATCAGACAATGTGGTTGGGTTTTGAATCCTCATGAAAAGTATTTTATTTGCATGGATCAGATATTATTGGAGCATTGGGTTCATGAAAAGGGCACAGAACAGTTTCGAGGGAATTACTTTATTGGAACAGGCCAATGTCTCTTGTCTCGCCACATTTATTTCAAGTCATCATTTGTCTCTCGCGAGAGTATTGTGTATAATTTTGCAATTCACATTATAGCAGTGATATGACAACTGTGGAAACGATGCAGAAGTGATTTGCCAATATATTATCTGGATTGAAGAACTTCAACTATTAAAGAGTTTAGACAGACTGGCGGTGTTTTTCTGAAAGCAGGGGAAATTAAGATGAGACTGTATTGAGATGTACGAAATGATGAGCAGTATGGATTATGTACACTTAACATTTGATGGAGGGATCAATCACCAAGAAGCCATAGATTTAAGATAAGAGTAAAAAGATTTGGGTAGCTGCACATAAAAAAACGTTATCAGACAACGAGTGGTTGGAATCTGGAACTCACTGTCTCGAAATGTTGGAACGGCAGAAATTCTCAGAAAATTCAGAGATATTCAGATGTGAATTTGTAATGCTAAAAGCACACAACGTCAAACGATGAAAAAATGGCTGAGGATAATCAAGCAATTATTTTGACAAGAGCACGCACAAGTAGCTTGCAAGAGCAGTTCGCTCTGACGTCCACTGGAGTATGGCGTTTCGTATCCTCAGCTGTCATGTGGGATGCAAGGGTTCATTTTCCGCTGGAGCGGCCCTGTCTGTTTCAGGGTTTCAAGGTTTGTGTAAAGATTTGTAGTTCCAGTGAAGTTTGCAGATGGTGTGTGGATGTTCAAAGACGTGTTGGGAAGTTGGTTTGCAGCAGTTTGCTGCCCTTTCTCGGTGACATCCTCAAGGCTGATGAGACTCTTATGTAGCTCTGCTGTCCTGTAGCGCTTCGAATTTGTGTGATTTCCTTCCCACTGCTTTCAGGTGCTGCTTCTTGTCGTTCATTGCAGGTCCTGGTATGTTATGTCCAGGTCAACATGTTCTTTGATGGAGTCATTGGATGAGTCTCGTCATTCTAGAAAATCTCTAGCTGCCCACTATTGTCCAATTATTGTTGTGTTGTTCTGGTCGAATTTATTGACCTCGTCATGTCTGTGCTTTGCCACTCTGTACAACTGATTGTGGTGTTTACTGGATCCTCCAGAAATGCTTTGCAACAATAGATATTCCCGCAAGTTCGTTGCAGACAAACAACGTTAGAACGGCATGCAAGACCCAACACATCAAGCAAAAACGGAACGGACAGCCTTTGACTACTCGGATTTGTGAGAGAATATAAACCGAAAGCCACATTTAGACAACAACTCACCAGAACAATGGACCCAATACCCATCATGTACGATGCAAATGTGGTCAAACAATGTTGCACGTAGTGAGAGCAGGGAACATTGTACAGGACAGACAATTCAGGACACGCATTCATGAAGATCTAATTGACACTAAACACCACTGCCAGATGTCCTCAATAGGTTGACTCATTACACTGAGTGTTGCTGATTCTGCGGTTGGAAGTTTGGATTGTATGACATACTGCAGCAATGGAGACGGTGTTGCTGGAAAGGTACAGCAGGTTAGGCAGCATCCAAGAAGCAGGAGAATGGACGTTTCTGGCATGCGCTCGCAGCCTCGATACAATTGATGCGGTTTGGGTCGTTCTTGATTTGTGCAGCAGGAGCACAGTGATGAATCAATTGGTATTGCAAGGAGGCAGACAGGCGTGGAAAATGTCGAGGTTCTGGTGATATTTGCACAGTGTTTAGAGATTACCTAGATTCAGGAGAAAAGAATGTTGAATTCTTACGAGTCGTGTTGAAGAACTGTCTGGGAAACAAGTCACCAGCGGTGTGGTTTACAAGCGCACTCACAGTAACCACAATGAAAAATATAACATACAAAACAATGAGGAAGACAGACGAAGGATGACAGTAATCATGGGTGACCTGACTTTCACTCACGAGCTCCCCCAATTCCCACTTCCAGCTCCATTATAAACAAATTTTAGAGAGCCATAAGCATCAAGGTTGTCCATTGGAACGACTCAATTCTTTCCTTTGTTTTCGATTAGGCTATTTGTTTCAGGGTTTTTTACTTTCCTTGGAAACCATCTCTTTCATTGTGAGCATTCGGAAAGGAAGCCATCCATCTTGTTAGGGAAAGAATATGATACTAAACATGTTTGTGTCAGGCATGAGATTCCTCTGTCTCACACGTTTCTTCTACTTTCTCTCGGTTTTAATAGTGTTGTTTCTTTTGACTTCTCCGACCAAAGTGTATGACCTCATAATGCCGACATGAAACTGCATCTGACAAGTTATTCCCCATTAATTCAACCTATCTATATGTCTGTGCGAAATGCCACGTTCTCAACATAATATGCGCTCCCAGGAGTGTGAATTGTCAGCACATTTGTGCACATTTCACTCTGCCACTTGCTCCATGATATTAATAGAGAGATAATTGAAGGCTTAAATATACTGAGACTTGCCAGACATATGCTGTAAATACTTCTACACACTTGCTACCCTCTGAACGTGAGAACATCCTCCTCATCTGTGTCTTAGTGGGTAACAACCTCCCCTGAGATTACAACCTTCAATCCTGCACTATTCTGGATATAAACCAGATAGGAACAAACGCTTAAAGTAAAGCATAATCTCACTGGCGTCTCCAGGGCCAGTTCTGAGTGCTCTTTTTTGACCTCTGGTTGAACAAACTGCCCTGATTCAAAACTTTAGTTTTGAAAATGACACATCTACTTCAAAGTTACTTCAGTGCCTGTGACTGACGTCGTGCTGGAAGGCGCTGTAAAAATACAAGAACATCTTTGTTACTCTACCATTGCCGTATTTTTAATCTCTCTGCTCATTGAAATCGATCCTTCCCATCCACTCTATCTCTCATCAATGGGAGTTATCCCTGCAACTCCAGAAAACCCGTCTGAACACCTCGACATTTTCTCAGGTCTGCTCAATTGTTGACATGCAGGAAACTTGTGTTCTGAACGAGAAACGGATCTGACTCAAAACGTTAGCTCTGTTCCTCTATCCACAGATAATAACAAACACATGGTGTATAAGTAGGTTTTACTGAGTTTATTTGATACAAGTAGTGTTTTGCATTCAACGTCTTCACTCCTCGTCCTTTGGTCAGTTGTCCTGGTCAGGGGCAGCAGTTCCTCCTGACCATCAACGCGCCCATCCACAACTCTTTCGCCCACATCATTATAAACATTCCCAAGAAATCTCCCATTCAACGTCTTTGCTCCAAACAAAACATTCCCAGAGTCGGGAATCTCTTCACAAAGTGAGATTTATTTATCTCTGGACATAGTGCAAAGCAGAGGGTTGTGAAGAGATTCTTGGAAAATTTTGCCAAGTGGCAGGTGGGGAAACCGTCAAGAAGCAAAGCAGAAATCCGCGTCTCGAGTGTTTTGAATCTTTATATATTCCTTGGAAGCGGATCCAGAGGCGAATGAACGATGAACTGTTCGACTGAGCAGAGACAGGTTAGAAATCTTTCCGTGCTTGCGGAGGCCAGACTCTGATGCTCTCCGGACATGGACTAATCTGTGACATTGAAAAGATTCTCGTTCCTGCACGTCAGGACGTCAAATCTCATTTCAGCTCCGGGACAATGAGAAAACATGGTCACAGACAAGACACTGAAAGGCTGGAAGAGACACGGTCCCGGTTGGAGGAGAACTGGTTCCTTGTGTCATGGTTGTGTCTTTAGAGGGTGGGAGCAGATTATTCCCTTGTCTTCAGAATGAATTTCCAAGGATTTATTTTCGAAAGGTAAAGCTAATTAAGTAGTATTTTCCATGGGGGAGGAGCAGACTAAAGCTTGCATTCGGAGATCATTGACGCCGTTGACTCATCAGTCTCTGTGGCGATGTTAGTCAGTGTGTTCGGCTCTTCACTAACAGGTGCTGTTCTCCCACGACCCAGGAAGGACGCGACAATCACACCATCCTTTGTTCTTACGCTGCACAGTTCCGGGTTTTTACCGTGGTCAGGAATATGTTCGTCATGAGGCACGAAGGGAGTAGGTCCCAGTTTTAGGAGAGCTGGTTCCCGGTGACATGAATGTGTCGGCAAGGCGTGGGATCAGACTGTTCACATTGTCCACAACGAATGCCCCAGAATTCATTTTGGAAACGTCAAACCAATCGAGGGCAATTGTCATTCAACGAAAGGCAGGCGAATTCTTGAATTCGCTAACAGTCTTCTTTATGAGATCCTGCAAGGGGCTTGCTACAAGGAACTCCCCAGTATCTGTGGAGCAATTAATTCTCTCGTTCGGCTGTTAACCGATAGGGTGTTCCCACGCATGGAGTGGTCGCTGTTCTTATCCATCCGAATACTTTGCTGTGCAGTTTCGTGTTTTTAGTAGGTTCGGGAATATGCTCCCAATCGGAAAACCTATCCAGTGAGGAACGACAAATGTGTTTCTTTATTGTTTAATGGCCAGTGAAGTGTTGCGGATGCTGGGAATCTCTGACAAAAACAGAAACTGCTCAAGGAACTTGGCAGGAATGGAAGACCCTGTGAGAAAAAACAGAGTTCTGAGAAACTCCTGAAGAAGCTCTGAATCATTGTCTCTGTTTCTCTATCTCCAGATGCTGCCAGACATGCTTAGTTTCTCCTGCAATCTCTGTCTTTGCTTCCCAAAGAATGATAATTTGAAATATCGAGATTGATTACACAGACCAAACTTATCCTGACATTTTACCCAGTCGAAGCTGTGGTGATTCAATTCAAACAAACCTAGCAATGATTGCCTATCCCTCAGCTCCACAGGGAGGGAGAACTTGAAACCAGTTTAGTAGCGTACTTCTGCAGGTGTGGCCAAGTGATTGAGGCGATGGGCGTTAAATACACTGTTAGTTCCTCATGCAGTTAAGCATTTTGCTGACTGTGATTGAGAGTCGAGAGTGAACTAGAAGTGTGTTTGTTCTCTGTTTTTTTTTTGTTTGAAATTCAAATCGCAGGATGAAATAAAATGCATATAACCCAGATAAGGAAGCTTGGGAATCTGCAACCAACCACCTGCCATGATTGAAAAGGCAGAAACCTCCAAAGCATGAAAGACCCATATAGTCGAACACTTACCGTGCTGAATTCGTTTGAGACTTTGAGCAAAGTTCTGCCAAATGAGATAAGAACAGTTCAGGGGATTGGATTGTGAAGGAACAGGACATTATTTGCAAAATGCCCCTCGGTGAGGAAGCGGTCGAGCTACTTTCTGTCAGTCACGGTATTCATTGGAAGATTTTAATTGGTAATAACTGGTACGGTGCCCATTGGTGGAATCAGTCTATACAATAATCAGGACATGAAACCGTGGTGCCTTATTGCTCTGCCGTGGCTGGGCATATCCTGTCAGATCCCAGGAGCAAGATGCCTTGATTTGGTAGGATTTAAGTTACTGAAAGTTACACATGCGAAGCGTGTGGGACTATTTCAGCTCAATATCCACTTCATATCGCAGCTCACAGCAACGGTTCACATTTTTTGCAGAAGTGGCTTGTATTCCACTTAAAGCCGCATTTCACCAGAGAAACTTGCGAAAATAAAGCACATGGAGTGCGTATAATGATGAGGACTCTGTCACTGTCGGGGAATGTGCCTGCGTGTCTGCCTCTGTGTGTGAACATGAGATTACGTTCCTCAAAGGTGTTGCAACCCAGTCAACCGTCAGTACCATTGTTGTGTCATTTAATCTCACAGAGCGAATCTCATTGACATTTTCCCTGGAAAGTCAGAACACTCAAAGTTAAGGGGCAAATGCTGCAAACTGGGACGAGAATAGATGGACGTCTGATAACCTGCTCTGTACGATGGACGGATGGCCCTTCACTGTCCCTCCCCAACCCCACTCCCCCACGCTTTAAAAACTCGAGGACAGAGAGAGAAATTGACCTGACGAGGAAATCTCTTCACAATATTCCATCAACTTTTTATTGACCCTTTTCCGACAAATATTGCAAATTAATTACCATGTTTTTTTTCTTCTCACCTAAATCATTTATTTAAATGAAAAAATGAATGTGGACTCAGCATCGATCCTTGTGGGACACCATCGGTCATAGTCCTCCAATCTGAAAGCTACTTTCCACGGTTATTCCCAGCCTCCTGCTGTTAATCTAAATTTATATCGAATTGGAAATCTCAACGAACCCTCTGTGATCTCACTTTTTGAATCAGGCAAACATGTGGACCCTTGAAAAAGGTTTTATTAAAGTTCAAGTGAGCAATATCTACCACTTTGTCAGGATCAATCATATTAGTGATGCCCCCGAAAACTCAGCCATGTTTGTGAGATACAACTTCCCTCGCGCAAAAACATTCTTGTTATTCCTATTTATTCCTTGTATCTCCCAATGCATTTAAATCCTATCGTTTATAATTACATCCAACAACTTACTTAAGACCACCGTCAGAAACACAGGTCTATCGTTTCCAGGATTCTCCATGTAACCCTTTCTTAACAAAAGCACAAAATGTACCACTCCCCATTTTTTCGGCGCCTCACTCATAGTAATAGCTTACACAATTATTTCGACGAAAGGCCCAACAGTTTCATTCCCTAACTTGCCAAAAAGTTCTGAGATACATGAGATCAAATCCCAGAGAAATATCCATCTTCATATTTTCCAAGTGCTCCAACACTTGGCCTTTACAATGGAAACGACTTTATAAACATCAACATTTATTTGTAGCGTCCAATACGTTCTCCACGAAGTGAACATTATATATCTCTCCATTTGCTGAGGTTAAAAACAAAAGTGAACTCTTTCATCTTAAAGTAGTCCTATTTCGTCTCTAGTTCTTAATGTACTTGTGGTATCTCTTTAGATTGTATCCTTAACTTTACTGCTAAGGCGATCTGACATTCTCGCTTGACCTTTATGATGTCCTCTTTAAGAATGCCCCTCCCCTCCTTATATCGTTCAACAGATTCAACTGAAAGCATATGTTTATATGGAAATTGTGACCTTTTTTAAAAAAAGAAATTCATATAACAAAAGCCTTTATCCCTGCGATCAACCTTGTCCTAAGATAATACTTATAATGTGAAAACAGCCCATTCGTCCCAGAAAGATTCCTTTATTCCTGCAACGGACATCACACCCAAACTCACACCTCTACCCAATTCCTGTAACTCTGCATTCCCCATGGCCAAAGAAGGTCACCGACGCATCCTTCATCTGGGGAGGAAATCCAGGCAGAATCGGAGAGGATGTGGAAACTCCAAACACACCGTCGTCTAAAGTAGAAGTTGCCCATTATTGAGCAGTTTGTCATACTGCACCTCGCCAAAAGCCTTTTGGAAATTCCAGCTGGTCACCTCTACAGGCTAGACTTCATCTTACTTGCTCAATACCTCCTCACAGATGTCTAATATATTTGTCAGACATTATATCCCCTTGAGAACCTGTGCTGATGCTTCAAGTACTCGATAAACCCATCCTTCCAACGACATTTGGCAATGAATTCAATACAAAGCTGATTTATTTGATTTTTATCCAGAATATCAAAACTTTGCTTTAAGATCTGAATATGATCACTAACAAGGTTAATTCGCTGTTGAGATATGTAATCTCTGCACTGTCTCAGCAGGGTCGATGAGTGAGTGAATTCTTTCCCTGAGTGGGATCCCTCTTTTGTCTCAGCAGGGTCGATGAGTGAGCTAACAGTGTTTCTCACATGGAGCAAATAAATGCTTTCTGCCCACTGCAAACTTGCTGGTGTACTGAGAGTTGAGATGAACGCTTGAACCTATTCCTCGAATAACTACACTTGAAACGTTTCGCACATTGTGAAAATGTCGAAGGGACATCAGTTCTACAGAGACTGTGAAGCACATCCCACAGACTATACATTTCACAGGTCTCTCTTCTACGTGAAGACGTTAATGATAAACTGCCCCCTGGAACTTTTAGAGTGAATAATGTCTTTCCACAGTGTGAACACGTTGATGACACGTTTGTCTCCAGGAAATTGTACAGCACTTCCTGCAATCAGGGCATTGAGAAAAACACGTTAATATTGTGAGAAAGGTGATGAGCCATCTGGTCACTCGGACTTTTACAGCAGGTCCCATCGATTTGGAAACAAAGATGTCTCTCCTCCCGGGTTAGCACGTAGATCAGACGTCACTTCTCCAGAATTCTTAAACGTCTCTCATTCATGTGAGCATATTTCTCAGAGATGAAGCACACAGAGGTTTGATAACATTTTCCAAAGTCTGGCGAGATGAAAGCATTCTAATTAGTATGAGCGTTGTGCTGGACGTTTTAAAGCATTTTCG
Organism: Chiloscyllium plagiosum; assembly: GCF_037043375.1. Taxonomy (NCBI): domain Eukaryota; kingdom Metazoa; phylum Chordata; class Chondrichthyes; order Orectolobiformes; family Hemiscylliidae; genus Chiloscyllium; species Chiloscyllium plagiosum. The sequence continues at coordinate 48,330,754 of NW_028270176.1, forward strand.
GCAGTCCAGACTTTGAAATGGTTTCTCCTCATTTTGAACGAGCAGGTGCTGCAGCAGGTCAGAGACAGAGTGAATCCCTTTCCACACTCTGAGCAGGTGAATCACTTTATCCTGGAATCTTTGTCTCCATGGGAATTCAGCTCAGACAAGGAAATGAATACGCACATTTCCATAAACTTTTCTTCGTATGACTGCATTTGTGGGTTGTGAGCTCTGATGTTCGGAAGAACCATTGTCCACACATACAATAAGAGAACGATTTCTCTTTCACTGTAACTAGAGGGTTTTTTTTCCCTTTCATGTTCTCTATGTGATCAAATTCAACTTGTGATAAAATGTGCGACTTTATCAGATCACGGCGGAGAGATTGGTTTGTAAATCTTCCTCTTCTAATATCCTGCGAAATTGATGTTATCCAAAAATGAGAGTGGGAAAGGAACTTTCACAAGACTCTGGATACTTTCTAAGATATGGTCTGAGGGTGAGGGATTTTCGACACTTAGAACGTGACCAGAATTTCGTCAGAATCTTTCATGCACACAGCATCCACCACAGAGAACAAATAGATCTGCAGCTGGATATAATCACGATCACCTCCCTGTTCCTTCCAGGTCAAACGCTGTCCTGCCTTGTCTGACATGCAGTTCTGTTGGAGCAGACATTTCTTACAATTGCATCATGGCAAAGCTGAGGCCTCTGTCTTCAGTCCCGAAATCAAAATCCACTGCCTCGCTCCTGAGTCGAAACTGTGCTGCTGGAAAAGCACAGCAGGGCAGGCAGCATTCAAGGAGTAGGAAAATCGACGTTTCGGGCAAGAGCCATCATCAGGAAATAAGCTTGTAAACCGAGGGGGTAGAGAGACAAATTGGAGTGGATGGGGCTGGGCCAAGGTAGCTGAGAGTGTGATAGGTGGATGGAGGTGTGTGCAGTGGTGTTTGGTCACAGAGCAGTGCGGAGCGGATAGGTGGGAAGGAAGATTGATACATAGGTCAGTTCATGAGAGCGATGGAAGCCCAGGACCTGCATGAACTTGGCTGATTGGGAGGGACAGTTGAAGTGTTCAGCCACGGGTCAGTGATGTTGTTTGTTACGGGTGTCCGGGGGTGTTTTCTGAAGCGAACTGTAATTAGGTCTCCTGTTTCCACAGTATAGGTAGACTGCATCAGGAGCAACGGATACATTCAATGACATGTGTGGAAGTGCAGGTAAAACTCTAATGGATGTGGAAGGCTCCTTTGGGACCTGCGACAGAGTGGAGGTGTGGGTGGAGGTTTTGCAAATCCCGTGATGGAATGAGAATGGAGCGGGAGTGGAGGGTAGTTTGGTGAGGGGCGTGCACTTGACAAGGGTGTCATAGAGGGAATGATCTTTATACAAAGAGAATGGGGTGGGGAGGGAAACACATCTTAGCTGGTGGGGTTCATTTTCGGGTCGTGGAAATGTCGGAGAATGACATGATGTCTGCGGAGGTTGCTGGAATTTAAAGTGATGAATAAGGGAGCTCTGTCCTTGTTGGAGGGATGGGTTTTGAGAGTGGTGTTGCGACAAATGGAGGAGATGAGCTGGAAAGCATCATTGACAATGTGCGAGAAGAAAATGCATCGCCACTGACTCAATTTTCTCCCTTGCAACTGTCTGAGTCTGAACGAGTCACGTCATAGCCATAGTGACATCCTTCACCGCGTTTTGTGCTTTCAACCACATATCGCAATCGTCACCATGTCAGCCTACTTGCACCTCATTAACATCATTAACTCTTCCACGTCTCCGCTCTACTGCAGTTCAAACTCTCATCCATTCGTTTGGATTAAACGGTGGTAACACACTTCCATCCGTCCTCTCAAATTCCCCCTCTGCTCTGGCCTAACTCCCTCGGCCTCTATTCAAGGGTGTACTTGCGATCTGTTCAGTGTTTCATTGCTCCTTACCTGAATGATATTTTTACCATTGCACATTTTCCCAAACGTGCACTGCGGCCTTCGCAGCTTTATCTTTCCACACGGGCTCCCACATGCTGGAAGGGCAGGGATTGCGGGTTATTCACCCAAAGATGTAGTCCTGTGATCTTTCAACAAATCTGCTGCACGTGGGAGTATTAACAACAAGGGTTGTTCACCCATTACCGGGCAGCGAAATTCCAACGTTTTTATCATTTCTGCAAATCTCTTGACTGTCTTTGCTCTGTCTATCTCTGTCATGTCCTCCAGCCCACTCTAGAGCAATTAATGTTGTTCAATAAATGCCAACCCAGTCAGTGAACACGATACCCAAGATTTTGTTTTAAAACGCACTCTCAGATACCTGCATATGTCTCCGGAGTATGTTCGATTTGAACTGTTCCACGTTTGGTGCCTAATGTTCATCTACCAAGTTCATAAATTGTGAAATATCTTCACTACGTAAATTGCACAATGCTATAGGAAACGAATTAGTCAACAACGGAAGAAGAAAAGCTGTAAACTTGTTGAAATGAAGGGCAATTAATTGCTATCAATACTACATCGTGCCTTTCACATAATGGAAACTTCAAAGCTGTTCCTCTGGAGGGAGTTTAAACAATTTTTGATCCCAGTCACATTATGAGATTTTGGGAAGCTGGCAAAGTGTTATATCAAACAAGTGATCAATGAAATGGGTTTCAAGTCGTATTTTAAAACAGAAAACGAAGCTTGCATCACGAACCTCGGACGACGGAATTTGCTGTGCTAGAGTTCATCATTTTCTGTTAGTCAGAAAAAAGGCTTTTGCTCGCCCGTGGCTCCATAGCTCAGAGACTAGGCCATTGGTCTTAACAACCATTGGTCGTG